>NC_135712.1:109403627-110003627 GCF_964656455.1 Halichoerus grypus
GTATATTTGCATGTTGCTAAGATAGTGAATCTTAAAAGTTCACATCACAATAAAACAATTTGTAGTCATGTGTGGTGGTAGATGTCAACTAGATTTATTGTGTTGTCAGTTTGCAATATATACATATATCAAATTATCATACTGTACATCTGAAACTAACATAATGGTATATGTCAGTTATATATCTATAATTTTTTTTTTAAAACAGACATATGGCAGGAGGTGAGGCACAATTGGGCTGTACCCAAGAGCAATCTGAGAGACTGGGAGCAACAGGACACAGTGAGCTCCTCAATCTGAGGCAGTGACAGGAGGAACAGCAACCTGGCTTCATAACCACTAGTCGCACAAACCCTGCTAGATTTGCTTTAGCAAGTTGATGGTTTATCATCAATTGGCTAGATTTGCTTTAGCAAGTTGATGGTTTATCATCAATTGGAAGCTGGAGAACTCCCACATGGAGCCTTCTATAGTCTGAACATTTATGTTCCTCCAAATTCATATGTTGAAAATCTAATAACCAAGATGATGGTATTAGTCAGTGGAGTGTTTGGGAGGTGATTAGGTCACCAGAGTGTAACATTCCTGAAATGGGATGAATACCCTTATGAAAGAGGGCCCAGAGAGCTAACTCAATAAAATGAGTGTAGTACACTGGCAAAGGGGAAAAAAAGAGAGAGACGGGGAGAGGGAGATACATACATATAATGATGCTTTTGTCAAAAATCACCGATGCAAATAACCTGAATAGTATATTCCTGAGGGAAATTGACAGTATATATAAATTTGTAAAAATTCTTGACTGAAAACAACCACAAGGAATGGAAGAAATACATGCAATTATTAAAATAATATTTTATCTTAAAGTTTAAAAAATTAAAATAAAATATTAATATTAAAATGAAAATATTTTAAAGTTTAAAATAATATTATTTGGCTATTAAGCAAGTTCCCAACATCATACTATAAATTTTAAGAAACACATTTAAAATGTAAAAGTACACAAAATGATGTACTGTATGTTGGCTAATTGAACACAATAAAAATGAATAAATAAATAAATAAATAAACAAAATGTAAAAGTAGAGAGACAAAAAGAAAAAGAAAAAAAAAGCCAATTGGTAGGTAACTTACTTTCTGAAAGAATGGTGATATTTGGAAAACAAAGGGATGAAATTATTTTAAAAAAATTTGTTGATATTTACAGTTTGACGTGCAAGGAGAAAAATGTGAAATATTTGATAAGGAGCCCTTTTTTCTTTCCAGAGGTGAAGGGTGTCCTGGGGTTCACCTATGACCCTGTGGACCGTAGGAGAGAACCTCAAAATAATCTCCAAGGAGCAAGTGTCTTAGCTAGAGCATCGCATCTGAGACAATGACATCTAGACAAATGAAAAAACCTGCTACTGCCCCAAGTGAAAAGCTCAGGACTGGAGGACGTACCTATAAGTCAATCTTTCACCACAGTGGCTGTATGAACCCAAAGGATGGAATAAACTGAAATCCCAGAGGTACCTCAGAAAGGGAAATAGTATCCCACCACCTCCACGATGCTCTCTGAAGGTGCTGGAGGCTTCACAAGGTTAGAATGAAAATGAGCCAAAACAATATTCCCTGACAGAAACTCCCAAATCTTTTCCAAGTGCCCTCAGGTAGATGATTTATTGAGCAAAAGTTCACCATCAACATCCCACTGCCAAAATCCTAAACCTAGACAAAGAAACAAGCTGCACCACAAACACAGGGATAGGGCAAAAGGAACCCACCAACATCCTGATCTGGCCCTAACTGCCCTTTCTGGAATGTCAGATGAAATAAATTATCTTCCCACAAATGTGTCACTACTTACCACCTCTAGGTCCCTATTACATCATTTGTTGCTTGGTCATTCAATGCATCTTCCTATTTCTCGGTCATCCTTTGAAGCTCATTTCAAAGTTAACCCCCTTCACAATATTGGAAGAGAACCTGCTGGTCAGATCCTCCAAATCTGGCAGTTTTGCCCTAGTTTTAACAACTATGTTATCAGTCCAGTATGAATCTTCTCAGATGTTTTCTACACATTCTATATATATTTATAAATATGTATGTGTGATTATGCATGTGAGTACCTTTACTTCTCAGATAATGAAGTGTTCAGTTGAGCATTAAAAAAAGTAGAGAAATGAATAAATCAATATTGCTGCTCAGTTTATAATGCTCTTAAGAGGACGCTATCGTTAAACCAGAAATCACAGGATGTAAGAAGCAGTAAGAGCCATATAACAAATAGGTCCCAACAGTAACACTGAATTATTGAATTATCTATAGCTTTGTTCTTTCCTTCTAGACCCACATAGACTCAAAGACAGTTAGCTAATCAGAGTGCAAAGGGCCAAATACGCATTAATATTGATCCATAAACATTACTACTGGAAGCCCTGAGTGGACCATCCTATAATATAAATGTGACTATCACATGAATGGATATGTATTTCTCATTTCATGGGCAACTCATAAGTACCTGACTGCAAAAAATGTATAAGACATTTATTTATCTCAGGACATTATTACTCTGAAAAGAACAAGAATGAAAATACAAAGTCAAAAAAAAATTTTGAGAAAGATTCCTTGCGTGTTATAATATTCTTGAGGTTTAAACACTGGTAACTGTTCTTGAGTTGTCATTTAAATTTTTCTTATTTTTCAGTATAATAAAGACCTTTGGGTAACCCAGTAAAAGGCTATGGAATATGTTCAACAAAGTGCATCCTTATTCTTAATCCTTTTCAATAATTAACATTATTTCAATGAGAACACAGTGGATATGAGGCATTTGAACTTCCCTTTTATAATTAAGTAACATTAATCCTAAATTCATGAAATCTAAAAATAGAATTCTCTCATATAAACTATTCCCTCTGCTCCTCTTTTATTAAACCATGTAATTTGAATCTCTAACTGGTTTTTCAAGTCATGCCACTATATTATTGTTATCATGAGAGTAGTTTATTCACACCATGGTAAAGATTGGTCTCCTAAATCTACATATTTGAGAATGAATCTGGAACCAGTTCATAAAAGGCTTCTGTGTCATGCTAAAAAGCTTGGAGTGACATGAGGGTCAGAACTATTTTCACTCCTACATTAATTCCTTTGTTTACAACCAACCCCCATGAGTTGGGAATGGTGGCTGAGGCTGATAGCAAAGTCAGAGAAAAGATGCCTCATGACTTTATGTCCTGCACAGAGAGGCCTGTGTCAGTCTACCGACTCCCCTGCTTTGAAGCCCATTCACAGTCGTTGTCCGTCATGGATATCTGTGCCTGACATAAAGCCTGCTCCAGACAGTCTGAAGCGTTACCGATCCTCTCCCATTCCCCGGATGTCCCAAGACCATCTGTTGGGGCATGGTGCTTTCCTAGAGAGAGGTAGGTTTTGCTGCCAAGGGCCTATACTACAGTTCCTGCACTGAGTCCCTCATTATCCACTGCCCCTCTCAAACCAGTCACTGGTTCGAAGGGTCCCGACCACCTAGCCCCCTGGTTTGGATGTGTGTTATCCAAGTTCTGCACATCCACAGCAACTTATCCGTTGACTGTCATCCACAGAAGTATAGATGTATACAAAAATTAACTTATATGTAGAATTCCTACATCACTAGTGCTAAGTCTTATTCATCACACTTAGCAGATCTACTATTTTCAACCCAGGAATCCCAGCTTCATAGCAACTAGAATTGTAACTCCCACGAATTTTCCTTTTCATTGACCACCCCACTCCACACCACACCCAATTTCACCAATATACAGATAGCCAGTGCGTATTTGGGTGAACTATGAACCATCATGAAGGAATTCCAATATAAGAGGCCTTTTGGCCTCATCCTAGGGTGCATGTTCCAACTACACTGGAAGCTGGAGAACTCCCACATGGAGCCTTCTATAGTCTGAACATCTATGTTCCTCCAAATTCATATGTTGAAAATCTAATAACCAAGATGATGGTATTAGTCAGTGGAGTGTTTGGGAGGTGATTAGGTCACCAGAGTGTAACATTCCTGAATGGGATGAATACCCTTATGAAAGAGGGCCCAGAGAGCTAGCTTTCTCCTCCCACCACATGAGGATATAATGAGAAGCTTGCATCCTGGAAGAGGACCCTCACCAGACCATACTGACACCCTGATGTCAGACTTCCAGCCTCCAGAACAGTGAGAAATAAATTTCTGTTTTTTATAAGCCACCCAGTACCTGCTATTATGTGATAGCAGCCCAAATGGAAAAAGAAAGGGCCCTTCAAAAAGCCCAAGATGATCAACTTGCTCTCCTCCTTAAGGATTTATCCTGTTCTTTCCTGCTCCTTATTCCTTCCTTGAAAATCGCACTTCCCATTTTATGTCCTAAAAGTAGGACAGTGAAACAGAGTATATGACTCAACAGTGCTGGATTCATGAGATACCATGTCCAGGTACAAACCTAGTAACTGGGGAAGAAGGGCCTGAAATCAGTATTGCTCAGTGGTTAAGCTTTTCATATCCAAGTTTGAATCCTGAATTTATATTAACTCTATGACCTTGGACAAGACACTTAACTTTGTAAGGCCTCCATTTCCTGATCTCTAAAATTGATATAAATTAGTAGATACGGCATATCAGTTTTGTGCGGGTTAGATAAAGCATTTATAGTATGGTTCTGGGCATTTGGTAAGCACTCAGTAAATGATAGCTATCCTTCTTATTGTCATGGAGACAAATGTAATAGAAATCCAACAGCTTATCCTTGAAATGCTTCAGAAAATGTTTCTTGGGGGCGCCTAAGTTGCTCAGTCGGTTAAGTGTCTGCCTTCAGCTCAGGTCATGATCCCGGAGTCCTGGGATTGAGCCCCAAGCCTGGGTCCCTGCTCAGCAGGGATTCTGCTTCTCCTTCTCCCTCTGCCCTTACCCCGCTTATGCACGCTTTCTCTCTCTCAAATAAATAGATAAAATCTTTAAAAAAAAAAAAAAAAAGAAAGAAAGAAAATGTTTTTTGATCTTCCACCGAGCAAACCATAGGAAATATTGGCTCAGCTCCATTTTTGTTTGAGGATGAACCAGTGGTGTCTTATCTGGACAAAAGTTGTAATAACTCTTGTGCAAACCCATGGCTCAGACCTCAGAAGTCTTTGAAAAAACATACCCTCTCCCCAACCCACTATCCTAATCCACAATACTCTCTTTGGTCATCAGTGTATTGCAATTCTTTCCCATGTTCTCCTTCCCACTCTCTCCCACCTTCTACACTACTCTCCATTTTGCAACAGTATTTTTTTTAAGTTTTTACTTAAATTCCAGTTAGTTAACGCACAGTGTAATGTTAGTTTCAGGTGTACAATATAGTGATTCAACACTTCCCTACAACACCTGGTGCTCATCACAGCAAGGGCACTCCTTAATCCCCACCACAGATTTAACCCATTCTCTCCACCACCACCTCTACCCTGGTAACCATCAGTTAGCACTTTATAGTTAAGAGTCTTTTTCTTGGTTTGCCTCTTTTTTTTTTCCTTATGATGGTTTTGTTTTGTTTCTTCAATTCCACATATGAGTGAAATCATATATATAATGGAATACTCAGCCATAAAAAAAAATGAAATCTTGCCATTTGCAATGATGTGGATGGACCTAGAGAGTATTACGCTAAGTGAAATAAGTCAAACAACAGTATTTTTTTTAAATACAAATGTGATTAAAATTTTTCTATGACTTCACAATGCCCCTGGAGTCAAGTTAAAAAAAAAAAAATTCAAAAGGCCCTTGTATGATTTGCCCCTGCTAAATTGTCTAACATCACTGTCCACCATACTTTCCTCTGATGTAATATCTATGAACTTCTTTCTTTTGGGAGGGGGGGGTAAGATTCAAAGAAACAAACAGTGCATAAATAGGGAGGGGACAAAAATGAATCCACTCATGCTCTTCTCAGGCAAATAGCAAAATCAACTTGATTCCAAAGACGAATAATCAGTTACTGCTCATTTCAGCCATGTGCAGAACCAGTGTCTTTATTTAATCTCTAAATTTTTCCCACAAAAACATGTTGAAGATAATCTGTAAGACTGTGCTCTGTTACACAATGGGACAGATTACAGGAAGCTGCTAAGCAGGTAAAACAGGCTGAAGAGAAGCAAAAGTCAAATCTTGGAGTATTCTGAAGGGTAGAGGAAGAAGGCAGGAAGAGGACAGGTATGATGTCAGGGTTTGGATACATAACGATTTAAAAAAAATTGTTGTTTCCAGATTCCAAAATACTTAAGAGTCTAGTTGGGAACATGCACATGCAACAAATAATAGAATAATCACTATACTGTAACTGTGTAAAACTGCTTCAGGTAATATAGAGGAGGTTTGCCTGTGGGAGTTTCTAGCTCTTATAGAATATCCAGGTGGGGAAAACTGGATATATGTGTTTTGAGCTCATGACCGTGGCCTTAGTGGGAGACATAACTTTAAGAGCCTTCAGCAGATCAATCAGAGCTGAAGCCACAAGGCCAGGCAGAGAGTAGCATAAAAGGCAGAAGGACCAAAGGTTGAGCCCTAAGGGATACCAGATGTAAAAGAATGTATAGACCAAAAGTTTGTCTCACATAACACTGGTTGGAAGAGAAGTAAGATGAAGACAGAGAGAGTGCTATTACAGACCTCATGGGAAAAAGGGAGTATTCTAAGGCAAAACCTGGAAAGAGTTTTAAGTGATAAAAGGAAGTTATATAAAAAGAACAACAATAACAAAAATGCCCTTAAATAGAGAAATAATGAGATCCCTGACAAATTTAGCCACAGCAAGTTGAAGAAATGGCCAGGGGAGAACACAAAGGTGATGAACTGAGGAAGGTATACATTACAAGTATGTAGAAGAGGAGCATAATTTGCTTTTAATTCAACTGGGTACAAAAAGAAAGGCTTGTGATAGAACAGAAGGTTGGATAAAGGATTAAGAAAGGCTCATTAACTTTGTGTTTCTTTTTGTTTTGATTTGGAGATGAGAAGGCCCAGATATGGTTATATGCTGAAGTAAAAGAGCAAATAAAGTTTGAGATTTTGAAAATACTGGAAAGGAAGAGAATAACTTCTAGATAAAGATTCCTGAGGTGGCAGGAGGTGGGAGGGAAGTAATCCAGCAGAGGTGGTGGGATGCTTTTGAGCCTGAGAAATACATGCTTCTAGTTATAGAATGAGTAAGTCACAGGAACAAAAGGCACAGCACAGGGAATATAGTCAATGATACTGCAATAGTGTTTTATGGTGACAGACGGCAGCTACATGGGTGGTGAGCATAGCACAAGGTAGAGAGAAGTTGAATTATTATGTTGTACACCTGCAACTAATGTAACATTGTGTGTCAACTATGCTCACATTTTTGGGCGCCTGGGTGGCTCAGTTGGTTAGGCGACTGCCTTCAGCTCAGGTCATGATCCTGGAGTCCCGGGATCAAGTCCCACATCGGGCTCCCTGCTCAGCAGGGGGTCTGCTTCTCCCTCTGACCCTCCACCCTCTCATGCTCTCTCTCTGTCATTCTCTCTCTCAATAAATAAAAATATCTTAAAAAAAAAAAACTATGCTCACATTTTTTTAAAAAATTAATAAATAATTATGGAGGCAACTAAATAAAGATTTCAATGATGACCATCCAAACTGGAAGAAAGAAAAAGGAAGAGAAATGATGAATACATAAAAATTAGCTTCACTAGTAATAAAAAATGGAAATTAAAATACCGTTTTTAACCATAAAAAAACAGGGGAGAAGACATGTAAACATATATAGCGGAATTTTGTTTGATGTTTGGTTGGTGGATTTGTCAGTTGGTTTTGGAGATAATACAGGATTTAAAAGAAGAACGTATCTGGTGGCCATTTGCCCATTATCTCTTTAAGAAAATGTGTTTCAATTCACAGACAATAGACTTAAAACTAAGCTTGTGAATCAAAACTAATTTCAAGTTGGAGATCTCTTAGAGGAGAGAAGAAAACCAGGGAAAGAGAAACAGAGACAGAGAGATAAGTAGAAATTCTTCACATAACATAAATATCTGGCTAACATAAATATATCTTACCCTTAAACTTCCTTATTAAAAATAATAATAATAAAATAAACAAAAATAAATAGATAAATAAAAAGTCTGGCTACTTAAGGAAAATAATACCTCACTAAAAGCATCCTCAACATAATCATGGACCAATTGGAATCTAAAATTCTATAGCATTGGGGGCGCCTGGGTGGCTCAGTCATTAAGCGTCTGCCTTCGGCTCAGGTCATGATCCCAGGGTCCTGGGATCGAGCCCCACATCGGGCTCCCTGCTCAGCGGGAAGCCTGCTTCTCCCTCTCCCACTCCCCCTGCTTGTGTTCCTTCTCTCACTGTGTCTCTCTCTGTCAAATAAAGAAAATCTTTAAAAAATAAAATAAAATTCTATAGCACTGAAACAGATATAGATCCTTCATCTTTTGAGTTCACATCAAAAGGTAAGCATGTAAGTCAGTGTCAAATTAATTACATAATTTCAAACTATTTTTCCCACTGACGAGGAAAACAATTAACCCAAATCCGAAAAAAAAAAAACAAAATCATGATAGTTGAATATCTGATGTTAGGCTGAGGCAAAACAACTTTCTTCCCACCCAAATTGACCTCCATCTGTAACTCCAGAGGAAGGCAACTTTGTTGTTACAGTGTCTCAGGTAAACACCTTTCAAATGTGGAAAGGTAATAATGTCAAAGACAGATGAATTTCAGACTTAACTTGCACTATTAATAAAGGCCTTTTAGTTCTACAGACCTGAAAAAGTTAGCCAATCTTTTATTTAATCTAGCAAACTTACTGAGACATGTCTTTCCCTGAGATGAAGATGTATATCCCAAGACAAATTGCTTTTCCTAGACGTATCTTCCACTTGACCAACACAGGGAAAGAAAGAGCTATTGTTAATGGACCGGTAATAGAGGAATGGAGGAATTTCTGTAACTCTTAAGCGAGGGATACTCCGTTTGAGATCTAACAAATGATGACAAAGACTCTCCTGAGACTACATAATGGCTTTTGCAATTCATCTTGATTCTGCTAGCATAAATGGATAGAGACTCTCAGAGCAACGGTGATGCAAAATTCAAGTTAACAGAGGACAGGTGTATCTGTTTCAATGGATTTCGGGTAGTCTGTGTGACACTGAGATGTTGGGATTACATAGATATAAATAAACACGGCAGAAACTAGTATACCTACTACTAAAAATATCCCAGGTCCAAGGGTGCTGATTGTCAAGTTTTCTTTGAAGCATCATCATTAATTACAGTCTCTGATTAATATTTACTATTAAGACTATTTTGTAAAGAAAAATTTAAAAATATTTTTAAAGAAGTGTCAAACATACAAGACTATATATGGCCATAGAAATATGATGTAGAGATGCCATAGAAATATTGTTATAAATTGGATCACAAGGTCACATGACACCTTATGAAGAATGAGACAAATTAGTAGGAAAGGTATATTTAGAAATGCCAAAACTATAAACTTTAATAAATATAGATATCTAATATTACATATTCCTTTTTTTAAAGATTTATTTATTTAAGAGAGTATGAGCAGGAGGGGCAGAGGGGGAGGGAGAGAAAATCTCAAGCAGAGTCCACACTGAATGCAGAGCCGGACATAGGGCCCAGTCTCAGGACTCAGAGATCATGACCTGAACTGAAACCAAGAGTCAGACACTTAACCAACTATGCCACCCTGGTGTCTGTATGGCTCCCTTTTCAAATTACCTATATGGAAACACATAGCTTTTAAAAATTGAGAAGAATGGAATTTAATAATTACTTCAAAATATCAAATCAATCCATATTATTTTCCAAAATTAAGAAGACATTTATGACCTAAATAAATAAAAATAATGCATAAATTACTTTAAAATAAAATTGGATGAGCTGACCATGAAATTGCATTTAGATGCTGAGATTAAATTTTTAACAATATTTGTTCCTTTAAATTAAAAATTAAGGGACTATGCCCAGAAAAGATTCCTTGACTATAGTGATTATCCAGATCATTGTGATTGGCCAGCAACATTAGTGATTTTAGGACACATTATATGATGTTGCCAGAAAGTCTCAGAATTATAGGGGAAATATATTCATTTTCTTTTCAATAATTAGAATATAATTGAAAAATAAACAAAGTCCACAAAAGAAAATTACAGAGACGCCTGGGTGGCTCAGTCGGTTAAGAGGCTGCCTTCGGCTCAGGTCATGATCCCAGGGTCCTGGGATCAAGTCCCACATCGGGCTCCTTGCTCAGTGGGCAGTCTGCTTCTCCCTCTCCCTCTGCCTGCTTCTCCCCCAGCTCGTGCTCTCTCTCTCTTTCTGACAAATAAAATATTAAAAAAAAGAAAATTACAGAAGAATTTATTTGACTTCTTAATCTATGAGAACATCTTTTTATTTTATGAATTCGGTATGATTTTTTTTTTTTGTATCCACACAGGAAAAACAAATCTAATATATCCTCTTGAAGTCTTCTCAGAGTATAGAACACTATTGATCTCTCAGTGATACATTCTTTTGAAACTGAGTTTTTCAGGCCATAAATCTATAACATACTATTAAACACAGGGTCATGAGACTTTGGGGGAAAAAATGGGTTTATAATACTTACACAGTAAAAGTTGATTTTGATGACCCAGATAAAAAATAAACCTAGTATGGGGAATAAAACTTTTTGATTAAAGTATAACTTATGTAGAAAGTTTAGCAGACTGTGAATAAGTAACTTAAAATATAGTCATAAAAATAAACAAGAAAGGGTAAAGGAAGTCACCTTTTTTATGTTATTTAAGCATATTGAGTTCTGATATAGTATTTTCAGTTGTAACAATTTCTTTGATCAGGCATATCAGAAAGTTAAACAGATACTATGTTCTTGTATAATTAACTAATTCAAGGAAAAGGATGATTGTCAAATTTTAATTCACTTCAAGACAACAACTTACACTGCCCCACAAATTTTACTGAGAATTACATCTGTTTTTGGTGACTATGTTAATATTTAGGATTGCCCTGCTGGAAAGCAGTAAGATAGGTCTTCACATTTTGATGAATCTCTATGACTACATCTGTCATCATTTCAAAAGCTTTCCTCATTTACAAAGCCTGGGAAATATTACAATATGCAAGCAGAAATTACAGGTGTAGCAAGGTGCTTCTTGATCGTTATTGGGTAATTACTGGACAATTTTCAGAATTTCTATATCCATAAAACCAGTTTTAGATAAAATTCAAGATTAGATTGCTATATGACTTGGCATAGCAATGAATATAGTAATGTAAAAGAGGGGATAGTCTCCAATTTTCATTCCCCACCATACTTCCCACCCCATCCCAGCAAGATCTTTCAAATAAATTGGTATATTATTTCAAATACACAGCAAATTACTTCAGGTTGTAGGAGGCCTCAGGAATCAACAAGTCTGATGGTTTGCAAATTTTCTTTTTGGTAATGAAATTCTCTTTTATTTTTTTTCCACTAAGAAAATTTATATAGAACTCTAAACATGAAGAGGATTAAAGTGGACCATCTTGGGTTGAACGGAAGCCCAGGGTACAGATCAAAGGTGAAGCTTTGTTAACTGTTGCCATTCTGGCTCTACAATAGGGCTTTGTATGCATATGTCGTATTACAGATTAGTATATATGCATATGTATGTGTACACATTCATACGTATGTATCTATATATATATTTGCATGTATATATATATATATAAAATATAAATACATATGTGTATATACTTTTCCTGTAAGTGCTCTAACTTGAGTATTTTATTTTCATACTTAAAAGGAAATTTTTTTTTTTTTAAATGAAGGAGATTCTGGGTTTGTGAACACATGGAAATTTGGGAAGAATGGCACACCTGGAGAGGGCATTGGAGCTCTGAGCCCTTTTCCCACACCTTGCCCTACGCATGTCTCCCATCTGGCTGTGTCTGAGTTATATCCTTTTTTAATAACATGATAATCTAGGACCTTCTCCCTCAAGGGTTGGGCATTGTAATGAGATGGCCTCTTGTGCTGCAGCTTGTTATTCCAAAGCAGAATATGCTAGATTTCTACACTACAAAGGAAAAAACAGTTACAGATTTTGATGGCATGTACCATGAAATTGAAGCAGAAACAGATTGAATGAATCTGTTCATTCTATTACACACCCAGGTGACCAGAATGAATACAGGCATTTCCTCCGTACTCATTAATTTATGAATCTACTCCCCACATGTGTTAAATCTGTTATAAACTCACCTAGAGTTACTAAAGTGCTCACAGGAGATCAGCTACCAGATATTGAGTATCAAATCAGAGAAATAATTGTGCAGTTCATCATGCAGAAGAATGGATTTTTGGCTGTTGCCCTAGCCAATACCAATCTTAAAAACTCAGATCACTGAAGCTAGCTAAAGATGTTGATCCTCAAGGTCTGAGGACCCCTGGAGTCATCACCAAACTAGATCTTATGGATGAAGAAACAGATGTCAGGGATGTCCTAGAGAACAAGATGCTGCCTCTTCGCAGGGGTTTCGTGAGGATGATAAACAGAAGCTAGAAGAACATAAATATGAAGAAGGACATTAAGGCTGCTACACTGACAGAAAAGAAATTGCTTCTCTCACACCCAGCTTACAAACATATTGCTGATCTGGTGGGGACCCCATTCCTGCAGAAGTCCCTTAATCAGCAACTTACCAACCACATTTGAGATACTCTGCCAAACTTCAGGAACAAACTATAAGTTTGTTGCTCTTCACAGAACATGAAGTAGAAGCCTACAATAACATTAAGCCAGAAGACCCTACCAGGAAGACGAAAGCATTGTTACAGGTAGATCAACAATTTGCTGTGGATTTTGAGAAGAGAATCAAGGGGCCAGGGGACCAAGTAGATACCCTGGAACTCTCAAGGGGTGCTAAAATCAATTGTATTTTCTATGAAGGCTTTCCTTCTGAGATAGTAAAGATGGAGTTCAATGAGAAAGAATTGTGAAGAGAAATAACCTATGCAATCAAAAACATATACTGTATCACAACAGGGTTGTTTATTCCAGACATTGCAATCCAAGCAATAGTCAAAAAATGAATTGCAAAGCTGAGAGGGCCTATTTGAAGAGTGTAGATTTGGTAACATAAAAATTAATCAACACTATCAAGAAGTATACCCCCCAAACTGGCAAACTTGCCCAGACCCTGAAAAGAAATGGAAAGGATTGTTGCTAACCATGTTTGACAGCAAGAAGGCAAGACAAAGCATCAGGCTGCTATTGACATCCAAGTCTCCTACATCAAGTCTCCTACATCAACACCAAGCAGGAAGATTTCATTAACTTTGCAAATGCTTAGCAGAGGAGAAGTCAAGTTCATGGGAAAAACACAACTAGAAATTAGGTGATTTGCAAGGAGTAGCTAGCCATCAACATCACTAGCATCATGCAAGGAGGCTCTAAAGGATATTGGTTTGTCCTGGCCACTGAAAGTTTGTCCTCGTACAAAGATGACAAGGAAAAAGAAAAGAAGTATATACTTTCCGTGGACAACCTGGAAATTTCAGATGTGGACAAGAGCTTTATGTCCAGCAAACACATCTTTGCATTCTTTAATAAAGAACAAAAAAATGTTCACAAACGTTGTTTTCTTGAGCTGGCATGTGATTCACAGGACAATGTAGGCAGCTGGAAGACCGCTCTAATAAGAACTGAGGTTTCTCCTGATGAATCTTTAACTGCAAATAATGAGAATAACCAAGCAGAAAAGTTTTCCATAAACCCAGAAGTGGAGAGTCAAGTGAAGACCATTCATAACCTAGTAAGCTCTTACATGTCTACCATCCATACATGTGTTGACATCAAATTCCAAAAATGATAATGCACCTTATAACCAATAAGGTTAAAGATTTTGTGACTTCAGAGCTCTTAGCATAGTTATATTCTTTAGAGGACCAAAATACTCTGATGGAGGAATCTGCTAAGCAGGCTCATCACCAAGATGAAATGTTTCAAATGTACCAAACTCTTATAGAAGCCTTTGTGAGTACTGGTGACATCAACACTGGCACTACCTTTACCCCTAATTCTGCTTCCTGTGGATGACTCCTGAAACAGCAGTCCTGCAGTTCACCCCCTCCAAGACTCACAACCCAAAGGAGGCAGACATTGAGTGCTCCTCTCCTGTGGCCCACATGGCCCACAAACAGCCAAAGGTCTGCTCCTGTCATCCTGCTCCTAGACCCCGGCCCCACTTGGGAGCTCCCCCAGTTCCATTCCAGCTGGCCCCTTACCTCTTTTTCCCAACAGCAGCAACTCACTGGAGCACCTCTACAAGTTCCCTCTCAGCCCACAAGGGCCCCTGCCAGTGTCCTGAATCATTCCCATGAATTTTGAGTGAGGACAAACCCACAATTCTTATGAGTGTCTCTTTGCATACCTAACATCACGTTTTGGTGCCATGAATGAAGAAGCTGCCAAGCCTTGAAGACTTGGGCTCAGGAAACACAGATGACTAATTGACTTGTGTGACTAGCCTATGTCTGATTTCTCCACAATCACATACTGGAAACAACCTGACTTACTCCCTCTTCAACAGCCCTCTAACAGTTTGATTTTTAGAAACTGAGTGTCATTTGAACAAATGATGAATTTGTGTTGTGATTTCTGATTTCAGCTATGAGCTTTCTATTATCCTCACCATTCTTCTCCTTTAAAGAATAAATAAATTTATGATTCGGTATTCTGAAAAAAAAAAAAATAGAGAAGTTGGAATGCTTCCCAAATGATTGAATGAGGCCAGTACAACTGTTATATCAAAACCTGACAAAGAACTTTTAAAAAATAGAAATCAATCCCTCAAATCTTTAATTTTAGCAAATGGAAACCAGTAATATATAAAAATTTAAGTCATCATGACCAAGTGAGGCTCATGTCTGGAATGCAAGCATAATTTTACATCTGAAAATAAATTCACATAACTTAACACATTAAAAGAAAAAGGGATACATATCTGTGATTCAACAGACTTGCACAATTCACAGATCTGTACCTCTGAAACAAATAATGCAATATATGTTAAGAAAAAAAAAAAGAAGAAGAAGATAGCAGGAGGGAAAGAATGAAGGGGGGGAAATCGGAGGAGGAGATGAACCATGAGAGACGATGGACCCTGAAAAACAAACTGAGGGTTCTAGAGGGGAGGGGGGTGGGAGGATGGGTTACCCTGGTGATGGGTATTAGAGAGGGCACGTTCTGCATGGAGCACTGGGTGTTATGCACAAACAATGAATCATGGAACACTACATCAAAAACTAATGATGTAATGTATGGTGATTAACATAACAATAAAAAATTTAAAAAAAAGAAAAAGGGAGAAAAATCACATGGTCATCTCAATAGATGCATTAAAAACATTTAGCAAATTTGGGGTGCCTGAGTGGCTCAGTCAGTTAAGCATCCAACTCTTGGTTTCAGTTCAGGTCCTGATCTCAGGGTGGCTCACCCTCAGCACGGAGTCTGCTTTTCCTTCTCCCTCCTTCTCTGCCCTTCTCCCGCCTGCTCACTTGCTGGCGATCTCTCTTAAATAAATAAATAAATAAATAAATAAATAAATAAATAAATAAAATCTTAAAAAAACATTTATCAAATTTAATACCTATTTATGGAAACACTATCTGCAAACTAGGAACAGAAAGGATTTCCTCAACCAATAAAAGCTGCAAACTAGGAATAGAAAGGACTTCCTCAACCAATAAAAACCAACTATGAAAAGTTAACATCATATTTATTTGTGAAATGTTGAGCAATTTCCTCCTAAGATTCAGAGCAAGACAATTATATTCAATATCATCCTGAAAGCCCTAGCCAGTGCACTAATTAAGAAAATTATAAAGATTGGAAAGAAAGAATTAAAACTGTCTCTAGTCGTGGAAGATATGATTGTGTAGAAAATCCTAGAAAATATTAAAAAAATACTAGAATCTATAAGTGAAACCTTTAAGGATATGATTTTTTTAAAAAAATGATATGATTATAAAAGGTCAATGTAAAAATCAAATGTGTTTCTATATACTGTCAAAGAAACATTTGAAAAATATTATTTTACATGAAAATTTTCCAAAATAATTCAGGAATAAATTGAAGAAAGATTTGTAAGATATCTACACTGAAAAAGTAAAATACTACTTGTCAATTTAGAAATTGACAAGATATCCCAACATTTTGATGGAAAAGATCTAGAGTAGTAGGAACAATTTTGAAGAAAAGACAAAGCTGAAGTCAATGAAGTATCAATGGAACAGAAGAGAGGATCAGAAATAGTCATATTATGGTCAACTGATCTTAGACTCAAGCATCACTGTAATCCAATGAGAAAGGATGGTCTTTTCAACAAATGATGCCAGAAGAACTGATTATCTGCACAGGAAAAAAAAAATGAGTTTTGACCTCATCCTCTCAGAATAAAGACAAAACATACCTGTTGAGTCACTCTTGTTGCCAAATTGCCCCCAGAACTGTCTCCTGAAATACAGATTTGGGTGGGATTTACTCCATATTTTGTAAGAATTTCATCTTGAAGAAAAAACTTAACTGCAGTGAGGCAATCTTCATATGGAATTGGAAAGTGGTGTTGAGGAGCTAGTCTATAGCTTTAAAAATGAACAATTCATTTAAACAATTTTTTAAAGTACCATTTATGGTTGTATCTTTCCATGTAGCTTTTAAATACCAAATAGATACAATTTAACACCAGTCTCTACTGTTTAATCTTCCAAAAATCAAACGAGTTTTTCCACTAACTCCTTATTATTTGAAAAAAATGAAAATTGGTATAAAGGTTTTTAACCTTGTATCTAAGTTCCCTGGATAGCATTGTGTGTGAGGGGTAGGGGATATTATGAACTCCCTAAGACTGTAAGTATAATTTTTAGGTAAAGCACATTTTGGATTGGATATACTCTACAGCTTATATCATCTTCTCAATGTAACTGATGATCCAAACATTAAATATATATATATGAAAAGCACCATGGATTTTTGAAGGCAGCAGATCTAAGAGAGTATTATAGGCAAAGTATTATATTTTTTCAAGGTCATTTAGAAAAAAATTCTACATGTTTGCAATGTACATATCTCACCATGGATAATCCCCAGGAGTTGATTTTAGATGAAAATTTTGAAGTATAAATAACATTTTGAATATGGTAGGGAGGTCGATTGTTTCTGATAAATTCATTTATAAGGCAAACTATCACACCACACTTTTAATGGATATAAATGGACTTTTCTCCCTATACATGTGGACCAGTAAAAATAGAATAATTCTATTAGCCTGTTATCTATCAGGGCTAACTTTTTCTTTTTGCTCTTTAGAATAATAAAATCTGTAAATATATGTACTTAACATTAAATGCTGGTGATATAATACTTAAAATTTTATCATAAATTATTATTTAGAAAGTCCTAAACGAAATATAGGTTAAACTCACCCCAAAGATGTTGGTGTCTATACTTTAAATGCAGTAGATTTAGACTTTTTAGGGCAAAGAACAACACAAATCATAAGGATTTGATAGGATATATACGCCAGACACAAACATATCACTATATTAAAACAGATTTAAAATGAGAAGGTTTAGATTACTTCCCAAAAAGCTATGAAGGTAAGGGATGTCTGGATGGCTCAGTTAGTTAAGTGTCTGACTTCAGCTCAGGTCATGATCTCAGGGTCCTGGGATTGAGCCCAGCTTCAGGCTCCCTGCTCAGTGCAGAGTCTGCCTCTGTCTTTCCCCCTGCTCATGCTCTCTTTGTTTCTCTCTCTTTCAAATAAATAAATAAAATCTTTAAAAAAAAAAAAAAGCTATGAAGTTTAAAAAAAAAGTAATGTCCTCATATTATAAATTAGAAGTATCCTTGAAAATAGGAAGTTCTAGTTATTGTAAGTAACCATAATGACAACATTGTCAATCACTCTTTAGATGATCAAATTGTCACTTTAGTTGTCTCTCTAAATTTTCATAGCTTCCTAGCTAAAAAACAAACAAACAAAAAACCTATGTCACTATGTCCTCTAAGCACTATTGGATTAGAAGTCTCTAAGTATGTTTTTGTTACTATGGACTAGGGAAGAGGGGTCAAAAAATATTCCTCTTAGGGATGTCAGCTTCAGAAATATAGACTGTACCCATCTAAGAAAATATTGAACTGTCCTGAGACATTCTGATATTTTCTAGCAAAATCCAGAATATAAGATCACTTCTCCTGAGAGTGACTTAAAATTCTTAGCTGATCCCAAACTTTATCTCCTACATTACTCTAAACAAGAATTATTATAAAATAAAATATTTTATCCCCAACCCAAACACCACCTACCAACCCAAATGTGTAATAATTTATTTCTTCCTACCTAGCTATGTTATTTGGGACACTAGTTGGGACCTAAGTTTTATGTGTCTAGAGCAAGTGTTTCCAAAAATGCTCACTCAAGGATGTCATTCAGAGACTCACAGAATCACAGAAGAATATGAGATAGTGGACTCTTTTGAGGAATGGTCTATGTTACAATGGTGACAAATAAAATAGAGTGATTTTTAAAGAATTATATCTGAGGCATAGTTGATTTGATTTGGAAATCAAACCTCTACTTGGTGAAGGCAAAATCATAGTAACAAAAGAAAATCATCTCTTACTCCACTCCTACAACAACAGCATCGAGTTTCTTTGCAGTCCATCTATTCAGGGCATCAAAAGCCATATTCTCTGAAATGAAGAAATAAATGTCAAAGTACTCTCTGTAATTAAACAGCAACAGAAATGCCTACAGCTATGAACTTGGAGAGAAATGTGATTTGTGAGTGTTATAAAGGAACCTATATTTCCCATTCCATTTTTATGCAGAGTGACCAGAATCAGCATGACACACTCGACAGGAGTGTCTCCTCAGTCACTGTCTCCAGAGATGAAAAGAGGACTTTGCAGATTGGTGGTTTTGAGGAAGAGAAACTAGGCTCAGCCCATTCTAATTTTTCTCTTTTCATCTGCTGCCTGTCCACAAGGATCCGCACTCCCATGAACCTTCTGTGGCTTGTTGCATTTCACTCTGTTTGTTCCTTCAGGCAGCAAGTTTCATAGGGAGGCAGTGTGTGACTGGTCAGCAGGGCCAGCCACTACAGATGAGTTAATCTAACTCAAGAGTGTCATAACAATACCCTAAATACACATTCTCCAAAGCCACCTTTAGAAATAATGGTTATGTTTTGACTGTCATTTCCTTGAATTTTGTGTATAATCTTCAACTGGTTCAGAATTCAGGGGAGAAAGTAAGTAATAGATGTACTGACTCTCTGAAACCACAGCACTCGATAATATGGTTCTTTGAACTTCCAAATTCTTTGAATATGCCACATTATAAAATGTTGCAATAACCTTGGTATTTAAGACAGAGTCTAAGGAAAAGCAACTAATTTTGAGAGAGCCTCTGGCAAGTCAGTATGCGGACTTAGATGTACATATCCATTTTGGCACACATGGCACACAAGCCATCGTCCCTCTCCCCAGTATACACACATATCTCATCCCAGGTACCTCTGAATCCAGTTTACTGATGCCCTAGCCACAAACCTTTGGCAACTCTGTGACATCTGCTATTACTTTATTTACCACAGGATCCTAGATATTCAGAGAATTCTAGAGCCGTGATCAAATTCCAAACTTTTCCAAGATGTCTCCTGCATGTTAACAAAACTTCAAATTAAAAACTAATGATTGTTATGTTAATCACCATACATTACATCATTAGTTTTTGATGTAGTGTTCCACGATTCATTGTTTACATATATTACCCATAACATAATAACAAAAAAATAAAAAATAAAAATAAAATAAAATAATAAAAACTAATGAAATACTGGGTGTGTGACTACCATGAAAATAGAAAAGTAAGTCAGGTAGTTTTTTAGGTAGAAAAATAATGTTTTCATTAAATATTGAGTTGATAATTTGCAAGACAAGACAATGGGTAGATAAACACCAAAACATACAAGACATAAGAACCGTCTAACCCTCACGCTGAAAGCCCCTCAGTGATAAGTTTCAAACTTGTCTTCATTTTTATTTCCCAATACTTTTCACTTGTCTCACAACAAAAGTCAGTTTAAGTTTTCTATTTCCCATTCTTTATCTCCAGCTGTCCTAATTCATGATCTTTGCTGATATAATCTGTTGGCTCATGTTTTTCTCTATGTCCAATTACTGAATTTATATCACTTGAAGAACCCAGATAGAAACAAGAAGATATTAGGTTAGATGTCAAAAAACAACCACCACAGTTCTATGTAAAAAAGTCTACTAGAGAAATATCTTCTTATATTTCTTAGTTCTCAAAGCAACTTCAGCAAGTTTAAAGGAGAAAAAAAAAATAGGAAGCCTAGGAAACAAAGAAAGGAAATTGAAATTAATAAATACCAGAGAATAGTTATAGTGTCTATGTCCTGATTTGTCAAAAAATAGAAGGTATCTAAGTCTTTTATAGTTTATTTATATAAGTTCTGATAGATCTATGAACAAATAATGTCCAAATATAAAGTCAAGACACAGAAAGAAGACACAACTGAAATTCAGCTGAACAAGAAATTGGAATGTGTGTCCTGAATAATAATTCGCACATTTTTAGGAATTACTGATCGTAATCATTGCATTTGTCAATTAAGGGGATATCAATCTGATAATCAGGAATACTTCTAATTTATTTTTCAAACAAAGTGATAATTTCCCATCTGTGAGCATGTCTCTTGTGCTAACTGAAGTCCCAGGTAATATGTATATGGATACTTGGATATTTCATAGACCTTATAAAAACCTTAATGGCATTAATACATCTCTTTAGAGACAAATGAGGTCAAACTGGTATTTAATTTATCTTATAGATCTTATCTTATAATGTATTTTATAAAGGAAGCAAAGTATTCCAACCACCCTAATGCCTGATATAAATTAAATTATAGGTGAAATCTAATTTACTGAAAAGATTAAGAAGGTAAAAAAGACATAAAAGTACTGGGAAAACATTTTGACTAGTAATCCCTCCAGAGAACAACAATAAAATTTCCTTTCAGTCATTCATTTTGTTTTCTCAGAAGACATTTATTTGTTGAACACTCATTGTATAGAAAATGCTTTGGTAGATGCTAAGAGGTGATTCCACTTCCTAGAGAGATGCTAAACCAAACATGCAACACAATTATAAAACAAAACAAGGATTGTTGCCATCAGGTAAATACAAGTTGCAATGAACCATATAGCAACATTGCTAAAGTCTTTTAAAGCCAGAGAAGACTACACACACACACACACACACACACACACACACACACCCTCACCCACAAAATGATGCTTTTCATGAACATAAAAGGGTAAGCAGCAGTTCTCTTGAAGTAAGATGGGAAGGACATTCTAGAAAAGCATAGCCAGGTATAGAAATAAGAATTCACAGAGGGTTTGGGAACTAAATATTACAGCTCAGTATGCTTAAAACAAAATTATGAAGGGAAGCATTGGCAAGAAAAGTTAAAAATGTAAGAACCTGGAAATCTGAACACCATGCTAATGGATTTAGATTTATTTTATTATGTGATGAAAGTCACTGAAAAGTTTAAACAAAGAAATCATATAACCAGATTTGCATGTTAGAAAGACCCAGTACACTAAACGTAGAAGATGAAATAGAGTTGAACAGGACACAGGCAGAGACATCAGAAAGGAACATCTTTAAAAGATCATGAAGTACTAAATTGTGTTAATGAAGTCAAAATATTCAGAAGTAGAATGAATGGGATATGGTAATTTGATGTGAGCACTAAGGAACTCTAAATAATTGACCATAATTGCTATTTACTGAGATCTTTCAGATGTTGGTTTAGATGGATGGTGGGTTTTTTGGTTTGTTTTCTGAGGCCATTTGGACACAAGACAATAAATTGTGTTTGGTCCCATTGAGTTTGAGATGTGTGTGCTTTGTCCAGTTGTAAATGTCTAAGTGATAGCTGTATATATGGATCCAGGACTCAGGAATACTATCAGGGAAGCAGATTCAGGACTGGATGTCAGCAGCACATGGATATTTGGAGAAGAGAAGAGATTGGAAAAGAGAGTGTGTAAAGTCAAAACCCAAAGGTAGGGAGAGAATTCTGGGGGGCAAGAATATTTATAGGGGAAAGAAAATGAAGGGGGGGGAATCGGAGGGGGAGATGAACCATGAGAGACTATGGACTCTGAGAAACAAACTGAGGGTTCCAGAGGGGAGGGGGGAGGGGGGTGGGGGAATGGGTTAGCCTGGTGATGGGTATTAAAGAGGGCATGTTCTGCATGGAGCACTGGGTGTTATACGCAAACAATGAATCATGGAACACTACATCAAAAACTAATGATGTAATGTATGGTGATTAACATAACATAATAAAATTTTAAAAAAGAATAAATATGGAAAATCTGTTATTTTCTTTGGTTTGTTTTTAAAGATTTTATTTATTTATTTGTTTGTTTGTTTGTTTATTTGAGAGAGAGAGAGAGAGCATAAGCGAGGGGAGGGAGAGGGACAAGCAGACTCCAAGATTAGCAAGGGGTCCAACTCGGGGCTTGATCTCATGACCTGAGATCATGACCTGAGCCAAAAGTAAGAGTCGAAGCTTAACCAACTGAGCCATGCAGGTGGCCTTGTTTTGTTTTTAAATGAGAGATGAGAGAGATATGAGAAAACAAGGAATGACAGAGGAAATCTAGGAGATACTTTGTCATAGAAACAGGGAGGAGCAGTGCATGTCAAAGAGGAGAAAAGATTAGTCTTCATCAAATGCAGTAGATTGTAGAGATCAAGGAATTAATTAAAGGTGGGAAAAGAAAGGAGTAGGGAAGGACGAGAGCTTGTAGGGCAAAGAAATGGGTCTGAGAAGGAAGGGAAAATGAAAGGGGCTGATTACGCAGAGGAATTCACGGTCAAGTGGAAAAAAAAATTTTTTAAGATGAGAATGACCATCTGGTTGTCAGAAAGCTAAGGAGAAGATAACTAGAAAGGCAAAATTGCAGCCTAACTATTTTAGCATTTTGTATATTATAATCTGAGTTTTTGTGCCTCATTAATTTTCCATGCTAATTTTCTCTATGACTAGTCCTCATAACTTATATTTGATTAAGTGTAGCTTGCTATATTGCCCATATCTTTATAAGGTTCTCAAACTATTTAGAACAAAATGAGACTTAGAGAAAGGCAAAAGGTAAAAAAAAAAAAAATCATTTATTACCTGTTTATCTGTCCTCGGTTCTATTCATTTGTTTAACTAAATAGAACAGTGCCTCCTCCTTATATACCAGCACCACTGGATCATCAAGTTTTTCAAAGTTCTCATAAAGGGAAATGTATTCATGTTTGTGTTTTGAATCTGTTATATATGCCTCTTAGAATCATTGCCAGAGATAAATAGGGAAACTATACCTCATAGGAAGAGTTTATTTTTTTTAAGATTTTATTTACTTACTGGACAGAGAGAAAGAGCACAAGCAGGGGGAGCGATTGGTAGGCAGAAAGTACCCTGGGATCATGACCCGAGTCGAAAACAGATGCTTAACCAACGGAGCCACCCAGTCTCCCCAAATAAGAAGACTTTATTATAAAATAGGTCTATTTTGTGTTTTCCTTTAAGAATCAAGACTAGCTACCATTCTAAGATTTATCACTGTTAGCATTATTGTTATCAGTAACTACAAACTTCACCTTGTAGCGACCAACAACATAGGACTCTGATTTACCATTTAAAACATCTGCCTCACTTCAATGCTTCTGCTCCTGAATATATTCTGATCCCAAAGAAAACAAGTTATACTAATTGATTCATTCATACCCTACTTTCATTTGATATGAGTTCATTCAATATAAAAGCTGAGAAGAAAATTCTTAGCAAAATCAAACCAAACAAAAACAGAAATAATGATCTCCGTGATATTTTTTTACCAAACATATGTCTGTGTCTCTCTCTCTCTACTAGATATCTAATATTTATAGCTACACTTATACCTATTATACATATAAGTATGCATATTTATATTAAAAAGTTCTTATATCAAAAATATACAGCCAGTTATAGTTTTTCCTTATATGATGAACTTACTGAGACTTCCGAAACAAAAGGCACCACTGTGAATATAGATTACAGCTCATCTTGAGGTTTCTGACTTTCTCTTTGGCAAGTACAAACATACTGGAATGTCAACAAATTCTGTATCCATCACTGTGACATACTCATCGGAAACTGGCTGGGTATGGTCCAGCCTCAATATCATGGAAATAAGCTCTTCTCATAATACCCATACTGTCAAAACACATAGCCTATAAAAGCAAACAAAATTGAACATTTTCATCTTTAACATCAAATGCATAGAAAGAGAAAATTAAAAAAAGAAAACATAAGCAAAATAAACAGAAATAGAATGTTTGTAACAATTATTTCCAAATAATACTGCATAGATCTTAGTCTACAAGCTTGTTGAAAATCTTAAGTGTTCTGTATTTCAGATTAGTAACTGTGTCATTCAACAGCTGTCAGTTTACCAGCAGTTTTTTTTTAATGTCCATCATAATTATTTTTTTAAAAGATTTTATTTATTTATTTGACAGAGAGAGACACAGCGAGAGAGGGAACACAAGCCGGGGGAGTGGGAGAGGGAGAAGCAGGCTTCCCGCGGAGCAGGGAGCCAGATGCAGGGCTCGATCCTAGGACCCTGGGACCATGACCTGAGCCGATGGCAGACACTTAATGACTGAGCCACCCAGGCGCCCCCATCATAATTATTTCTTAGTTGTAAATTCTTATCTGAAAAATGTCCAGGTCTTGTACCATGTTTTCTTTTGTTTTGTAGGCATGCTGTCACATTTTTCTTCTTTATGGTTCACTCTATTTAATCCAAAATTTTAAATGTTGTCTTATGACCACACTATTAGTTATTTAAATGCCCTGGTTTTCAACTCCAAATAGATTTATGTCCTTCGCCCCCCAACCCCGTCTCCGAAATCCCATATTTGATACCACTGAAGAAAGCTCTCCCTGGTATTTCTGACCACTTTTCTAGGATCGTTGTGACATTTCACTGGACAGTTTACTCAAAAGAAGAACCTTAAAAATTACATGGTCAATAAATAGTACATTAAGCAACCTTTATTCCTACAATTATTTCCAAGAGTTTGAGGTAGTAAAGAACATCTAATACCTATACTTTAATGATGCGGAAGCATGCAGAAGCTCTTAAATTGCAACCAGGAAATGTCAAAGCCAAATCTGCACCCATTTTTCTAGACCAGTCTCTTAGACTATCACTTACTGACTATATGACTGGAAGCAAATTACTCTCTACTTCAATTTTTCAAATCTTAATAATAATAATAGTAATAATAAATAAACCCCTCGGTGGGTTGTTGTAAGATTCAAGTGAGTTAGGACTTTTAATGTACATAGAAGAGTGCCTAGCACATGTATGTATTCAATAAAGCTTGTCTTATATAAGTGTACTTCACTAATGAGGATTCTTAAATAATTTCATGCTAATTGAATATAATCAGGTAGACTATCGCTTAAAGCAAGTTTTTGGTAAATGGGTAAATTACACTAATATTTCATTTAGTGAATTGAATTTTAAAAGATTTTTGGCAAATTGCCTTGTTTCTCATTTCTCAGATATTTTCTGTTTCTGAGCAGATACTTAAGTATATTTTGAACAATAACAAAAGTACCACTTTAGAGATTATTTTGTGCTCTTCTAGCATATGTGATCTGTAATTCACAGAGCAATCCTGAAAAGTATTTATGATTAGTATCCTCATTTTATAAGTATAAAAAAAGGTCAATGAAGGGCTAAGGACATTTTTCAAGGTTGGACATGCTCTTCTACCAAGCTCAGCCTTCCAATTTAACATATGATAGACATAACGATGCATTTTATTTATCAAGTTTACTTTCTCAAGAACTTTGATTTTCACTTCCCTTTCACATGTTAAAGAATTGATTTTTCTTCCTGGTATCTCAGCTTTGATTTACAAAATTCAGTATTGAGAAGAATAAAACTTTTCTTTAGAACAGCCAATGACTGTTAATTTTACTAGCATAATCTTTAAAGTAAATACACGGATGCTTTTCTTATTATCTTTTGAAAAATAAAGAACAATCCATATACAATATCAAATCTATAAAGGGCATAATTTTATTATAGATGGGCAATGGTGAGAATAATTTGCAGCTGAAAAAGGAAAAGCCTTTATGGAGCCAGTAATTGCTTTCACGTTATGTTAACTCCAGCGGGAAGAGCATTGCGGGAAGAGAGAGTTCCGGCGAAGGTGTACCTCGAGAAGTGACTAAGAGAGAAATATCAGGACTTAGCAGACACAGACAGGAGGTGGCTGTGTTTCCACAGAACTGCTGTCTGCTGTACAACGTACCAGGGCACAGCCTGTCCCTCTGAAGCCATAGATGGCTCTCTCTTCTCTGATCATTCCCTGCTGCCATTGTGTCCTTTCAGCTTCGTGTCGCTTCTGTCATCAAAGAACGTTTCTGGGAGCCTTTGTTTGGCAGAAAGAGTATGAACTTTGAAATGAGGTATCTGTGGATTCAAATTCTGAAGTTGTCGCTTTCTAGCTGTATGAGCCCCTCTGAACTTCTTTGTCCTCCTCTATAAAGTGATACAAATAATCAAAAGGTAGTGGGGATGCACAGAGGTATATATTATAGAAAGCCCATGTATTCTAAAAGCTCAAAAATGCTAGTTTCTAGTCATATCTCCCCCTCACCAAGGAGCTATTTTTGCTCGAATTCATAATCGACCCACATATTTCAAGTCAGACAATCTCTGAAACCTAGCAATTTAGAATTAAAGATAGGCAGTGGAAACCATTGAGATAGTGAGAGTCCTAAATTAACATCAAGTGGGTACAAACACCAATAATGTTTATCTGTATAATATATATAAGTAAAACCTAACTGAAAACTCAAATGTGTCAAATATAACTCAAATGTAAGTTGTCAAGAAAACTTCAAAACTTTTCCCTTCAGCAATACCACTTAATGCATATCACAATAGACACAATCTTTACATTTAGCTATAAACTCCTGGGCAGCAAGAATTCTACCTCACTCTGTTTGCACAGATGCAGATGCAGCAAGTTTTATTTACTTACTTTTATGTAATTGATTTATTCTAACAAACAAAGAAGCAATGATTATTTCAAAAACAGTAACTACTAAAAAGTTCATAAGCACTGATTTTTAGTCAACAAGGCGCTCCAATATCCAGAAGAAAAAAATGTTAATCTTACCATAAATGTGCAAGTTTTAGCAAATATATCTAAGGCCCCTACTTTCCAGTATTCTTCAATGTTGCCCGGTACGGTGATATACATACGAGAGGCAAAGAGAGCACAAAACAGCCCCAAACAGAGAGCTTTGAACCCCATGATATCCCTTTCTCTAGCCTCTTCACAGTGCTGACATTAAAGTGTTTCCACAAATACTAACTAATAAGTAGCAGAACAACTGTAGATTGGGAACGCTTTTGGGTAATATATGATCATCTTAGCAGCACGAAGCTAATTTTTAATTCAAAAGTTATTGCATCAGTAATGACTCATTTTTGAAATACACAGATTCTGAGACAGATATTATAACACAACAGTTCATGCCTATATTATAATAAGACAGTTAACAACTCCCACAGTGTTTCTTCACCCTGTCATACTGTTGTCATGTTAAAGCAACTTAGGTGTGAAATCGGAGCCTACATGAGAGCTCTTAAGATACCACAAAGTAAAATTTTGTGATTGGTTTTTGTAGGAAAAGAATTTTTTAAAAAATTAGCTGATACTTAGTCAAAATGCAGGCTCATGCAACTTGCATGGATTACTATGTTAATAAACCCTGCTTGTTGTGGTGGACCAAACTTTGGGCCAAAAGATAAGGGGTGTGGAGACTTGTCCATATGCCATTATTCATCAAGCTAGAACTATAATAGTCTGAAGTACCACAGGGCTCAGTATAAGTATCTCAGGAAACACTGTTTTTTAAATGATTACACAGTGACTTTGTTCTTATGGGTTAAATGGTAAATCTTTAAAACCAAGCTATACCAAGTAGCCTAGTGTGACAATATCAAGTGCAAATATTGGACTTCTGCTTGCTGCACCCTGAGAGAGACCCTGTCCATAAAGCTGATCATTTTGATGTTCTTTAGAGATGCAAGGAACTGGAGATTTTCTGTCTGATATGTCAGGACCTAGGAAATAAAAGAATAGTCACAAATCAATAAACCTGTGATTCTCAAGCTCATTACCAGAGATTGGTACTTAAAGAAAGTAATTTTTAGTGATAGAATTCAATCCAATCAGGGGTCTAATATAAGTCTATATTGGGCCTCTTGAAAGCATAAGTATTAACTCCAAAGTCTATCCTAAATTTCATTATTAAAATTTTTATTTTTATCCACTTACATTGCAGTGTTCCCTGAATCCCCCAGGGCATAACTTAGTAATATCATTTGTTATTCAAACTACAACACTATTGCAAGTGAAAGAGACACTATTAATAATGCACATAAACTGGAACTGTCCTGGACAAACTGATACTACCAGACTTACCCTAATCATAAAACTCTTTTATCAAATTTAATTTGTGTGCCTGCCTTTCTCAGTGTACTGTAAGACATCATACATTTTTTTTTTTTTTTGTCTTTGCAACCTCTAAGAAATCAATGCTTTGCAGGTAAAGGTGCTAAATACATATTTTGAATAAATTAATGGATAACCAAGTTAACTGATTAATTAATGCTTAAGGATATTAGTAAGGGGGAAATCTCAAATCTCAAATCCACCATGAAGTTTGAAAACTAAAATCAGGAGTGGTCACTGATGACAAAGACTGAGAGAAAAATAGAGGTAAGATAAAGATAAGCAGAGGTATCTTATGTATTTGGAAAGATAAACATATTTGGAAAGATAAGCCGAGGTATCTGGCATAATGACTCAGTTTCTCTAATCAGATCCTAGCAGTTTGCCTAACCCGTGGTAAGCAATCACGAAATATTACCTGTTGTTGTTGTCGTCATTATTACTAACTGTATTATTTTCAACATTATTGCTGAGATCAAAGAAAAGAGACAACTTAAGAGTATGGAATCCTTCAAGAAGATCCAGGTCTATGTAGTGAGGTTACAGGGGGGCATTAGACCTCTGACTGGAGTCAAAGGTTAAAACATCTGAAGAGCTAGAGAGAGGGGTAGAGATAAAGAGAAAATAGCCCAAAAATTTGTCTCACTTTGCAGTTCCTTAGGTTCAGCCCTAGGTTTCTGAAGATCTCCAACTTTCGCAATTTTCCATGTCCCTTGGGTCACCATTGTTAAGCATAGAAGGAGAACAGATCAGATGTATGACATGAACCCGGAATAAAACTGAGACCATCTTTTCCCAGACTCAATGACTGTGGGTCTTTTCTTACTTTACAGAGCTGTCAACACCATTGCTTTATGTCTCTTTAAACTTTACCTTGTTTTACTCACTAAATGAAAGAAAGGTAAGGCTTTTGTGCACACGATAGTGTTTGGTTTGGCAGTTTTTGGCCTTTTGCTTGAGAGGTTATGAAACACCGTGCACTCAGTTCAGAGCAAAGTTTACTTGTTTTATTTTCCCCACAGTTTTCCACCACATGATATCATTATCAGTCAACTAATATTTGTGGAGTCTTGGATGTCCCTTCCCACACCTCACTTTTATCCAGATCAGACAATCTCAAACATCTTTATATTTTTCCCATTCCCTCCAAGATAAAAATCCAAATTTCTCAGTAGTGCACTGTATGTTTCCAGTCATCTTCAGAGTCTCTCCTTTGACCCTACAAGCCAGGCCAACTTCAATTGCTGGAAGTTACCCTATAGCAAAAAGCCATTAAGCCCTCTGGAGCTTTCATCATATCTCTTCTCCCAGAATGAGCCCCTCAAGTTCTCTCTGATCCTACCTGCTTATCAAACACTTTTCCGGCTTTTAATTTCCAGCTAAATCACTTCCGTGTTTCTTTTTGTGATCTCTGACATAGAAGGTTGATCAATTTCCCTTTCTTTACACCCTCCTAAAGAAGTGTAGACTTGTGCCATCATCCCAGTAAGACCAAACTGAATTTACATAGTGGGTATGAATCTTGATCTCTTAATGGTAGGTGGCATACAAATATTTCTTTAAATCCTATAATGGACTGAATGTGTTTTCCCAAAATTCATAGGTTGAAAACTTAATGATCAAAGTGACTGTTAGAAAGTGAGCTCTGGAGAAGGGATTAGGGCATGAGAGCAGAGACCTCATGAGTGGGACGGTGCCCTTGTAAGAGAAACCCCAGACAGCTCCTTTGCCCCTTCTGCCAGGTGAGGACACAGCAAGGAGATGGGTGTCTATGAACCAGGAAGAAGGCCCTCACCAAACAGTAAACCCACTGAACCTTGATCTTAGACTTTCCTGACTCCAGAATGTTTGTTGTTTAAACTATTTAGTCTATAGTTTGTTTTTTTTTTTACAGCAGACTAAAACAAACCCCGAACAACATTAACATTAATGCATTATGCCAATTAGGCATTACCAATAAAACACAAATAAATCAGTGACAAGACAAGAATCCTACTTTCACTGCTAGTACCTATCATTGTACTGGAAGTTCTACCACTGTAGTGGTAGTAGCACTACCAGATAAGAAACGAAAATAAAAGTCAACCAGATTAAAAGGAAGAGGTAAAACTATCTTGATTTGCAATTGACATGATCTGATGTATAGAAAACCCAATATGAGAATATGTAAGTTGAGCCTGGAAAATACTGATACACCAGATTGCAAGGAAGATCTCAATGACTTTCAGAGTAATATCAAGAGGATTGAAAGGAGCTACCACTGGCCCAAAGTGGGACTATTGAACTACTTTAATAAGAAATTAATCCAGGGCGCTTCAGTGGCTCAGTTGGTTAAGCATCCAACTCTAGATTTCTGCTCAGGTCATGATCTCAGGGTGGTGAGATCGAGCCCCTCGTCGGGCTCTGTGCTGGGCATGGAGCCCCTCCCCTGCAGTTGCTCATGTGTATGCTCTTTCTAAAAAAAAAAATTAATCAATAAAATAGGCTTGAATTCTCAAGCCTATACTGATATATTATTTTTTAATTAATTGGTTACATTCTGAAGATAACAGGGAATTATTTCATTATCTTGAAAAGTGGAATTAAATAAAAGGACATAATAAACATTTTATCTTGCCTTTCTTATATGAAGTATGCCATTGTTTAACTAAATAATATATGATGGTAACCATCTTGTATAAAATTTTCCAAGTAATATATAAAAGCAAAATTATCAAATTAAAATATCATTTTTCAATCTCCATTGAATTAATGAATCTGTATTTACAGCCTCAATGGCTTTTAACCTAACATAAAGTGACAAATATGTGCTTCATGATCAAATAAAGTCCCATCATGTATATTCTTGTCAAACAGATTGAACCTAAGTCTGATCAAACCTCTGGATTCCAACTGATAATTCACAGGAAACACAGAGGACAGAGGAGCATGGTAAACTGCAAAGAAATGTGCAATCAGCAAAATGTAGACTTTAGGAAACCCTGCAAGCCCAGATCTTCAACAGATAAATTAGGAATAAAGTGTATTGTAGATGAAAAGAAATTTAAAAAAGACATACCATGTTTTAAATTGTGAAGGAATAGGGGTGCCTGGGTGGCTCCGTCATTAAGTGTCCACCTTTGGCTCAGGTAATGATCCCAGGGTCCTGGGATCGAGCCCCGCATCAGGCTCCAGGCTCAGCGGGGAGTCTGCTTCTCCCTCCTCTCCCACTCCCCCCGCTTGTGTTCTCTCTCCCTGTCTCTTTAAATAAAAATAAATAAATTGTGAAGGAATAAACTAGAGTTTCTAGAGATTCATAGATGGGTGATAATATTATACAGAAATGCAGTGAAGTTATTACTATAAAATTCAGGACAGTGGTTCCATTTGGAAAGAGAGGAAAGCTGTGATTTAATTTTGGCACAAGGATGAGTACATGGGTGACTTGGCAAAGTTGAATTTCTTAACCAGTGTGGTGGTTAACATGGGTCTTCACAGTATCATATTTCATTAGCTATGCACTTGTTTAATGTGTTTATTATATTTGTATTTGATTTTACAGTAAAATGTTATTTTTAAATAAACATAGTCTGACATCATATACAAAAATTAACTCAAAAACCTAAATGTAAAACCTAAAACTATTAAACTAGAAGAAAACATAGTGGAAAAGCTTTAGGACATTGGATTTGGCAATGATTTCTTAAATATACATGATAAGCATAGTCAATGAAAACAAAATAGATAAATAGGAATACTTTAAATGTAAAAATTTCAGGGAATCAAAGGAGACAATCAACAGAGTGAAAAGGCAACCAATGAGAAAATATTTGCAAATTACATATCTGATAAGAAGTTAATATCTAGAATATATAAAGAACTTCTACAACTCAACAACAAAAAGCAAACAACCTTGGAACACCTGGGTGGTGAGTCAGTTAAGCATCTGCCTTCAGCTCAGGTCATGATCCTGGAGTCCTGGGATTAACCTTGCATTGGGCTCCCTGCTTGGCGGGTAGTCTGCTTTTCCCTCTGCGCCCCCCACGCCCTCTCGTGCACTCTCTCTCACTCATAAATAAATAAAATCTTTAAAACAAACAAACAACCTCATTAAAAATTGGGCAAAGAACTTGAATAAACAATTCTCCAAATAAGACATACAAATGGCCAAAAAGCACATGAAAAGATGTACATCACTCTTCATAGACAAATGCCAATCAAAACCACAGTGAGACATCACTTTACAGCATTTCAATGGTTACGATTCAGAAAAACAAAAAGTAACAAGTGTTTGTGAGGATGTGGAGAAACTGCAACTGGTGTAAATGTAAGATGGTGGAGCCATTATGGAAAATAGTATGAAGATTACTCATAAAATTAAAAGGTAGAAGCAACCCAAATGTCAACAGTAGATAAATGGAAAATGAAAATATACATATATTTGAATATTATGCACCCTTTAAAAAGAAGGAAATCCTGTCACATGCTACAACATGGATGAAACTTGACGACATTATGCTAAGCAAAATAAGTCAGTCACAGAAGAGCAAATTTTGTCAGATTATACTCATATGAAGGATCTAAGACAGTGAAAATCATAGAAACAGAAAGTAGAAAGCTATTACCAAGGGCTGAGGGAAGGGAAGAGAGGGCATTAGTATTTAGTTGGTATAGGATTTCACTGCTGCAAAAGAAAACAGTTCTAGTGACCTATTGCACAACAGTATAAAGATATTTAACACTACTACTGAACTGTACACTTAAAAATGGTTAAGAGAGTAAATTTAATGTTATGTATTTTTGCCACATTTTTAAAAATGGGAAGTAGTTCTCACGAATATAACCACAATAAAAGTTGTTTAACTATAGCTTCAAAATAGGGGTGCCTGGGTGGCTCAGTCACCCAGGTTGAGCATCTGATTCTTGATTTTGGCTGAGGTCATAATCTCAAGGTCGTGAGATCAAGCTCTGTGTCAGACTCCACGCTGGGTGTGGATCCTGCTTAAGATTCTCTCTCTTCCTCTGCCCTTGCTACCCCCTCCCCCTTCTTACAAGCGCTCTCTCTCTCTCTCTCAAAAAAAAAAAAAAAAATACAGATAGATATGTAGCTTCAAAATAAAATAAATATAATCTGATAGGATTGTTAAATATCTATCCATGTATTTGTCACAAATATCAAATAAAATATAGTACACAAAAATATTGGCATTCGGTATATGACAAAGATATTTCAAGAAATTACTAACTAAGCTGGCATGGCTATATTGCTATTAATCAAAATAGACTCAAGGCAAAAATCATTTCTATACATAAAGTCACTAAATAATGATAAATTTTATGCACCTAGAGGACAGATCAATTCCATACTCTAATAAACTAACCTCAAAATAAGAGAGAAAAAAACAGAACCACAACTCAAAAAGAAATTGACAAATTTATTGCATTAATAGAATTTGAATACATCTTTCCTATAATTAAGGGATCAAGTTGAGAAAAGTCTCAGAAAAAAATGTGGAAGATTTATAGAGCACACTAATAAGCTCAAGCTAATGGTATAAGTAGACTGTTTTATCCAACAATTAAAGAATACATATTCTTTTGAAGTGTATATGGACATACACACAAATTGATCACATGCTATGCAATAACCCTAATCTCAAGAAATTTTATAAGATTGTAACATACTGACCATATTCTCAGGCCACATCACAATTAGGTCAAAAATTAAAAAAAAAAAAATCTCTAAACAACTCAGATATCAAATAAGACAAAAAAATGAAATAGAAAATATTTAGAACTAAGAAGATATTGACAAGTGTAGAAAGCCTTTTAGGGGCGCCTGGGTGGCTCAGTCGGTTATGCGTCTGCCTTCGGCTCAGGTCATGATCTCAGGGTCCTGGGATTGAGCCCCACATTGAGCCCCCGCATCGAGCCCCGCATCAGGCTTCTCGCTTAGTGGGGAGTCTGCTTCTCCCTCTGCCTGTGGTTCCCCCAGCTTGTGCTCACACTGTCAAATAAATAAATAAAATCTTTAAAAAAAAAAAAAAGAAAAGAAAAGAAAAGAAAGAAAGCCTTTCAAACAACAGGGAAAAATGAAAAAAAAACTTAAAATTTATGAGTTATGCATATACAGTAAACTCTCCCTTTTTCCTAGCCACTAACCATTAAGGCAATAAATGAAGAAACAGCTATAAAGAGACAATCTATGCATATGAATGTACATGCATGTGCATTTGGATGCTCTTTTTTTCTCTTTATTTCAGTGGTGAATTCTACTGCGAAAGGGTCACAAAACTGTATCAAAGAACAGTTGAGTATTTCTTAAGAAGTGGATTGAAAGCTGAATGTGTGCTTCTCTGGTGTTTGGGGAGCGTAAGAGGTAGCACCTTCCTGGCAGAAGGAAATCAGGCATACGAAACATTTTGGTTTTGTTGCCTAATTACATACGGCAGCTAAGGATACCAAGAGAGATAGGCCTGGAGACAAAGACAGGTTTCATAAGCCAAATATAGGAGTTTGAGCTTTAGGGAGGGAACTGGGGAAATGCTCCACGCTATATAGAGTGATCCTACGTTCCTCTTGCCTGAGATCATCACAGCTTATTTCCCTTCACCTTCACAATTACCTTGTTTTGTGCAATAAATTATTTGGTCATCCCTCTACAAAGGTGTTCAGGATAAACACAAGTCTGACCTGATAAATAGGGGAGAGGTATTAGAAAAAAAATGCCCAAACACCCACAGAAGATCTGATGACACAGAATTGTGTGTGATGCAAACCTCAGCAAGGACAATAATTGCTCTCCTATTGCTTCATAAACTTGAGACCAGAAGGCAGAAATTCACAAACTAAATCCCCAAAGTCATGATCTTTTTTTCTTAAGGTTTTATTTATTTATTTGACAGAGAGAGAGAGAGCACAAACAGGGGGATCAGCAGGCAGAGGCAGAGTGAGAAGCAGGCTCCCCGCTGAGCAAGGAGCCCGATGCGGGACTCAATCCCAGGACCCTGAGATCATGACCTGAGCCGAAGGCAGACGCTTAACCGACTGAGCCACCCAGGCGCCCAAGTCATGATCTTTTACTTGGAACTATAGAACCATACCTGGAAATTTCAGCAAAGAGGAGAAACAAGGAGGAGAAAGCTAAAGCCTTAGCTTGATGAGAGAAAAATTCTCTAAAGGCCTGATATTTAAGAGAAACCATTTAGATTTCTTTCCAAGCCAGCATGACTGTACATAAACTTTGTTCAAACTGAAAGCCTGATTTATGGCCATATGTTTTGTGTATTTGCTTTGTGAATGAGTAACTGAAGGAAAACCATCTTGTCCTTAAGATACCGATCAATGCTCCAACTCCCTGCATTCCTTGATGTTAAAACTCATGATTCCTGTCTATAGGTTAATCTAAATTCTTCTGAACTTTTCCAAAATGTACAAACTGTACATTCTCTGTACAAATTGTTCATTCTTTGGAACACTTTCTTCCTTGTGAAGATCGTATTTCCTGGGCAGCTGTCCTAATGGGCTCAAATTAAACTCTCTTTCTTTTAGAGATTCTAAAAAGTTTGTTCATTTTGCATCAACAAGCCCATCAGAAAGCAAAGTGGCCAAAAGCTTGTGCCAATAGGAAAATAGTACCCACTGAGTCTGGAATGAGGAGAGGTCTGCTCTATGTCCTTCTCTAAAATTGGCAAAAGCTCCCCGAGGGACCATAATAGCACCCAGGGCTGAGCCATGGAGAACTACAAAGTTGGTCGAACTCTTCAGGTGTCCTCTACCCTACTTTCGGCAGCTTCTCCCCCAGTCACCTTCAAAGGTCTGAATCCCCCCTGTGGCCACCCCTTCTCAGATCTTCCCTTCCCTGTAGGGCTTCCATGCTACCTAACTCACGTCTCATTCTCTCCTTCTAATCACAACTTCTCTTCCTTTAGAGAACTGATTTGATGTGTTATGAAAACATTAATAGCAACAACGACAAACTAAAATCAAATGAACATGTACATGTATCAGGCAAACCCACACGTTTGGATTAAAGCAAACACAATATTACTTTGCACAACTCCCAGCCTTATAAATATCTGATCGTTAAGTCTCAAAAATATGATATCCCATTTTTGAAATACTTCACTTCTGATTGCTATTTTATTGTTGTTGTTGCTTTAACAAAATATCTCCTAGAGCTCTTCAATTAGCTCATCCATCCACCTCTATCTACCTACAGATACATTTTACCTTGTGGTTTGAAGAGTAGAGAACTTATCTTCTACCCTGTCTTTCCTTTCACTACAGAAAAAAATGTACCTCAATTAAAAAAAAAAAACAGAAAAAACCTCCTATATTGCCTAAAAGACACTCTTTAGGTCATCTGTATACATGTCTAGGTTACCTGAGCCTAGTCTTGAATTGTTTTTGAAATATTTTACAACTATGCATTGCCTACATTAAGCACACTCTCTACTGCTCATTGTCTTTGAGCTGGTTTTATTATATTGGTCCTTTGGGTTCTCTTCTAAAGAGGTTATAACGTCTGCCTGGTTTCTTCACTGAATGAATTAAAATACAGTTTTTAATATGTATTCATTTTTCTATCTGCATGAGTCATAACTTTAAGATATCTAAAAGTTATCTTTAATAGCACAGACCTTTCCATGTTCTGGTTAATCACTGTAGTATTTACACATCAATATGGTGGTTTATAATATTCATAGCTGTAGTACTTTGATTTTATTTTATATTAAGCTTTGTAATTCTGATGTTTTAAAGAGGTTTATTAAATTCTTATAATACCAACTTCATTCTGACCCTACCAGTAGTTTCATATGCTGAATATTACCTTTTATATAGATATTGTTACATTAATACTCATGATGGTATAAGTTTGAAAATGATGGGCCAATGAATATATTTCCTAGGTTTTGAAACTTGGTCAATAAGGATAGGACATGGCCAGTAGCTTTGGTATCTGAAGAGATTCTGGGAAGTGACTATGGGAGAAACGTCTCTCTCTCTCTCTCATTCTGTCTGGCTCCAAAAAGAATAAGTATTGGAATAAGATGTTTGTCACCTGCCATCTTATATTAACATCATTTGGTGCATTAGTTTTAAAGTTTTATCCCTAAGCCAGATGAGCTAAAATCAGCATGTATTTCATCCTGAAACCATACTGCTTTCTACCAGCTTTGTTCTTAAGCCCTCAGAACTCCATACAGCACTACAAGAATGATTTGAAATTGGCTCCAAGAATTCAGCAATATTTTAAAATCCTTGAATAAGAAACTGAATTCCTTTCCCTAATATCCATTTTCTTGCTATGATTTTCCTCAGTTCAGAGTCAGTCTTCTCTGCTCCCTCACTCCTAAATATAAGAGACAGAGAATTTGCTTAGTACTGCTGAGTTGATAGCTTTTGGGGACATTACACAAAGTATCCTTCCCTCTGGCCCAAGCTCTTAACCAGATCCCCTTATAAATACAGCTTGTGTCTTTGTAATAGACATTGCACTAATACATTGGAAAGGTTCAATGACCCGAATGTTCAAAGAGATTTCCATCTTTGACACATTCTAAAATTATAGTCAACAAACATGACCAATCACCATTCATTCCCTATAGCATCTATTTGATGATTTTTAGTTTCTTATTTAAAACCTTCTGTTACTCAGATTCCTAAAACTTTCCATTGCTGGTGCCATTTCAGGCTAGAAACTCTAATATGTGATTAGGGCATTGGTCTCACAGTGACAAACTTCAGCTGATGAACATTATTAGCCTGCCTTCTCTTTCCCAGGCCCTGAATTCCTCCCTAGGAGCCTAGGACAGGTGATTTCCTAAGCAAAGTATGTCACCCTCAATGGTATAAGGAAAAAAACGATGATCACATAAACCCCTAAAAACAAAAAGAGGAGAGAAGATTCCACCACACCTTTCTCAGGGTAATACCAGAAATAGATACCCCTAATCCAAAGATGAGTCGGCAGATTCTGCTTGTTCTGAGGGAATGCAGAGTCCATCATTCAGCCTTGTCCCTTGTCCAATTATACTGAAATACAGAAATTTGGAAACTAAATCCATAGCAGTGTTTTTTTTTTTGTTGTTTTTTTTTTTAAGGCAACAACACTAGTTTTCCTAGTAGGAATTGCAAAATACCCGCCCTCACCAAAGTAGCTGACATACCAAATGAAAGAATTAATTGAAGTATCAGTGGCACCTCCCAAGAGGAAATGATATCCAGCCAACTCTCAAATGTACATTCAAGGTATAGTAGGTGCATGAGCTCAAAAAGAAAATGAGGAAAGAGAAATTTCCCTAACAGAATCTCTCCTAGGCCCTTGATCCCTCCCTAGTACCCTCAAACAGATAATTTGCCAGAAAAAAAAAATGGATCATCCCATAAGATGAGTGGAAGAAACAACAGTGATCACATAAACAAAAATGAGGTAGGAGTGCCTGGGTGGCTCAGTCGGTTAAGTGTCTGCCCTTGGCTCAGGTCATGATCCCAGGGTCCTGGGGTCAAGCCCTGCATCGGGCTCCCTGCTCTTCAGGGACTCTGCTTCACCCTCTCTCTGCCCCTGCTTGTGTGCTCTCTCTCTCTCTCTCTCAAATAAATAAATAAAATCCTTTAAAAAAATGAGGCAGAGAGATTGAATGGATACTTTCTCAAGCTAGCAGAGGTGATCCCACAAAATGAGTTAGCAGTTTCTGCTGATTCTAAATGTATGTATCCCTCTGCTTATGCTAATTTCGTTCCATAAAGGAAAAATTATGCAAAAGGACAGTAGGTTGATTTTTTATATTTGCTACTTCATAGTTTAAAACATAAGGCCAACAAAAATATTATAACTGAAATAAAATGATTCTTTTGTGTTAGGATTATAGTATATGTGTACTATAAACATATATAATGCATTAAACATACCAGTTGAGTCACTTTTGCTGCTACCATACGTCCAGAACTATCACCTGAAATACAGATTTGGGAAGGATCCACTCTATATTTTGTAAGAATTTTATCCTGTTGAAGAAGTCTGACCACAGAAATGACATCTTCATAGGAAAGAGGGAATTGATATTGAGGAGCTAGTCTATAGCTTAAGAAAAAAAGAGAAAGTGACCAGACATATATGATTATACTTCGGTTGCATGTATCCAAGTGTCTCTCAATTTAACCAACAGGTCCAGTGAGCCAAATTGGCCCTACTTGGAATCTTTTATTTCACCAATCAAGCTTAGATTTACTACCAACTTCCATCTTTAAAATAAAAAGTAGGTTCTGGTATAAAGGTTTTAAAATGTTGACTCTATGGGGAGATGAGAGAGATAAGGATTATGTCTTCATCCTTGTAAAATTATATGTAAGATTTTCAGCAAAAAACAGTTAGTAAGGGAGATGCTCTGTAGTGTTCATCAGATTCTTGATGGAATTTGTGACTCAAAGTTTTCACAACCATTGTTGAGAGTGCACAAGAGATTTAAATGCAGCTCATCTGAGAGCAAATGATTTGTGGGTATCTTATATTAGAAATTTATTTAGGTAGAAAATCTTCAAGATGGCATATCCTATTTTATATCATGAGCACTACCCGAATTCTTGATTCAAAATAAAAGCTTTCAGGGGCGCCTGGGTGGCTCAGTTGGTTAAGCAACCGCATTCAGCTCAGGTCATGATCCTGGAGTCCCGGGATCAAGTCCCGCATTGGGCTCCCTGCTCGGCAGGGAGTCTGCTTCTCCCTCTGACCCTCCCCTCTCTCATGCTCTCTCTCTCTCATTCTCTCTCTCAAATAAATAAATAAAATCTTAAAAAAAAAAAAAGAAAACAAAATAAAAGCTTTGAAATATAAATATTTAAGTATAGTAAGGGATTTGGCTCAATGGTCAGAAAGACATTTGTAAAGCAAATTATCACACTACCCACTAATGCATACGTATATGTATATGTGTACAGATATGTATGTGTGTGTATATATATATATTTTCTTTGAATATAAGAGCAACCTCTATTGGATTGTCTTATTTTTTTATTTCTACCTATACTAGTAATCTTACTCTCCATAAAAATTGGTGAATTAACAATGTCAATACTAAACATTAAATACTGACCATATGGCCCTTGCATGTTTGTCATATTGTAATCTGTAGCTAAAATTATCTGAAATATAATAAGATATAAACAAAGTAACATATCAGAATGTAACTGTTACTTTAAATGCTCTTCAGGGCAAAGAACAAATATCGTAAGTAACTGATGGAGTTCTCAAGCCAGATACAATACATACCACCATTTCAGAAGTATATTTAAAATGATAAGGTGGTCTATTAGGTTAAAATTATAGCGTGAAAGGAAGACTATCCTTTTAAATTATAAACAATAAATATCTGTGAAAACACAGGGATTCTTCCAGTTGCGCTAAAGCAGCAACTATGACTAGGGTAGCACTGGTTCCACTTGCTTAGGTTCTCACTTTACCAAGAAACTCCACCATGTACTGGGTAGAAGTCTCCAGGTATATTCTGTACTATGTAATGGATAAGAGAGATGGGAAAAGAAAATTCTTCATACTGACGATGAAGTACAGAGTACCTCTGAATAGGTCAGAAAGTACTTGGCATTTACTAGTCCTTCTGGTATATTGTTGAAAATTCAGGCAAAAATCATGAGCAACTAAGATCTCTCCTTTTGACAATCACTTAAGATTCTGAGATGCTCCCAACGTTTGCCACCCAATGTTCCTCCAACCAAGAGTATCTATAAAATGAATCTTTTAATTACCAGCTCAAACAAGACCCAACAGCTCAAATGTATAGTGGGTAATTAAGCATTTAGACAGTCCTAGAATTATCACAGCTGTGTTGCCAAAAATGCTCACCCAGCAGCTCTGAGAGGTCACTACGCCGGCAGAGACAAGAAGCTGGGCCCCTTTGGGAAGGGGTGGATGATACAACAGTAATAAAACGTATTGACTTGAACCCCAAATACCTATCCCGGTTTTTCTGAGGGTTGGGTGCCTTCTCTGGAAATCAGACTTCTATCACAGAGGCAAGAATAATAATGTTTTTGAAAGAAATAATTCTGTTACTCTACTCCCACAACAACAGCATCAAGTTTATTTGCTGTGCATCTATTCAGCAAGTCCCAAGCCATCTGCTCTGAAATGAAAAAAAAAAAAAAAATATATATATATATATATATATATATACATATACCGTCAATAAAAAAAATGGAAAACCATCTACACTTGTGAAATGTGATCGAAATATGATTAACTGGTGGAATCCCTATATTCTCACTTTTTCTGTTGCCATGTGGAGATATTCAAAGATAAAAGATTTGATGACTGCCACCAAATGGAGAACGTCACTGCAGAAGACAATATATTCAAAGACAAAGACTCATGACAAAGCATAAAAAGCTCAGGGAAATAAATGTTAAATACAATTGAAATAAGAATTTGAAGAGGAGTAGGGGTATAAAGCAAAACCACAAAGGAAAATAGTTGGTGATACAAATCTGGAGGTCCACAGGTGGGTAGAGGTGGGTAAGGTTGAAAAGTTTGGAGGACTAAATAAAAGAGCATGAATGTCAAAAACTACAGAAAGGAATACTGAGAAACATGAACACTTACGAAGAGTAAAGACAGAGAACTTGTTTTTGTGTGTTGGTGTTTGTGTTGTTTTGAAGAGGGAGGTGCAGATGAAGGGAAAGGGGAGGGGCAAAAGGAAGTTGGAAGAAATTTGTTTCATAGAACAAAGGGAGCAGAGAGATTCAGTGAAGTAGAGGGGAATGGCCATTCTCAAATTACACAGGGAATTATTCAAAAGAGGAAAATAGAGTTCACAGTGTATAGAAATGAGTCTGAGAAAGAAAAGAGAACTACCTAGAGAGAGGGACTTAGGAACAAAGTACAAGTGGTAACATGTTAGGAGTCAATTGGGAGGACATGTTTGTAGGTAGAAAAATGAAAGAGAAAAACTGATAAAACCAAATAGTAGGAGGAAATAGCACAAGTGAAGTGGAGAGATTCAACTTTGCCCAAAGATAAAAATGCCTTTTCCAAGGACGTAAATAGAAAGAAGTAAAGCTAAAGGACTAATATGGTGCAAATAATTTTTTTAAGATTATTTATTTATTTATTTGAGAGAAAGAGAGAGAGAGCACGAGTGGCAGATAGGGACAAAGGGAGAGGGAGAAGCAGATTTCCTGCTGAGCTGGACTCAGGGCTCCACAAGGGGCTCTGTCCCAGGACTCCAGGGTCAAGACCTGAGCAGAAGGCAGAGGTTTAACTGACTGAACCACCTAGGCGCCCCTAGTGCTAATAATTTTTAAGGGCATGTGAGGTGGGCTGGGGGAGGGGAGCAGTGTCGGATTATGGACATATGTCCTTGATAGCTCAGGGAGGATGAACTGAGGCTTAGAAAGTGTGCTGAAGGTTAAGAAGAGTCATTGGCATGAAGGAGAGGAACCAACTACATGTAAGGCACAGCATCTTAAAGCCGCATGGGGGGCACCGATGGGGCTGTTCACCAGTGGTGTGAGGGTGAGTCCTGTGGGTCCTGCTGGCAAGGCTAGTTTTGGCTACTGGTTCCACCACTTACTAATAGTAAGACTTTGAATAAGTTACTTAACCATTCTGTGTCTACTTCTTTATCTCTAAAACTGTGAAAATAATACCCACCCTAAGAACGTGCTTACCTATGAAAATAGCCAAAAATGTAGTAGAAAAACAAAATGGAATTAAAAATATTCAAATAATCCAAAAGAAGGTAGGAAACAGAGGAACAAAAAGTAAAGGGGCTAAACAGAAAACAATAATACACTTTAGATCTAATTCTAACATATCAAAGATTATATCAACTACAAACACATCAATTAGGACTTTTCAAAGGATTTTTAAAAACCTCAAATATAAGGGCGCCTGGGTGGCTCAGTCAGTAGAGTGTCCAACTCTTGATTTCAGCTCAGGTCATGATCTCAGGGTTTGGGGTCGAGCCCCACATCCGGCTCCACACTCAGTGGGGGATCTGCTTGAGATTCTCTCTCTCCCTCTCCTTCTGCCCCCTCTCTACTCACATGCTCTCTCTCTCTAAAATAAAATTTTTAAAATAAAACTCAAATATATGCTATGTATAAGAAACTCACAAATATAAAAATATAATGATATAGATAGTTGAAAGTAAAGGGACAAAAAATATATAGCATGCAAACAATAATTAAGAGAAAACTATTGTGCTTATGCTTATATCAGAAAAAGTGGACTTCAGACCAGGAAAAACTACTCAGGTTAAAGACATACATTCCATAATTATAAAAATGAATTCACCAAGACAATAATGCAAAATGAGTAAGTGCTTATTAATAGAGCTCAAAAATGCATGAAACAAAACTGATGGAATTGCAAAGAGAAATAGATAATCCACATAATTATAAACATCAACACTTTTCACTTGGTAATTGATGGAAAAAATAGAGAGAAACTCATTAAAGTTATAAAAAGCCTGAATGACTTTATGTGACATTTGTAGCATACACAAAAATGGAAGAATACACAACCTTTTTGAATGCATATGGAATTGTCACTAAAATACACCACATTCTGAGCTTTTAAACAAACTTGAAGAAATTGAACTCACGGAAACTATGTTGTCTGACCATAATAGAATTAAACTAGGAATCAAGAATAGAAGATGGAAAAATTGTCAGATATTACAAAATTAAAAAAATATTTTTAATAAAAATCACATATATTTAAGGTATACTACATACTGATTTGATATGCATATAGTGAAATTATTACTATAGTCAAGCTAATTAACATATCTATCTCCTTACAGTTATCTCTTCTTGTGTATGTAGTGAGAGCACTTGAAATCTACCCTCTTAGCAAATTTCCGGTATCCAATATGGTATTATTAACTGTAGTCATCTTACGGAACATTAGATTCTACATAACCAACATCTCTTCATTTCTACCACCCCACCTCTAGCAACCACTATTCTACTCTCTGCTTCTGTGTATTAGACTTTGTTAGATTCCATATATAATTGAAATCCTGTAGTGCTTGTTTTTTTCTGTGTCTGGCTTATTTTACTTAGCATAACACCCTCTGGGTTCATCTACGTTGTTGCAAATGGCAGGATCTCCTTTTTTAAGGCTCATGATATTCCACTGTATATTTGCACATTTGATTATTCATTCATCCACTTATGGACATTTAAGTTGTTTCCATGTTTTGGCTATTGTGAATAATGCTGCAATCAACCTGAAAGGGCATATATCTCTTTCATGTTCTTTGGGTATATACACAGAATAGTGATTGCTGGATCATAGGATAGTTCTATTTTTAGTTTCTTGAGGAATCTCCATACTGTTTTCCATAGTTGATATACCAACTTACATTCCCACCCACAGTGCACAAGGGTTCCTTTCTCTCCACATCCTCACCAACACTTGTTATTTTTTATCTTTTTGATAACAGCCATCCTAACAGGTGTGAGATGATACCTCTTTGTGGTTTTGATTTGCATTTCTCCAATGATTAGTGATGTCAAGCACCTTTTCATATACCTGTTGACCATTTATATGTCTTCTTTGGAAAAAAAAAAGTCTATTCAGGCCCTTTTTCCTATTTTTAAATTAAAAATTTTTTGCCATTGAGTTGTATGAGTTCCTTATGTATTTTAGATATTAGCTCTTATCAGATACATAGTTTGCAAATATTTTCTCCCATTCTGTAGATTGTACTTTCATTTTATTGTTTCTTTTGCTGTGCAAACACTTTTTAGTTTGATGTAATGCCACCTATTTTTGCTTTTTGTTAGTTGTGGTTTGGTGTAATCTCAAAATATCATTGCTAATGCCAATGTCGAGGAGTTTTTTCCTTACATTTTCTTCCAGGAATTTTCATGGTTTCAGATCTTACATTTAAGTCTTTCATCCATTTGAAGTTTATTTTTGTGTATAGTATAAAATAGGAGTCCAATTTCATTCTTTTACATATGGATATCCAGTTTTCCCAACACCATTTATGGAAGAGATTACCTTTTTTCCATTGTATATTCTTGGTAACTTTATCAAAAATTAATAGAGTATATATGCCTTGGTTTATTTATGGATTTTCTGTTCTGTTCCATTGGTCTATGTGTCTTTTTATGCCAATACTATATTGTTTTGATTACTATACTTTGTAATACAGTTTGAAATCAGGAAGGGTGATGCCTCCAACTCTGTTTTTCTCTCCCAAGATTGCTTTGACTATTCAGGATCTTTTGTGGTTCATTGAATCTTAGAATTGTTCCTTCTATCTCTGTGAACAATTTCATTGGAATTTTGATAAGGATTGCATTGAATCTGTATATTGCTTTGGGTGGAAGTCCTAGTTAGTGCAACAAAGCAGAGAAAGAATAGTTTATGTGGATCAGAAAGAAAGGAATAACAGTCTCTCTCTGTTTTCAGTCAACAGGTTATCTAAGTAGAAAATATTATGGGATTTATAAAAAATAATAAAAAGCCCTTAAAATGAATAAGTAGGTTTAGCTAAACCAAAGGATACAAAGTCAATATAAAAAATATTTTTATTTCAAAATTAGCAATGAGCAAATGCAAATCAAAATTTAAAAATATCAATTGCAACAGCACCAAGAACTGAAATACTTAGTTATAAATATAACAAAATACATCCAGTATTCATTTGCTGACAAGCATAGAACACTGATGGAAGAAACCAAAGACCTAATTAAATTGAGAATTATATGTTAATTGATCAGATGACTTAATATTGTTAAATGCCAATTCTTTCTAAATTGGTTTATAGAGTTAATCTAATCCCAGTCAAAATCTCATCAGAATTTTTGTCACCAATAAGATAAGTTTAAATATTTTATGGAAAGGAAGATTAATTATAATAGCCAAAGTGATTTTGAAAATTAAGAACAAATTTAGAAGACTCACACAACCTGGTTTCAAGATTACTAAAAAGCTATCACAGTTAATACAGTGTAGTATTGGGAAATGGTGGGCTCACAGATCCAGGGAGGAAAATAGTATCTGTCCAGAAATAAACCAAAATCAATTTGTCCAATTTATTTTTGACATATCAGTATAGACAATTCAATGAAGAAAAGTAGCTGTTTCAACAAATTGGAACAATTGGACATATCCATATGCAAAAAGAATGTATCTTGACCTGCTCCTCACACCTAATACAGAATTAACTCACAATGAGCTCAATACTTAAATGTAAAATGTAAAACTACAAAACTTTCAGAAGACAACATAGAAGAACATCCTTGTGATCTTAGGTTAGGTAAAAGTTCTTAGATATGATACTAAAAAATAATACATAAAAGTTTTTTTAAAAAAAGATAAATTGGATTTCAACAAAATTAAAAGCTCTTGTTGTATAATGTAAGACAATAAAAAGAGAAGCAACAGACTAAGAGAAAATGTTTGCAAATCAAATATCTGCCAAATGACTTGTGTCCAGAATAAGACACTCTCAATATTCAACAAAAATAAAACAAAGAGCAAATTTTTCTTGAAATAAAGATAAGATTTGAACATATACATCGCCACAAAAATATGAAATAGCAAATAAGTACATGAAAAAACACTTGTCATCTTTAGTAACTAAGGGAATGCAAATGTATATTAATGAGATATTTCTATACACTTATTCGAGTGGTTTTTAAAGAGGGGCACCTGGGTGGCTCAGTTGGTTGAGCATCAGACTCTCCATTTAGGCTCAGGTCATGATCTCAGGATTGTGAGATTGAGGCCCAAGTTGGGCTCCATGCTCAGCTGAGAGACTGCTTGAGATTCTCCCTCTCCCTTTGCCCCTCCCCCAGTCACTCTCTCTCTGTCTCTCTCACTCTCTCACAAATAAATAAATCTTTAAAAAATTGTTAGAACGGCTTTTAAAGAAAAACAGAAAATACTAAGTGATGATCATGATGCAGAACTGCTAGAACTTTCATACATTGTTGATGTGAATGCAAGACAGGATAGGCTCTTTGGAAAACAATTTGGCAGTTTTATATAAAGTTAAATATATAATATCTATATAATATCACCCAATACATCTAGTTCTAGGTATTTACCCAACAGAAAATGGAATTTTTGTTCAAACAAAAGCCTATATATGAATGATTTATCAGGTGAGGAAGTGTTTACTCAAAAGAGCAGCATAAAGGTGATTTTGAACAGTTGTGTTTCTTGATTATTGTGGTGGTTACTTGAATCGATTTTAACATGTGTTAAATAATTTTAACATATGTTAAACCGCATAAAACTGTATGACAAACAGAACAAATTTTGCTATACACAAAGTTAAAATTAAATGTAAAATGTGACACAATGATAAAAATTAGAGTCTGAATCAAGACGGTCTGGGTTTGATTCCCAATTCCACAAATGATTAACTGTAAGTCTGCGGTTTACTTATTCCCTGTGCCTCATTTTCCTCATCTTTAAAATGAGGATAATGGGGGCACCTGGGTGGCTCAGTCTTTAAGCATCTGCCTTCGGCTCAGGTCATGATCCCAGGGTCCTGGGATCAAGCCCTGCGTAGGTCTCCCTGCTCCGCGGGAAGCCTGCTTCTCCCACTCCCACTCCCCCTGCTTGTGTTCCCTCTCTCGCTGTCTCTCTCTCTCTGTCAAATAAATAAATAAAACCTTTAAATAAATAAATAAATAAATAAATAAAATGAGGATAATGATAGTGACTTCTTCAAAAGGCAGTTGTAAATGTTAAATAATACTTTTAAGAAAAGTAAAGTTGGTCAGGGTATATTGTAAATGTTCAACACATTTTAACTTTTTTCATTATGAATGTATATTAAAAATATTCTTAAATATTTTCATTGCTAGTTAAAAATGATACAGTGAAGATCTTTTCAATTTAGTAAATATGTCATTTTAAAACTAACTTTTATAGAGTTTTGGCTCCTCATCTCTCACAGCTCCAAGGAGTAGATACTGACTAGCTCTCTCACTAGAGAATGAATGATAAACAGCCACCATTTAGACATTACTAAGTGATGCTTAAAACACAGAACCTTTTATTATTAGAGACAAGCTGCAACATGTGGATTACATTTCTTATTTTACCATGGAAGAAACTGAGCCACAAAAGGATTAAGTAGACTCTTTAAGATCTGATTGGCTTTGAAGCTCATGCTCTTTCTTCTACTTTATGCTATCTATAATTTGAATGTGTAACTTCACAACCTCACATTTATTCTGCACCAATTTATCAAGAACTGTGATGTTTGCTTTCCTGGCATATATTAAAAAATTAAACTTCTCTCTGGGAACCACCTGAGTTACTATAATTCAGATATGACGGAGACAACATGGTTATTCATTTAACAGGTAGAAGCTGATCAATTACTACCATAATTCATATGTCTGTGTGTACATTATTTGTAGTCAGTTCTATTTTAGATGTGCAATGTCTTAAATCTATTTTGCATTTGGTAGAGTAGAAGTTGAATTCTACAGCTGCATGCTTTCAGAATGTGCTACCGTTGATGAGGAAATAAGCTTTAGTTAGTTCCCTCTGAAGTTTAAAGAATAGATGAGCTATTTGGGAAGGTAACACAGTAGTTTCTCTATAGGGCTGGCACTTGCTCATGTACCTATTCCTCTATTATCCAGTGAATGAAAAGGTGAATCATTAGCAATAAAAGCGGGGGGGGAAATGGCGCCAGGGGTGACTCAGCATACTTTGGATTTTGAGCAGGAGATATCTCAACTATCTAGTTGGACAGATCTCTCATCTGTGTAGCACCCGAGGCAGCCTATACCATGTGTTGCTCTCCTCTGAACACTTATTACCTGTTGATGCATTCTCCCTAAACTTCCTATTGTCACTGTCATCCACAAGCCTCAGGACAGCAGCATGTTTTCACAGGGGAGCAAATATTTTTAATGAGGCAGATCTGAGTTCAAATTCTGTCATGTCACAAAAAATCCAAAATCCAGCAATTTAGGATTCAAGATAGACAAAAGAAGTGGTTTTCAGTGGGGTATCTGGGTGGGTCAGTCAGTTAAGCATCTGCCTTAGACTCAGGTCATGATTCCGGAGTCTCAGGATCAAGCCCTGCATCAGACTCCCCACTCAGCAGGGAGTCTGCTTCTCCTTCTGACCCTCCCCCATCTTGCGCACGCTCTCTCTCTCTCTCTCAAAAAAAAAAGTGGTTTTCAAGGTGTGGTGCTGGAATCCCTGTGGTACTCTAAAACATGTTCAGGGAGTATGCATAATACTGACACACCCTGCCTTTTCTTTTCAGTCTAACTCCCTCATGAGTAAGCAGTGGGGTTTTCCAGAGGCTATGACATGTGATATTGCAACTGACTAAATGTAAAAGCAGGTATGAGAATCCAGCTATATTTCATAAAGTGAGACATTAAAAAGATTTGCAAAAATGGAAAACAATGTCACTATCATAGCTAATTTATCTTGTCTTAAAAATATACTTAATTTTAATAAAACTATTATCTATCTTAACGTTCAATGAGATTATTATCACCATCATTAAGTGAATTTTTAATGAGGTCAGTTTCTAATGCAGTAAATATTGATAAATATTATAAATAGAAAAAAAGCTCTTTGGGGTCCATAATAACTTATACAGTTCCTGCAATCAAAAAGTTTGATAACCACTGAGAAAGAGAAAGACGTTAAAACAAAAAAGGTACTAAAAATACATCAAAATATAAACATAATCAAGACATACATGTAAATTTTAAGAGAATGTATGAGACCAGGTTCCCTCAGAAATGTCAAATATAATCAAGTTACTTGACAACCTTCCAAATTTTCCACTTAGACAATACAATTTTTTATTCTTATCACAACATACAGTGTATTTATCTTTAGATATAGACTCTTATCAGCAAGAATTTTATCTCCCTCTGCTTTGTACTAGAGATTAAATTGGTTTGTTAATAATTAATTTAATTAAATTAGCATTATTTGGTTGATTTGTCCTAAAAGAAAACCAAAGTCTCTTTCAAAGAAAGTTGACATGTACTTGCAACAAAGCATCCCAATTCTCTGGGGAAAAGAATTCCTATAAGTGAAGTTTTTATGAAAGCATGCACAACCCCTACCTGCCTAGATTTTTCAGTGTTTTCTGGTATCGGTGTATAAGTATAATACGCAAAGAGAATACAAGTCAGTCCAAAGCACTGAGTTTTGTACCCCATGATATTCTTTTCACAATCTTATATAGCAATAATTTAATGCCACTCTACATACTAAATGCTAAGTAGTAGGACAAAGGAAAATGGCTCTCTCAAGTGATCTGACCATTTTAGCAACATCCGCCTAACAGTTTCAACATTAACAGTGACAGTAGCAATTGTTTTAACAATTACACACTGTATCTGAAACACAGTTCACAATATATCCCATCAAGTATCCTGATAGAGTAGTAAATAATTTAAAATGCTGGCCAAAGTTCTTTCACCCTCTGACAGCATAATCATCCCAGCACAATAAGTTTTACTGAGAGTCTTGGGAGAGCAAAGATAGGCTATGAAGTCTGTTTCTCCCATTAGTTTTTTGCAAGGATTAGTGAAAAGAAGCTTAAAAAAAGGAACTGTCAGGTAATATTTAGTCAACCTCATGGCTAATGCTTGTGGCATAGATCACTAACAAAGTTAAAATCCAAGGTGAACCAATTGAGTGTACATAAGAAAAGAAGAAACTGGTATTCTTGTCCAAGTTCCAAAATTAATTCATCCAGTAGAGAAATATTTATGGAGTGTTTACCCAATGTTACATATGAAAAATTTCAACCTGTATTATTGTATAATCATGGGAAAGGTATTCATTAAGCAAATATTTATTGCATGCCTTATAAATACTAATCAGTATTAGATAAAATGGATACAAAATTGAGCAAAACCTGGCATTTGTCCATTCCTTTGTGGAGCTTTCTCTGTCTTTCTGATTTCCATTTCCTAAGACCATTTTTGGAAATTTTATCATAGAAGAGTTAATTTGGGGCCCCTTCTGTTTCTCCACACATGTTGCAGCAGAAGTTGTTATTGTTACTATAGTTGCTGTATTATCTCCAGGCCATAATTCCTTATTGTAACCCTGATTTATTATATTTCTTAGCGCCAGACAGACAGGAAAAAAGATCATTCTAAAACAGTTGAGCAATAAAAACCACATGGGTGGAAGAGGAAGAAAAGGCTAAAAATAGGCTAAATATGAACATCCCAACATGTGCATAATGAAAAAGTCAACATTTTAAAATATCAATTTCATTTTGCAAGCCTTCTTTCCTACAAATGTTAAAAGAAACTAAGGGGGAAGGGGACATCATTTTATTAAAGAAAACAATAGTAAGAAAGATGGATGATATTACACACCAAGCAACAAAGCAACAGATACCAGAAGACAATAAAATGATATCTTTAAAATACTGAGGGAAAAAAAGAAAGTAGCTGCCAATATAAAATCTGTATATCTAAAAAATATCCTTCAATGAAGGAAAAATAAAGATAAACAAAGCTAATTTGTCACCAGCAGATTCACAGTGCAAGAAAGACTGATAAAAGAAAAACCAAAATAATACCAGAAAATCCAAAAATAATCCCAGAGAATAATACCAGCTGGCAAGAAGAAACCAAAATGGGTTTGAAACATGTTAAGTATATCCATTCCCACTAATTCTATTCTACCTTTTATTGGTTATTTACTCACTTAATCCAGTGAAATAAGTCAAGAAGAAGTAATATGAGGCATAAAGACAGAAAACAATAAATCTCTCTTTGCTCTCAGGTGATACACTCATACATACAAAAAATCCTGAAGACTACATGTAAACAAGCCATTAGAACTGAAATGTAAATTTAGCAACATCACTGAATAAAATATAAATATTACAAATCTAATATATGTTCACATGCTAGTAACAAAGAATTCGAGGGGCGCCTGGGTGGCTCAGTTGGTTAAGCAACTGCCTTCGGCTCAGGTCATGATTCTGGAGTCCCGGGATCGAGTCCCACATCGGGCTCCCTGCTCAGCGGGGGGTCTGCTTCTCCCTCTGACCCTTCCCCTCTCATGCTCTCTGTCTCCCATTGTCTCTCTCAGATAAATAAATAAAATCTTTAAAAAAAAAAAAAAAAGAATTCGAATATAAATTTTAAAAGTAAACATTTAAAAATCTCTTAGTTTCCTGGCCAAAATACAGTGATAGGCAGGTCTACCCTCCCTAACACATGTAGACAGAAAACCTAATACACACAAAAACAATTGAAAACATATGAAGCAATAGTTTTCAAGACACTGAACATCAGGAAAAGAAAGAGTGTAATTCCTGAAAGGTGAAAAATCAGCCAAATGAGTCCAATTATTGCCCTAGCTTACTGCCTTGGGAGAGTTTCCTGTGCCATACAGAAGGGAAACCAGGAGAAGCCTGGTGATTCCCTAAGATGAAGAAACAAAGCTAGGTGTCCTTAGACACCACTGTGGCTGCAGTTCATTAGGACAGAAGACCATAGCTGAGAGCTGCACAGAAAAAGAATTTCTGAGATCTGCAGCTGGTCCTCCTTGAGTACTAACTGACACATGCATATGGGGAAAATACCTGGGGCAAAGGAAAGAACCAGTTGAAAAAATTAGAGTGAACAATGATTAGTATTCACAGAGGGCCAGGACTCGTGGCTGTTCTAAGAGTCATACTGGAAAATCTGAAGATTCATGGGGCGAAACTGAAAACACAGAAAGGCCTTACCTCAGGAGTGGGGACTGATTAGCCTTACATTGAATACTGCTCTTGTTCTGCCTACAAATCTTCAAAGCAAGAACTAAAAGAGTCAAATTATTAAAAATATCCAGCACACAGAAAGGAAAAATTCATAACTCCCAGCACCCAATAAAAAACAACCTAGCATGCAAATATACTGAGGAAAGAAACACATAATGAATAAATAAATCAATGAATCAAAACTGAACAGCCTGGCACAAATGTCAGCATTATCAGCCAAAGACATTAAGAGAGTGTTCATAACTGTATACCAAAATGTTCTATAGGTTATATAGAAACATGGAAAGTATAAAAATGAGCCAAATTGACCTTCCAGTCTGAACAAAATGGCATAGACTCATTTATTCCTGCTTCTTTTAGGTACAACTATAAACTCTAAAACAGTGCAAGAGGTAAATAAACGAAAACTCTAAAAGTTGGAAACAAGAGGGTGGACAGATTAGGGACCCCAAGACTAGAGAAAAAAACATAGGAACAGGGCAACAAGGTGATGCAGGTAGGTTCATTCCAACCCCAGCTCAAACAATACACCTTAAAAACAGTCTGTCCCCTCCCGCCCCCTTCCTTCCTTCCTTCCTTCCTTCCTTCCTTCCTTCCTTCCTTCCTTCCTTCCTCCTTCCTTCCTTCCTTCCTTCCTCTTTTCTGTAAGGAATACTCCTATGACTCTGAAAAGCATTGAGAAATACATTTTCATAAAGGTAGGGGAAATTGAGTTTCCTGGGATGGGGCCTCAGTCTTCCAGCTGTGCTCTGGGTGTTGTGTGAATTGCCCCATATACCAAGTGGATCCTCGACCCAGGTCCCAGGGGAGGGAAGCCTCAGTTCACACAGCAAGGGGAGGGTACAAGTTGGTCTGTGCCTCCACAGATTCCATTCATTCATGACCCACCTTTTCCCTGTCCTGTTTCCAGTGGAACAGGTAATCAAAAACCACATCCTCAAACTCTTCCAGAGCAACCTGGAAGATACACTCAAAAATTTTATCAATTTATCAAGATGGAAACTTAAAATAAAATTCTTTTTAGAATAAGCTCCAACACGTAAAGAGTTTATAAGTCATCACACAATCTTCACAAGAAGACAAAATCCAAGCAATCATAAAACCAATAACTTTTTTCTTAGATCCATCAGAGAATTGAGGTCACAGGGCAAAAAACCTCCCCAAATCTGGACAGACGTGCAAGTACAAAGAATCACAGCCAAGATCAAATTATCTGAAGCAAAAGCCACTGGAACCAGGAACTGGTAGAAAGACTTAAATGATAATTTTGACAAATGGCTGGATGCTGAGTGTGGGCAAACTGGGGAGTTAAAACCTTCTAGAGACCCAGACATAAGGGGTTCACCACACTTTCATGGGTGTTACATCAAGGACCTCCACTCAGTAGTTTGTCATGGTGAAGAGTGGAGAAAAACCCTTCCTATCCTGAGTAGGGGGAGAGGAAAAAAAAAATTTTGAAATTTTCTCAGATTATTCTTTATAAGAAAGGCCTCCTCTCCAGGGAAAAAGATCTCTCTCACCTGGGGAAGAGTAATTAGCCAATTCCAGCCCCTTTTAATCTTCCTGTCTCATGTTAAGTATAAAGGGAGAAAAAAGAAAAGGCTAAGAAGTATTTTAAAAGGTCACAGCTCAAAGACTCAGAGCCACTAAAACAAAAACAAACAAACAAATAAAATCCAACACTACAGTCTAAAGAGACAGAGCAAGCAGCAAACCTGACTCAGATGTAACACTAATTTTGGAATTATCAGGGAATTTGAAATAACTGTGATCAATATATTTAGGACTCTAAAGGAAAAGTAGGCAATATGGAAAAACAGATGGGTAATATTAAACAGAGGAATGGAAGCACTAAAAGAGAAATAAAAGGAAATTCAAGAAATAAAACATAATGTAAAAGAAATAAAAAGTATGGGGCGCCTGGGTGTCTCAGTCAGTTAAGTGTCTGCCTTCGGCTAGGGTCATGATGCCAGGGTCCTGGGATCAAACCTCACATCAGGCTCCCTGCTCCATGGGGGGCCTGCTTCTCCCTCTTCCTCTGCCTGCTGCTCTGCCTACTTGTGCTCTCTCTGTCAAATAAATAAAATCTTAAAAAATAATAATAAAATAAATAAAGGAAGAGAATACCTAAGCCCTGTGGGACGATTATAAAAGCTGGAACATATACCTAATGGGAATACAAAGAGAAGAAAAGAGAAAGGAGCCAAAAAAAAAAAAAAGTTTGAAGTAATAATGGCTGACAATTTTCCAAAATTAATAGCAGACACAAAACCACATATCCAGAAGGCTCAGCAAACACCAAGCAGGAAAAATATTTTTAAAAATCTATTTAAAGAATAAATTTTGAAAGAAGCCAGAGGAAAAAACACCATACAAAGAGGAACAAGGATAAGAATTCCATCAGACTTCTCTTTACAAACCATGAAAGCAAGAAGAAAGTTGTGTGAAATATTTAAAACATTGAAGGACAAAACCAACAAAGTAGAATACTGTATTCAGCAAAAGTATCCTTCAAAAGTAAAGAAAAATTAAAGAATTCATCAGACAAACAAAACCTGAGGGTATTTATCATCTGTAGACCTTCCTTGAAAGAGATGTTCAAAGTTCTCCAAAGATAAAGAAAATTATATAGGTGAGGAATATAGATTTACATAAAGAAAGGAAGAGTATCAGAGAAAGAATAAACAAAGTTAATACCAAATTTTTTTCTTCTTATTCTTAGTCGATCAATAGATGACTGTCCAAATTAATAAGAGCAACAATGTATTGTATCATTTTAACATTTGGATAAGTGAGATTAATGAGACTAATGTTATGAGGGATGGGAGGGAATAATTGAGAACACTGTTATAAGACGCCTATACTAAGAGTGAAATGCTATAATGTTATTTGAAAACATATAAATAGTTGTGAATATATATTCTACCACTAAAAAATTTTGTGAAAGAAGTGTGATTGATATGCTAAGAGAAGAGAGGAAAGGGAATAATATAACATGTTCAATTAAATCCGAGAACAGAGAAAAGAGGGAAAGACATGAAGAAACAAAGAACAAGTGTAATGAATAGCAAATGATTATGAACACGGTAGATATTAATACAACTATGCCAATGATCACTTCAAATATCAATAGTCTAAATAACTAACAAAAGAGCTGTCAGAATGGATAAATAAACAAGACTTGGTTTTTTGTTATCTACAAAAAACCCACTTTAACTATAAAGACACAGATAAATTCAAAGTAAAGAGACAGAGATACACCATGCTAACACTGAATCAAAAGAAACATGGATTTATTATGATAATTTTAGACAAAGCAGATTTCAGAACAAGGAAACTTATCAGGGACAAGAAGCATTATGTAATGATAAAGGGGTTAGTTTCCAAAAAGACATCAGAATCCTGAACATGTACGGACCTAACAATAAAGAATCAAAATATGTGATGCAAAAAATGATAGAAATATAAGGTAAAATACACAAATCAACTATTATAAATGAAGCCTTTAAAACCTCTCTTAGTAATTGGCAGATCTAGCAGCAGAAAATCAGTTAAGATATAGTTGAACTGAACAGCCCCATCAGACAAATGAATCTCATTGATATTTATAGAATACTTCATCCAACAGCAGCAAAATACATTCTTCTCAAGCTCACAAGGAATGAGATAGACCTCGATGGGTGCCATAAAAACACCTTAATGAACTTAAAAGAGTAGGAATCATTCAAAACATGCTACTATGTTGAATAATACACAACTGAAGAGAATAAATTTGAGATTCAAGTAATCTGTGCAGTGTAATATGTGTACAGTAACGGATCGTGTAGGTGAGCTGCTCAGAACTTCTTAGATACCTTTTAAACTATTTTGTTTATCCTGGGTTGTGTATCCTGTGTTCCATGAAGTCTGAACAGACATCCACCTGTCTCATTTTGAAGACCTTCCCTGGGATGCTAAACCAGTACATACTGACAAACATCAAATCTAAACAATCACAGTGCCTTGGACTTCATAGCACAACCACCACCACTCATGCCTTAGCTGTATTGTGTCAAGTAATGTAATATGGAAGCCCCAGCTCTCCTTCCTAGGGTCCAGACAGCTCTGCAGTGCAAACTGCACTCCAGAAATTTTGTGGGGAATCAGGCTGAAGCTACATTCTGAGGGTCCTAGCCGGACACCATATACTTACATGGCTTCATCACCCTCTTTTTCCTACTTTCTATATTATCTTACAGATTTCTCTAAGAACACTTCCTTAAGAAATTATTGGGACATGTCCCTTTGTCTGTGGATCTGCTTCTGGACAACGCTACTTATGATAACATGTGCCGACAACCAACATTTCAGTAAGAAAGAACAATGCTACCCCAATTCTTTCACACGTTTTAATGAGAAGAAATTCATGAGTTCAGTATAACCTTACAATCAAATCCTGACAATGACATTCCAAAGAACATTATACAAAATTACCACTCATGAACATAGATGCAAAAATGTTAAATTGGTGGCAATCAAATCAAGATGCATGTAAAATACACAAAATAGTTGGATCTTGGTCATGATGTTTTATTAGTTGCTTAAATCTACAAAAATTTTTAAGGACCCTTGGAAATATCTTGAGCATGATTCAAATGTTTTCAAAACACTCATTTGCAGAAGATGTTAATTCACATGCAATACAGCTTGAAAGATAAAGGGGGGTAAATGGCACACTCACCCTCCCTCTCTGCCACTAGCATTGAAAGAATTAATGAAACCCCAGATATAAAGAAACAGTCTATGCCTATGAATATGTAAGTTTGTGAATTTGTGTACTTTCCCCCTTTATGATAGTGGTAGGACAAAAGGGGGAAGTGGAAACATAGAAGGAAAAACTCAAACAAATTAAAGTTTCTTTGATTGCCTAACTCTAGGCAATTACAAGTATAATTCTGGATGCAGAGATAGATAAATTGGCCTGAGGCACAGAAACTGTATAGGTCATGAGTAAGAGTTTATGTTTTATCTTGAGGGAACTGGGGGAATGGTGACCGTATGTTTTTCTTTGCCTAAGGTCATCACAATTTCTTCCTGCTGTGTTTGCATCCATGTTCATAACAACCCTTCCTCTTCACAATTACGTTGGTTTGTACAATAAATTATTTGGTCATGCATCTATAGACGTCTTCAGAATAACCACATGTCTGATTTCATGTAGCTAGGCTGATGGGGGAAATGTACTGAAAAAAAAAAAACACCCCAACACCCACAGAAGATCTGATGACACTGAATTGTGCATGATGCAAACCCTGGGAGAGAGTGCAATAACCATCCTCCTGTTGCTCCATAAGCTTAAAGTCAAAGGGCAGAGATTCACAAACTAGGCTCCCAGACTCATAAAAGCCTGACTTTGTATTTAGAACTGCAGAGTCATATCCTGATATTTCAGCAAGAAGGAGAAACAATAAAAGCTAAAGCCCATCATAAAGCAAAGCGGCCGACGGCTTAGGCCAATAGGAAAAAAGCTCCTACCCGCTAAGTCTGGAATGAGGAGAGGTCTGCTCTATGTCCTTCTCTAAAATTGGCAAAAGCTCCCCGAGGGACCATAATAGCACCCAGGGCTGAGCCATGGAGAACTACAAAGTTTCGAACTCTTCAGGTGTCCTCTATCCCACTTTCGGCAGCTTCTCCCCCAGTCACCTTCAAAGGTCTGAATCCCCCCTGTGGCCACCCCTTCTCAGATCTTCCCTTCCCTGTAGGGCTTCCATGCTACCTAACTCACGTCTCATTCTCTCCTTCTAATCACAACTTCTTTTCCTTTAGAGAACTGATTTGATGTGTTATGAAAACATTAATAACAACAACGACAAACTAAAATCAAATGAACATGTACATGTATCAGGCAAACCCGCACGTTTGGATTAAAGCAAACACAATCATTACTTAGCACGTCTCCCAGCCTTCTAAATATCCTATCATTAAGCCTCAAAAACATGATATCCTATTTTTGAAATAGTACACACCTCTGTCTACGATCTCTGCAAAGGAGGTACACTTCAAAACGGGTTTTGGAGGACTCTGCATCCAGATGCAGATAGCACAGGCCAGTCAGAGAGCACGACATCTGCAAAGGCAAGACAAGGTCACAGAGAAGTACCACTACTGATTCCCACTGGAGTAGACCTTCAACCATCTCATTCAGCTAAGTCATAAAAGCATTAGGATTCACCATTTCCATATTTTTATATACCAACATAAAAGAAAGTGGTTCCATTTAGAACCTGAATCATATCTAAATAGGGTATTTTACTATAACCAGATCTAACCATCCAGGCTGAAAGACCCAGCCCTCTGGTTTATCCCAGAACCTAATGAAAGCCTTTACACTGAGAAATAAATAAGAAAACTCATTTTAACCAACCACAAACAGATTTTGCAATCTGTCCCCAGTGCAAATTTCAAATCCCAATTAATGTAACTACAGGATACATCCTTTTCCTGACACGTAAAATTACATGATTTTCCTTCTCAATCACCTAGCAAGTGCACAGAATTTAGCTAAATAGTTGGACATTGATCTAGCTGTATTCCAGCTAGATCAATGTCCAACTATTTTGAACAACTAGGAATGTGATCTGAGGATTAAGAAAACAATCTGCACAGTTGGAGGGAGAGAACATGGCAGATGTGAGGTTTGGAGCCATGAACCAGGGGAGAGGAAAACCCCACAGCCGCTAAGGGCCGGGAACCCATTCTGCAGAGCAAAGTCAAGGGGAGGGAGAGAGCAGGAGAGAGCACAGCAAGCAGGGCTTGCACAATTAGCCCGGGGAGGAGATCCCCTGGGTTGCACTGGGAGAGATCTCTCCCCTTCCCTGAGTGCATTTGGAAGAGTGTATTTTGCCTCTCCAAGGACAAAAGGCCAGCAGGGACAGAGGTGTGCTCAGAGGGCAGATAACCTTGTAGCAGCTTTTCCCTGTGAGCCACAATAGACTTAAACCACCACATGCACGCGGAGCAGCTGCTTTTCTGGGACGGAACTGAGCAGAGAGCAGACACGGGCAGACAGCAGATAACCTGGCCACTGCTTTTCGCTCTCTGCCACAATAGATTCAAGCCTCTCTGCGACTGCTTTTCTGGGACAGCATGGAGTAGGGGACTGAGTCAAGCACAGATGTCTGATAACCTGATTCCAGCGTTTTGCTGAGCCTTACAATAAACTCCAGCCTCTGTGCACAAACTGTGCAACTGCTTTTCTGGGACAGGATCGTGCTGGGAGAGCCGGGAGGCTCTCCTCTGGGGGGAGAGGAGTGGGTTCACACCTTGCCAGGCCATTTAAAACTTTGAGTTTTGAATTGCAGCCACCTGCCAGAGAAAAAATACAGGAGATCAATGGCCCCAGGAGTGCTGATGGCCCGGGCACAGGCAGGTTAAGGGCAAGGATCTGAAGAAAGCCTGGGACACAGGAAATTGTTTCCTGAGAGGGTCTCCTGAATAGCAGTGGCCAAGAGTTCCCCTCCCCAGGGACAGAAGGTGGGCTGATGCCACATTCTCCTTCCACCACCTCTCCCTCTCCCCCTCCCACCAGCACAGTCTGACCTCAGAGAGAAACATAGCACCTCCAGTGGAGACTGGAGTCCCCTACACTAAACCCCACCCCCCTGCATCTGGCAGGGGCATCTTTACAAATACAAGTCAGCTTGTGAGCCAGCCCAGCAGGCCTCTCCCTCAGAAGATCAACACAGAAATCCCCACAGGTACCAAGTCTACTGATTAAAGAATGGTCCAAAACGACAGCTTCTGGTGGAAATAGGACCAGGCTTGCTTCTCTTTCTTCTTCTTCTTTTTTTTATTCTTTTCTTAATTTTTTAAATTTTCAAATTTTTTATTTTTCTATTTATTTTTAATTTTCTTTTTTTTTTTTAAAGATTTTATTTATTTATTTGACAGAGAGAGACAGCAAGAGAGGGAACACAAGCAGGGGGAGTGGGAGAGGGAGAAGCAGGCTTCCCGCCGAGCAGGAAGCCCGATGCGGGGCTCGATCCCAGAACCCCGGGATCATGACCTGAGCCGAAGGCAGACGCTTAACTGACTGAGCCACCCAGGCGCCCCTATTTTTAATTTTCTTATCTTTTATATATTTTTTCTTTTTTTCCCTTTCTCTTTATCTTTTTTTGGTACTAGGCATAATTTTTTATTCATTTGTTGGTTTGTTTGTTTCCTTTTCTTATTTTTCAGATCAGGGTTTTTTTTCTCTTTTCTTCTTTCCTTACTCTTTTTTTCCTTCTTTCTTTCTTATTCTTTGGAATCAGGCTTATAGTTTTTTGTTTATCTGTTAGTTTGCATTTTTGTTCCTTTTCCTTTTGTCCTGGATTAGGCTTTTTTTTTTTTTCTCTTTTACAGGTTTATCAACAAACAAATCAAAGCACACCTACTTAAAGGTCCGAACACTCCCCACTACAAGCAAGGAGGAACTCAGTAGAGGATGGACCGATGGGAAACAGCAGCCAAAATGCAACAGCAGAGTGTATACACAGCATACACCAGAAACACTTCCTGAAGTTGTTGTTGTTGTTTTTCTTTTTCTTTCTCCCTTTCTCCCTTTCTTCCTCTCTCCTTTCTTTTCTGGACAAAATGAAAAGACAGAGAAATTCACCCCAAAAGAAAGAAACAGGAGATAGTACTCACTGCCAGGGATTCAATCAGTATGGATATCAGTAAGATGTTTGAACTAGAATTTAAAACCACGATTATAAAGATACTAGCTGGGCTTGAAAAAAGTATAGAAGACACTGGAGAATCCCTTACTGTAGAAATAAAAGAACTAAAATCTAGTCAGGCTGAAGTTAAAAATGCTATTACCAAGATGCAGTCCCAAGTGGAGGTCATAAAAATGAGGATGAATGAATCAAAAGACTGACTCAGTGATATAGACAATAAAATGATGGAAAATAAGGAAGCTGAAAAGAAGAGCAAAAGAAACCTATTAGATCACGAAAGTAGGCTGAGGGAACTCAGTGATTCCATAAAGAGAAATATTCCATATTCCATATAATATTATATAATATAATATTCCATATTATAGGAATCCCAGAAGATGAGGAGTGGGAGAAAGGGGCAGAAGCTTTATTTGAACAAATTATAGCTGAGAATTTCCCTAATCTGGGGAAGGAAACAGGCATTCAAGTCCAGGAGGCACAGACAAACCCCCTCAAAACCAATAAAAATAGATCAGTGCCTTGACATATTATAGTGAAGCTTGAAAATTAAAGATAAAAAGAAAATCCTGAAAGCAGCTCAGGACAGGAAGTCCTTAACCTACAAGGGTAAACAGAGAAGGCTGGCAGCAGACCTGTCCACAAAGACCTGGCAGGCCAGAAAGGATTGGCATGATATATTCACAAACTAAATGGGAAAAATATGCAGCTAAGAATATTTCATCCAGCAAGGCTGCCATTCAGAACAGAAGGAAAGATAAAGAGCTTCCAGGACAGGGGCACCTGGGTGGCTCAGTCAGTTAAGTGTCTGCCTTCAGCTCAGGTTCAGAATCCCAGGGCCCTTGGATTGAGCCCCATGTTAGGCTCCCTGCTCAGGGGGGGAACCTGCTTCTCCCTCTGCCCCCTCCCATAAATTAATTAAATAAAAAAAAGAGTTTGCAGGACAAATAAAAACTAAAGGAATTTGTAAACACTAAACCAGCCCTGCAAGAAATATTAAAGGGGATCCTTTGAGTAGACAGAGAGCCCAAAAGTAACAAAGACCAGAAAGGAACAGAGACAATCTACAGGAACAGTGACTTTACAGGTAATACAATGACACTAAATTCATATCTCTCAATAATTACTCTGAATGTAAATGGACTAAATGCTCCAATCAAAAGACAGAGAGTATCAGAATGGATAAAAAACAAGACCCATCAATATGCTGCTTACAAGAGACTCATTTGAGACCCAAAGACCTCCAGATTGAAAGTGAGGGGATGGAGAACTCTCTATCATGTAATGGGCATTAAAAGAAAGCTGGAGTAGCCATCCTTATATAAGACAAACTAGATTTTAAACCCAAGACTGTAATAAGAGATAAAGAAGAGCGCTATGTCATAATATAGCTGTCTATGCAACAAGAAGATCTAATAATTGTAAATATTTATGACCCTAACTTGGGAGCAGCCAAATATATAAACCAATTAATAACAAAATTAAAGAAATTCATTGATAATAATACAATAATAATAGGGGACTCTAACACCCCTTCACAGCAATGGACAGATCATCTAAGCAGAAGATCAACAAGGAAACGAGGGCTTTGAATGACACACTAGACCAGATGGACTTAACAGATATAATCAGAGCATTCATTTCATCCTAAAGCAGCAGAATACACATTCTTTTGGAGTTCACATGGAACATTCTCCAGAATAGATCACACATCGGATCACAAATCAGTCTCAACAAGTACAAAAAGACTGAGATCATACCATGCATATTTTCAGACCACAATGATATGAAACTTGAAGTCAATCACAAGAAGAAATTTGGAAGAACCACAAATACATGGAGTTTAAAAAACATCCTACTAAAGAATGAATGGGTCAACCAGGAAATTAAAGAATTTAAAAAAATATATGGAAGCAAATGAAAATGAAAAAAAACAGTTCAAAATCTTTGGGATGCAGCAAAGGCAGTCCTAAGAGGGAAGTATATAGTAATACAGGCCTTCGTCAAGAAGCAAGAAAAGTCTCAAATATACATCCTAAAGCTACACTAAAAGAAGCTGGAAAAAGAATAGCAAATAAAGCCTAAATCCAGCAGAAGAAGAGAAATAATAAACATTAAAGCAGAAATCAATGTTATAGAAAAAAACAAAAAACAAAAAAACAGTAGAACAGATCAACGAAACTAGGAGCTAGTTCTTTGAGAGAATTAACAAGATTGATAAACCCCTAACCAGACTTATCAAAAAGAAGAGAGAAAGGACCCAAATAAATAAAATCATGAATGAAAGAGGAGAGATCACAACCAACACCAAAGAAACACAAATAATTAAAAGAGAATATTATGAGCATTTATATGCCAACAAATTAGGCAATCTGAAAGAAATGAATAAATTCCTAGCAACATATAAAACTACCAAAACTGAAATAGGAAGAAATAGAAAACCTGAACAGACCCATAACCAGTAAAGAAATTGTATCAGTAATCAAAAATCTCCAAACAAACAAGAGTCCAGGGCCAGATGGCTCCCCAGGGGAATTCTACACAACATTTAAAGAAAAATTAATACTTATTCTTCTGAAACTGTTCCAAAAAATAGAAATGGAAGGAAAACTTCCAAATTCGTTTTATGAGGCCACCATTACCTTGATCCCCAAACCAAAGACCAGTCATGAAATAGGCAGAAGACATGAACAGACATTTCTCCAAAGAAGACATACAAATGGCTAACAGACACATGAAAAATGCTCAACATCACTCATCATCAGGGAAATACAAATCAAAACCACAATGAGATACCACCTCACACCAGTCAGAATGGCTAAAATGAATAAGTCAGAAAACAACGATGTTGGTGAGGATGTGGAGAAAGGGGAACCCTCTTACACTGTTCGTGGGAATGCAAACTGGTGCAGCCACTCTGGAAAACAGTATGAAGGTTCCTCAAAAAGTTAAAAATAGAACTACCCTATAACCCAGCAATTGCACTATTAGATATTTATCCAAAGGATACAAACATAGTGATTCAAAGGGGCACATACACCCTAATGTTAATAGCAGCAATGTCCACAATAGCCAAACTATGGAAAGAGCCTAGATGTCCAACAACAGATGAATGGATAAAGAAGATGGGGGGGGGGGGTAATGGAATATTACTCAGCCATCAAAAAGAATGAAATCTTGCCCTTTGCAATGATGTGGATGGAACAAAAGCATATTATGCTAAGTGAAATAAGTCAGAGAAAGACAAATACCATATAATTTCACTCATATGTGGAATTTTAAAAATAAATGAGCATATGGGGAAGAGAAGGAAAAATAAAATAAGATGAAAACAGAGAGGGAGGCAAACCGTAAGAGACTCTTAACTCTAGGAAACAAATGGAGGGTTGCTGGAGGGGAGGTAGGTGGGGGGATGGGGTAACTAGGTGATGGCCATTAAGGAGGGCACTTGATATAATGAGCACCAGGTGTTATATGCAACTGATGAATCACTGAACTCTACCCTTGAAACTAATAATACAGTATATATTTACTAAATTAAATTTAAATAAAAAATTTTAAGAAAATAGGTACACACACACACACACACAATGGAATATTATTCAGCCATAAAAAAAGAATGAAATCTTGCCATTTGCAACGACAAGGATGGAGCTAGACAGTATAATACTAAGACAAATTGAAAGACAAATACTGTATTTCACTTATAGGTGGAATTTAAGAAATAAAACAAAGAACAAAGGGAAAAAGAGAGAGAGAAGCCAAGAAGCAGACTCATAACTATAAAGAACAAACTGATGGTTACCAGAGGGGATGTGGCTGGGGGTGATGGGTGAAATAGATGAGGGGGATTAAAGGGTGCACTTGTCATGATGAGCACCAGGTGATGTATGGAAGTGTTGAATAACTTTGTTGTACATCTGAAACTAATGTAACACTGTATGTTAACTGGAATTAAAATGAAAACTTAAAAAAAAAATTGGTATCATGAAGACAGACTATAGGTTTTCTGTCAACCACAGCTGAACCTAACAAATACACACACATAAACAAAATTTTTAAATACTACTTAAAAAAAAACTGCTGGGGCACCTGGGTGGCTGAGTCAGTTAAATGTCTGCCTTTGGCTCAGGTCATGATCCCAGGGTCCTGGGATCGAGCCCCCAACCAGGGTCCCCGCTCAGTGGGGAGTCTGCTTCTCCCTCTCTTTCTGCCCCTCCCCCCTGCTCGTGCATGCGCACACGCTCTCTCTCTCACGCTGTCTCTCTCTCAAATAAATAAAATCTTTAAAAAAACCTGCGAAAACCGAAGTAAAAATGTGATGCTATTTATATCATAAACAAAACTCTAACTTATGTATTACATATCGAACTACCAAAAATTGGTGAGAAAAAGATGAAATATCCATCAAAAAATAAAACTGGTTTTAAAATATATGAAAGAATGATCACACTGAATTAAAAGAGGAATATATTTAATGTAATTAAATTTATAATAAAAACCATGTATCACCCGTTATGTTGGTAAAGAATAAAACTTTTGATAACAATTCATTGCAAGAATGGCAATGAGGCATAGTCATATATTATTGCTTGGAATTTAGATTGACTTAGGCCACATAATTTGTCATTTAAACCAGAGCACTTTTGAGAGTGAAACAAGCACTATTAATAATAATATTCATAATTTTTTACAGTTCTGGCAACTGACACTCCTGCCATTTATGGAATCATAACACTTTCACCATGTTTTGTGTATCTTTCCAGATGGGCAGTAAACACATTGATGGAAGGCATCGTTAAGATTTTTTTTTTTTGTAACTCCTAAATGTTTAGTACTTTGTATATAGTATGTGCTTAATATTTTAAAATGAATTTTAAAATGTCTAATTCACTAGTGCCTAAAGGCACAAAGGCATGGACCATATTAAATCTACCCACTGTATTAGCATTTGGAATAAACACTAGGAGAGGCCATTGATGAGAAGGGCCAAGAAGGGAAATAGAAGTTAGAGTAAACAAATTTCCTGTCTTGAAACCACCTTACTCATTAGAGAGAGAGGAAAAGAGAGTGATTTTATGAGGCTAAATTGCAGCTGCAGATATGTAGAAACGAAAGGGCCAATGTATATAGTTAAGGAAATTACATGTAGGTGTCTGAAAACTTTCAAAACTTGGACACGAAATGGTTAAGGCTCATTCTCTCAAATTTGGAATAAATTTGGAATTTGGAATGAACTACTGTGGTAGGCAGAAAAATGACCCTCCAAAGATGTTCATGTTCCCAAGCCTTGGAACCTATGAACACGTTATACGACACAAAAAGAGGAATTAAGGTTGCTAGTCAGCTCACCTAAAATAGGGAGATTATCCTGGAATAGCTGAGTGGTTTCAATATAATCACAAGGGTCTCTAACAGCAGAATCACTATCAGAGTGATGTACTGTGAAGCCAAAGGACACAGTCAACTTTTAGAAAGTAGAAAAGGCAGGAAAACAGACTCTCCCCTAGAGATTCCAGTGAAGAATGCATCTGTACCAACACTGATTTCAGCCCAGTGAGGCCCATTTCAGTCTTCAGATCTACAGAACTGTAATGTAACAAATTTGTGTTGTTTTAAGCCGCTAAGTTTGTGGTAATTTGTTATACCAGCTACAAATATGCCCATCGGCAGTTACAACAGCAGTTAGTGTTATAACTAATGCACTCACAAGCAGTTATAAAACATTATCATGGTAACACGCTCTCATCTCTGACCTAAGAAAGTCAGAGAATAGCCAAATATGTTTTATTTAGAAAGAGGGTAAAATATATGTTACATGATGACTGAATCACTCTAATCATATTATACATGTTTGCCTGGCACATAGTAAGCATTGAGGGATTGTTACTTATTGTCATTTTAGAAATATCATGTATTGCAGCTGACACCAAGAAAAGAAGAAACCAGGGAGTACGGGGTCCTTCATGAGGCACAGGTCTTAGTAGATAATCAGTGTGGGGGACTTCACGTCTCCAGAGAGCAGTCTAAGGGCACAAGCAGCTGGGGAGTGAGGGTGCAGATCAAGAGAGAATACACAAAGATTCTGTTCCACTTTGCAGCTAGACTCTGGTGTGTGTCTGGATTTTCTCTTATTCTGGCAATGACACATGTCTCTCAGTTCATCAGTGTTCAGTTTAAGGACAGATCAGTTGTGTGAGATGAAGAAGCAGTACAATTGAGCCCATCCTCTGCCAGACCATATTCCAGGAGCTGTTCGCAGCACTGCTCTGTGGATGGCTTTAAATTTCATCTTGTATTACTCAATGAAATGAGAGGAGAATGAGACCTTCCAAAGCCCGACACTCGATACGTTACTTTTTTCACTTTTGGTTTATGGTTCTTTTTGATGATTTTTGCAGTTTTATCATTGGGGGGCGGTATTTGCCAAGGCCCTTACTCCATCACTCTTTTATTTTAAAACTTAATTTTAGAGCTTTAGATTTACAGAAAAACTGAAAAAAATGGTACAGAAAGTTCTCATATATCCCACACCCAGTAACCCCTTTTACTAATATCTTCTGTTAGTATGGTTTATTAAAAATTCATGAACCAATGTTGAAACATGACTAACTGAAGTTCATAGTTTATTCAGATTTTCTTATTTTTTTTTACCTAATGCCTCTTTTCTGTTCTAGGATCCTACACAAGATTCTATTTGCTAATTATGTCTTCTTAGGCTTTTCTTGGCAATGATAGTTTCTCAGACTTTGTCTTTGATGATTTTGACAGTTTTGAGGAGTGCCAATCAGTTACTTTGAAGTATGTCCCCCAACTGGGATTTTTCTGGTGCCTGCCAGAGGGCAATCAAAGGGCACCAGCACCTGGGGAGCTGGAAAGAGGAATGTAGAGGTAGAGAAAGGACAACATTCACAAACTTTTTTTGCCATTCTTTGGATTCAGGTCTGATGTCTGTGATTTTTTTATTCTGGCAATGACACACATCCCTGTAAATAACATTGTTAATAAGTGAAGGGAAAAAAGATCCCATGCAAAACTTACAGAAGGTTTAAAACTCATCCCAGCTTCTCCCAGGTCCCCAAAATGTGAACATTTTCTCCAACTCACTCAGGAGCTCCCTGCATCATTGTTCTTCAGCTGTATTAACAATTAACTTGTTTTTCTCACTGAAAATGAGAAGGTCAAGAGTTTTCTGGAACATGTAGACAGTTTTTTTTCTTTTGGTTTGTGAGTAAATGAGGCAGCATGAAAACCATTCAGGGCAGTATGCTTATTATATCTTCTCTGTGACATTTCCATCACATGGAAACTGTGTTAAACAAATATCCATGCAGATTTGGCAGCTTTTCTGAGACAGACATGTGTTCTCAAACAAGTATATAATAAATAATATTCTCCCAATTTTCTCCATGATAAGTACAAATATCAGAGCAGGGCATTATATGTGTCTGGCCTTAATGGAGACCTCTCTTGACTCTATAACCCAGGCCAGCCTCAACTACTGAAGGTTCCCTAAGGCATCAACCACATAAGGCCACTGAAACTTTTGTCACATTTCTCTCTCCCCTGTGGAATAGCTTTTAATTTCTCAGCTCAAACCTTACCTACCTCCATGTTGCCTTTTTGAACCCTCACAAGAAGGATTGACCACTTTATCCTTTTGTGTTCCCTCCTAAAGCAGTAGAGACTTCCAGTACAGTACCAAAAGCACAGTACCGTACTTGCTTATGCAGCAGGCACAGATCTCATTTTCTCAGTGATATGGGCAAGAAATGCTAAGTTCCTTATTTTCTGTCAAAATTTATTTCTCACTATAAATAAATCCATCTCTGTGTTTTATGTTATTTGCAGCTCCAGAATTTCTACTTTTTAAATAATTTCCAGTTATGTGCCAATTTTTCTGAATTGTGCCTTTGTATCTCTGAACTAAGCATAGAAAATTTTAAAGCTGTCTCTGATATTATCTGGATTCCTATGGATCCGTTTCTATGGTCTCTGTTTCCTTTGGATTTTTATCAAGTGACATTGCGTCTTCATGTGCCCGGGCATACATTTCATTTCTGAGTATCTGACACTGTACTGGAAAAACTCGAAATAATTTTGAGACTTAGGATCATGTTCTGTTCCTCTTCACTTTCATTCTGATAAATTCCTCAATCACCTTAATCCAAATATACCAATTGAGAAAAAATTGTGAGTTTCAATACCTATTGGAACCACTGTAGGTCATTTTTACTCAAGGGGTCCCAAACCAAACTTTCGGGATTCCCACAAGCGCCGCACCTTCGTAACAAAATATGGGCTTCAATTTTTGTCTTTTTACACCCATGAGCAATGCAAAAGATCTGCTCAGCCTCCCAGTCTCTCAGAATGAGCTCAAGTAGAATGAGCTCTAGGGGAAAAGAGCAATTTTCAGGTTACTATTGGGTTTCTTCTTTACCTGGATATTGGCCTTGAAATTTGTCAATGCCATGTTGACTCCACAATTCCTTCAGGTAGGTTTTGTTTGTTTGTTTGTTTGTTTTAAATACCATATGTTGTTTTTCCAACGTTTGCAACCAAAGGGTTTGTTTTATTACTTGGTTTACTATTAGTGGAAGTAGAAATCCCACTTTAATTCGATAACACATCAAAGTTACAGGCTCAGAAAATTTTTTTGTGGTCAGTAGGGGAGGAGGGACATTGAAGCTCTCTATTTGAGTTAAAAGACCTTATAGTTAGAAGTAGTAGTACACATAGTCTTAGGTTGAGAGTTCCTTAAGGCCTATATGAAACCTATATAGATAATGCATTTTAGAATGGAAACAAAGTCTCTACTAACAGGTGGATTTTTAATTTTGTTCAAATATTAAAACTGCTGATATTTACTACTGTCTTTAACATGAGATGTTGATTTCATCAATAAGAGGGAAGGAAATGACTACAAATACAAGTCCTCACTATTTCCTACTTTAATACTTAAACACCAATATACTCTAGTCAAAATATAACCTTTTTAAATAAGAAACTTTTTTAAACACATGTATAAATTTGAGTCTAGTATATATCTGAGTTTGTGATTTTGTTTCACATATTTAAAATGTGAATTATTTCTTTGTTATATGAATTACCATCACAGGGTCCCACCCTGTGGCTCATCTTTTTTTATTTTATATGGTATCTTTTGCTTTAAAAAAAAGTTTCAATTTTTTTCCTTGATTTATATATTTTATGCCTTGTCTCAGAAATCCACCTAGATGCCCTAAAAATATTCTATAATTATTTCTTGAAGTTGTGATTTCACTTACATTAATTCATCTAAAAATGGATTTTATATATAGTGTGAATCATGGGTCCAATTTTCAAAATTTTTATATTTTTAAATTTATATTAAATTTTTATAAATTTATATTCTATAACTTTTAATATAGAAATGTTATTAGCCCTACACCATATAGTAAATATTTTTGCTACTTATCTGTTATTTCTACACTGTCATATTTCATACTTTCAATTCTTTTCTGTACTCTCAACTCTTTTCCCCATATGGGTCTGTATGTCTAACCTCAAATCAATATCACTCTTTTTTCATTAACATAGCTTCATTTGTCTTAATAGCTCAGGAAAATCTCCAAAACTTGTTCATAACTACATAACATAATCTTTTTCAGTCTTAACCCTCTGTCTTCCATTTAAATTTGGAAACAGATTGTCAAGTTTCATCATAGGTACTGAAATCTTACATGTAATTTCATTGAAATCATAAGTTATTTTGAGTTATACTGACAACTCTATGATATTAGGTCTTCTAATCCATGAACATGGTATACCTCTTCATTTATTTAGGATTATTTAATGTCTTTCAGTCAGTAATATTTAATTACTTTTCCCATAGAGTTCAGTTTTAGATTTTTATTGTTGTTACATTTATTTTTGGATATCTTTATAAGGTATATAAGAAATTATATTTCCTGTCACTATTAAAATGATAGCCTTTTTGTTTGGGTAAGGAAAATGCAACTGATTTTTATTACCAGCTTTAAATTATTATATTATGTCATCAGAAGATCCTTTTGAATTTTTTTATAATAATCATATTATTTAAAAAGTGTTATTTCTTTCTTAATTCATATTATTTTTATTTAGTTTTCTTGACTTACTACACTTTTTAGCTTTGACTCTCAGTAAAATGTTGAATACAAATGGCAATAGTAGACAATCTTGCCTCATTCCTGAAATCAAAGGAAAGAATTTGACACAATATATAAATACTAGAAAAATATATGTACTTACTAGGGCTGCCATTAAAAAGTACCACAAACTAGGTGGCTTAAACAACAGAAATTCATTGTCTTGTAGTAGTGAAAGATATAAGTTCACAATGTTGGCAGGGTTGGTTCCTCCTGAGCTTTGAGGGAAAGATCTGTTCCAGTCCTCTCACTTTGGATTACAGATGGCCATCTGCTGGTTCACATAGTTTTGTCCTATATCTTCACATTACCTTACCTCTGTATGCATATCTCCATGTCCAAATACCTCTTTTTTATAAGGCTACCAGCATATTGGATTAGAGCCCACCCTAATAGCCTCACTTTAACCTGACTAACTCTGTGAAGATTTTTATCTCCAAATAAGGTCACACTGAGGTACTGAGGGTTAGGACTTCAATGTATGAATTGTGGGTGGGGTGGGGTACAATTCAACCCATAACAAGGAGGGAACAGTTCCAAATTCATTTTATGCAGCCAACATTATCCTATCCTACAAAGACATTACAGAAACAAGTAAACTAGAGACCAACAACCCTCAGAAACTTAGATACAAAAATTCTAAACAAAATATTATGATCTAGAATTATGATCTAGAAAAATACAGAAAAGATAATATATCTCAACTAAGCAGGTTCACTCCAAGAAGGTAAACCTGGTTCAACATTTAAAAATCAATCAATGTAATTCATTATATTAATAAATGATAAAGAAAAAAACAGGTGATTAAATAAGGCACAGAAAATGCATTTGACATAATTCAACATTGATTAATGATAAGAACATTCAGTAAAGGAATTGAAGGAAACTTCCTTAATCTGATAAAAAGACCTCTAACAACTCTATACAGCTAACTTAATGGTGAAAGACCAAATTACTCCCCCCTAAAATTTGGAATAAGACAAAGATGTTCTCTCTCATAACTATTCATCATTGTACCTGGAGTTTTGTTATTGCAATAAGATGAGAAAAAGAAATAAAAGGCATCAAATTGGAAAGGTAAAAGTGAAATTGTCTCTATTCACACACAACATTATTGTCTACATAGAAAATTGAAAAGAATCATTTTTTTAAAATCTCCCAAGAATAAGTGAAACTTAGCAAGGTCAAAGACTACAAAATCAATGTATAAAAGTCAATCTTCAGGGCACCTGGGTGGCTCAGTTGGTTAAGTGTCTGCCTTCAGCTCAGGTCATGATCCCAGGGTCCTGGGATTGAGCCCCACATTGGGCTCCCTGCCTAGTGGGGAGTTTGTTTCTCCCTCTCCCTCTGCCTGCCAATCCCCCGGCTTGTGCTCTCTCTCTGTCAAGTAAATAAATAAAATCTTTTTTTAAAAAAAAGTCCATCTTCTATATAATAGCAATAAACGATTGGAATTTGAAATTTGAAAAAATGTCCTTACAGTAGCAGCAAAAGCTTAAATACTTCAGTATAAATTTAACTAAATGTGTTCAATAAAAAATTTTAAAAATGTGTTCAGGATATATATTGAAACTTCTACTGAAAACTATTAAACACTGATGAAAATAATCAAGAATAACCAAATAAATGGAGAAATATACCATGTTTATTTACTAGAATACTCAATATTGTTAAGATGTCATTGTAGCCCCAGTAAAGATCAGCAACTAACTCCCATTCTTGAGTGATATCACAGTCCAGAGATTCTAAGTAATACAATAACAATGATTACTGTCACGACTAAGAAACATTCTTAAAATAATCATCTGTACATGGCAGTTCCCGCAGGACACTCATATTCTTACAGTTGATGTTGCAAGAGGAAATCAGACTCCCACAAGAAACCAACACATTTTAAATCAAATCTTGTTTGCATTAAAGCTGATGAAATATGCTATCACAAACTAACTTAAGTACATCAGACTATTCCATGAACCCAAGTTGAATTAAAAGTATGCAAGAGAATACAGTTTTCTCTCACTACATACAAATGTCCTTATAATTTTCATTTAACTTACACTTTCCCACTCATTTCCATCCTTGCCACTTCCCGAAAAGTATAATCATTTCACTTATTCTCTTAATACAGTTGGCCTATATTAACATCTATTCCATCAGAATGAATTAAAACTAAGAGAAAGAATACACACAGTTGTCTTCATTTTATAGATGAAGGATATAAGATCAGAAATATAATTTTCCCAAGGAATACAATAATTGTTATAGCTCTTATTCAAACCTAGTTTGGCCAACATTAATTTTATAATTCTTTCCACTATACTCCCAGACATCATAAATTAACCTTTGAATTACAATCCACTAAATACTGAGCTACATGTACATATTATATAGTTATAAATTTTCATCTAGCCTAGTAATGTATTTATCTTTTATCCTGGGCTTAGGTGGAAATGGAAAGGTAATACTATGAATATCAGAATTCCATAAAATTCAATTCTATGTGCTCATGGCAACCTGAACTCCCACATTTTGAAGGCTTTTAACCTAGAACTCCCACATTTTGAAGGCTTTTAACCTAAGGCCAATAGCTATTTTGAAATCATATTGGCAGGTGAGAAAGTAGGTCGATGTCAAACTCTGTAGCTGGGAATCATTGGTTAACTAAAGTGATACCCTATTTTTTTTAAAGCTTTTATTTATTTATTTGAGAGAGCCCACGCACATGCGGGAGGGGGGGCGCAGAGGGAGAAGCAGACTCCCCGCTGAGCAGGGAGCCAGATGCAGGACTCGATCCCAGGACCCCAGGATCATGATCTGAGCTTAATGAGCCACCCAGGCACCCAAAAGTGATATCCTATTAACAATAAGTCCTGGAGGGGCGCCTGGGTGGCTCAGTTGGTTAAGCGACTGCCTTCGGCTCAGGTCATGATCCAGGGTCCTGGGATCGAGCCCCACGTCAGGCTCCCTGCTCAGCAGAGAGCCTACTTCTCCCTCTCCCTCTGCCTGTTGCTCTGCCTACTTGTGCTCTCTATCTGTCTGTCAAATAAAATCTTAAAACAACAACAACAACAAAAACACAATAAGTCCTGGAAATGAGTAACTATATTTTCCAAGGGTTGGTTCACTGTAACTATAACTTTCTATATACTTTTTTTAAGATTTTATTTCAGAGAGAGAGATAATAAGAGAAAGCATGAGCAGGGGTTTGGGGATGGAGGGTGAAGGATGGAGGGCGGGGTGGAGAGGGGGTGGAGAGGGAGAAGCAGGCTTCCGGCTAAGCATGGAGCCTGACCCAGGGCTCAATCCCAGGACCCTGAGATCATGACCTAAGTCAAAGGCAGACACTTGCTTAACAAACTGAGCCACCCTGGTGCCCCTCTTTCTATACTTCTAAGGAAATAAAGTGCTCCATTAAAGAAGTTGGGTGTTTTTTCATAGCATATGTTGGGTGTTTCTCCAATTGCTTGGGAAGTATTTCTTCCTTAGTCAACTAGTTTTATTGCCAAATCACTTGTCAGATGGAACATGCTAATTTTCTTGGTGAAGTGGCATCTAAGTACAACTTGCGTGTGAGTCAGGATAAATTCAAGCTCATTCCTTAATTTTTTTTTTTAATTTCAGGATTACACTACCTGTGAAAGCTATAATGGTAGGCGAGTCAGAGGTTGCCAAAATACAGGATTAATAAATTTCACTCCAAACATAGATTAGCTATAGCATAAAGCTACAAAAAGTAGTATAATACTTATTAATATTTGTATAATTTTGATGATGTCTTTCAAGTACATGGAAATTATCATAACTCTAACACTAAACTAATTTTGTAGATTTTCTAACTAAAATTATGAATTTATGTACACATATGTATATATGGGACCAGGGCCCCATTTCAAAGAAATATAATAATAGAATATCATGATCATAGAAGCTAAGGATGAATTCCTAATTTCATATATATTCCAAATACAAACTGAATTCACACACCCAAAAATAATATATAATAACTTCCCTTCTTGAGAGAGACTACAGTGTGGTAAGAATTAAGTGGCATTAGTCATAGGAAAAAAAAAAAAAAACACTTTAATATTCATGAGTTTGAAAGACAGGGCATTGCATTTAGAGCCTTTTTTTTTTTTTCTTTCAGAGAAGAAAGGCTTATCCTTAGCTATTGGGCAAGTAGAGCTTCTATACATTCCCCTTACTTTCCCCCTAGCCCTACAGATTGCAAGACGGAAACAAACCGGATCAGTAGTCTCAGGTACAGAACAGCGTCTGCAACAACGGATTCTGGACACATGGATCTACCTGCTGCTGCTCTAAACAAAAAGCTTAATAATTGGAGGATGTGTCTCTAAGTTAAACTCTCACCACAGCTACTGGCTACTTCCAAAGGAGGGAAACAAAGTGAAATCCAAGAGGCAATGGAAACCAGAAGGTTTATAGCTCTCAGAAGACGAAGAGGAAATGGAAACCAACCACCTCCCCTACATTCTCCCAACATGACAGAGATCCCAAAGTTTACATGAAAATGCACAAAGACAAAGTTTTCTGGCAGAAGACCTCCTGGGCCCCACATCTCTCCCTAGCAACCTCAAGCAGATGATTATTTGAACTAAGAAGATCAGCCATCAACTTCAATTTCAAAAACTATTGGGAAGAAACTCAGTGGATACACAGAGAGAGGCCAAAGAGACTTTATTTACACACTTCTCAGACAGATTCTGCTGCTTCAGAGGTATGTAGAGCTCATGTGTTTAATTTCTTCCCTTGCCAAATCATTTTGAAATAAAGATGGAAGTTAGGTGTTTGATCTAATCCTTAGCAAATGTTGAGGGGGAAAAAGTGAGTAAACTTTTATTCTAGTAGGGGTTAAAAAAAAACTTTAAACCAAAGAAACCTAGAAGCAATATCAGACTATACAATTATTAAAAACAAAATTGGTAGAAAAGAAAAATGAACAGGCTAAAGTACCTTTGTTATCATGATGTATTGGACCACTATTGTTCTTTCCTGTGCCAAACTGCTGAAGCTAGTTTGCTGAGATGGTGAGAATTTCTTTCCTCTGGACACACATGAGATGTACATTAGTCACCAAATAGTGCTGCTTAGTGTTCAGACTTATCTGAGGATGGATACCAAACTCTTCAGAGATATGTGGGAACCATGAGTGGCCATTGTTCACATGGGAGGGCTATCCAAGGAGGCTTCAATTTGACCTAACCTGAGCCACTGGGAACCTGAGGAGCAGCGATGGAAATTACTAGCTGGCTCCAACCATAAGGCAAGTCAGAAGATACCTGGCACAGAACCTAGCTGGAGTCTTGTGATAGTGTCCAGTGCATTAGACACAGCCAGCTGCCTGTGAAGTCTGTGGTATTTCTAGAACATCGCACATCTGACAGTCTTTCAGAAAGGAAGCAGCTGTGTTCTTTAAAACTGGTGCCACAGTTAAACTCTTCTAGTAATTCAGGGAATGCTTTGTCCCAGGCCAGAACTGGTGTCAGAGCCATGAAAGAGAACTCCAGTTGAGTACGGACAACTGAACTGTCCTCAAAAGCAATTTTTCCAGAACATAGAGAGAAAGAACAGTATGAAGGTGGGTCTATGAAGGCCATTTCTTTGAGTAAAACTAGCTTTAAATCTTGTAGGCAGCACAGGAAGAACATCAAAGTTTTTTTCCACCAACAGCAAACCAGGATGGAGGATCAGGAGTGGCTCAAAGAGGCAGCAGCAACCCTTTACCCCGGTTGCACATTATGGACACTGGGATAGCTGGCAAAGCAGCAGCCACAGCACAAGAATCCCCTCTTGGGGGAGGGACAGTGACACAGAGAAGGTCACCTAACAGATGGGGATAGTCCTAATTGCAAGGCCCCTTAATGGTTCCAGAAAATTGCCTTTAATACTTTTAACTGTCTGATTAATAGAACTCTAAGCTTCCTTTGGGAAGCTAAATGTAATAGCTTTCTTTTCCCAAAATTACTTCTTTTTTCCTGACTCCATTATATTGCCTGCTATCCCAATGCTCAATTATAAGGCTCATGCTTTCAAAACAAAACAAAACAAAAAAACAAAAATGGTCAGAGAACAATACAAACCAAAAATATGGTAAATGCATATGAAAAAGAAAGAAATGAAATTTAAAAATATATTTTATGAATATTAATTCCAAATAAAGCTGTAGAGACATCACTGCATAAAGTAGTACCTTATTATTGTCTTTGAAGGAATCTTAAATAATTAGTTTTAGAATAAGAGTAACTTCATTCAAAAACCATCACTATACTGGCAGTTTCTTTTATACCTGGCCTAATTATTTTTTAATTGTACGCTACCTGAAAATAACAGATTTTATAATTCTGCTTTATTTTCTTAGTAGGCTTATTTTCAAAAATTTCCTTTCATTATTTAGTCCTTCAATTTTATTCAAATTTTTGAAAATTATTGTGTTAATTAAAAGGTTGAATTTTCTATTTTTCACTAAAAAGTGTTCATTTCTTTCCTGGAAAAAAAAAAAACTAGAAAAAGGATGATTCCCATACTTTTGTCACTGATACAAAGTTCCTCTTACTATTTCTGCCCAGGCTTTTTAGCATCATGTGATATGCCATTGCTGAGTACCCACAAAAAGGAAATTTTAAAAATTTTGTGGACACTTATAAGTTACACCATACTTATTTTACATTTTTGTATATTACCTTGTTAGGATTTTACAGAGTATTAAAAATTATGTAACCCTTCTGCTTTAGAGATAAGAAAACTGAAGCCCAGAAAGTTTGACTGAACAAATTTGCACAGCTAGGAAATGGCAAAGCTGGATCTAACACCATTTTTTAGGTCAGCATTCTATCTGCTTTAAAAAACATACAATTAACTTCTAAATTTTGTGAAAGAGCACCTTGGAATTAAAAAAAGAAAGATTAAGGAAGACAAGATAAATCAGAAAAGGCTTTTCAGAGAAAAAAGAACTTGACTTTTACTGTGAAGAATGCCTGAGATTACAAAAAGGGAATGAGGTATAATGAATGTGAATGATATGCTATGTGGCCTCAAAGAAGCCATGTGTCACATTGGCACTTGGAGCCAAAGATTCTCCCATGGGAACATTTTGTTGGTAACAGTGCCCTGGTTTGATTTAGGGAACTACCACTCCCTCCCCCGACTCTCCGCCCTTGGATGGGACCTTTAACAGGGCTGTTGATAAAGAGGCTGCCCTCCTTCAGTCAATAGATGGGAAAGTAACCCAAGTGTTCAATCAGGTGCTCATTCACTGGGATTTGGACCTGAGACAGAAATACAAAGTACAAGAATGTTTGAAACTGATTTATCCCCACAGCTATATCCTGGAAGTCACTCTAGTTACTGCTACTGAGTGCTTATTGCTTTAGCATTCTGGAACTTTACCAGCTCACATACATTTTAAAGTGTGGTACTTTGGCTTTCCTTTCAGTTCTGTGCTATTCCCTAAGTCCTACCAAGATCTACTATTACTTTTTCCTTTAAACTAGCCATAGTCACATTCTATTGCTTGCAACCAATACAATCTACTAGATACAATCAATGTATGGGGTGGGAACATGTTCCCATTTTCTTCTCAGGTAACGAAACTAAGTCACACAGGGATTAGTTTCCACTGATTGGATCCAAAGTCCTTACTGTATCTTCTGACAAAGTCAGTCCATAGTAGTTACTCTCATCTGCAGCCTTTCTTTCCATGGTTTTAGTTACCTGTGGTCAACTGACCCTCTTTCTGATGTTCATCAAAAGTTCATAGTAGCCTAATGCTATGTCACACTACCTATGTCACTCATCTCACTTTACTTCATCACATAAGCATTTTATCATCTCGCATCATCAGAGGAAGAATGAGTACAGCACAATATTTTGAGAGAGAGAAAACTACATTCACATAACTTTTGTTACAGTATATGACTATTCTATTTTTATTATTAAATTATTGTTGATAATCTCTTATTGGGCCTAATTTATAAATTAAATTTTCATAGGTATGTATATATAGAATAAAAATCATAGCATATGTAGGGTTTGGTACTACCCACAGTTTCAGGCATCCAGGGGGATCTTGGGATGTATATGCAGTGGATAAGGGGGGAGTACTGTATAAATTAAATGTGTCATTGCATCCTTTTTTAAAAAGATTTTATTTATTCATTTGAGAGAGAGAGAGAGAGAGAGAGAGCTTGAGTGAGGGGGAGGGGCAGAGGGAGAAGTAGACTCCCCGCTGAGCAGGGAGCCCAATGCGGAGCTCAATCCCAGACCCTGGGATCATGACCTGAGCCAAAGGCAGACACTGCCCTGAGCCAAAGGCAGACACTTAACCATCTGAGCCACCCAGGTGCCCCTGTCATTGCATCCTTATGAATATTTTTCAGGAACTGTGGTTACTTTTTATTTTCTGACATATTAAAAGATATAATTTCTCTCCTGGAGTCACAATGTTGCTGCTATAATCCCATTGTGTCAGAAAAAAAATTGTATTTTGTCCTTAATAAGCAAAAGCCACTCAATGACTAAACCAATTCTCAAATTAATTTTCTTCTTTTCTTGTTTCTACTTTTAGAAAGTCCTGTGCACATAAAAAAACACAAAAATTAAATAATTTTAGAAGGGGAGTTAAGTATATTTTTTAATTAAGAAAATAAAAGTAGAATTTTAGATTTGTATATTCTGAGACCAATATTGATAATGAATTAAACCTCAGAAAATATTTAAAACAATGAGAATTTCCCCCCAAGTTAATGTCAGACACCAAACCATAGATCAAAGAATATCAATCAGGAGAAATGCCCCCAGAATTCCTCCTGGCATATCATTTTCAAACTACAGAAAACCAAGCATTTAAAAAAATTCCCCAAAGAAGCCAGAGGAAAAAAATACCTTACCTACAGAGGAAAACGATGGGAATTACTTCTGACTTCTCTTCAGATCTAGGTAAAAAGAAACCATGCAGGTAGGAAGAGAATGGCACGAAATATTTAAAGTTTTGAGAGAAAAAAACCACCACCCTAAAATTTTGCAGCCTGTAAAATTATTCTTCAAAAGTGGTAAAATAAAGACTTCCTCAGAGAAATAAAAATTGAGAGAATTTATTGCCAATAGACCTGACTTGCAAGAAAGGCTGAAAGAAGTTCTTTGAAGAGAAGGAAAATATAGATCAGTTCCACCTGAAGAAAGAAAAAGCTTCAAAGAAGAAATAAGTGAAAGTAAAACAAAAACTTTTGCTTTTCTTGTTCTTGATTGATCTAACAGTTTACAACCTGCTCAAAATAATAATAGCAACAATGTATTCAATTATGTATGCTTATATATAAATATATCTTATGTATATATACTCTTATGAATGCTCATATATAAGTGAAATGAATGACAGCAATGATACAAAGGACAAGAGGGAGAAATTAGGATTGTTTTGTTTTATAAGGTACTCACGCAACCTGTGAAGAAGTACAGTGTTATCTGAAAGTGGATTTTAATTAGTTGTAAATGTATATTGCAAACTCTAGAGAGACCACTAAAAACAGTTAAAAAGTAGAAGCATAACTAATATGCTAAGAAAATACAGAAAGTGAAATTATATAAAATCCTCAAAACCACAAAGGCAGAAAAGGAGTATGAAACAAACAAGAACAAAATAAGGGCAACAAATAGAAAATAGTACCAAATATGGTAGACATTAACTATATCAATATTTGCTTTGAATATCAGTGTCTAACTGCATGTATTAAAAGACTGAGATTGTCAGAATGGATCCAAAAAACAGACTCAATTATATATTGTCTACAAAAAACCACTTTAAAGATAAAGACATACAAATTAAAAGTAAGTGGATGGGGAAAAATACACCATTCAAACATTTAAAAAAAAAAAAGGAGTAGCTATATTAATTTCAGACAGAGCAGACATCAAAGCAAGAAAAGTTATCAGGGATAAAAAAAAAAAAAGGCATTATATAATGATAAAGGGGCCAATTCTCCAAGAAAACATAAAATCCTTAACATGTATGCACCTAACAACAGCATCCAATTACATGAGGCAAAAACCTACAGAATGGCAAAGAGAAGTAGATGAATCTACTATCACAGTTGGAGACTTAAATACCTCTCTATCAGAAATAAACAGATGGAAAACTAAGCATATCCTTACCATGCAATCCAGTACTTACATTCTTTGGTAATTTACCCAAAGAAGTTAAAAACTTATGTGCACACAAAAACCTGCACACAGATCTTTACAGCAGCCTTATTCATAATTGTCAAATCTTGAAAGCAAACAAGATGTACTTTAGTAGATGAATGGCTAAATAAACTGTGGTACATCCAGACAATGGAATATTATTCAACACTAAAGAGAAGTGAGCTATCAAACCATGAAAAGACATGGAAGAAACCTGAATTCATATTACTAAGTGAAAGAAACCAATCTGAAAAAGCTATGTATTATGTGATTCCAACTGTATGACATTCTGGAAAAAGGATGGAGACAGTAAAAATGTCAGTGATTGCCTTGTCTGAGGAAAGTATCAACATCCTAGAGACTGGCCTGGAAAGCAGGGCTCTTAGTGAATGCACTAACCTCTGCCTCTAGACTTCTTCCCAGCCTGCTCTTACCTACAGGTCCAGGGCCTGAGATGCAGCCCCCAGCCCAGCCATCCCAGACTGGCTGCCCCCACAGCCCACAGCCCACATCCTTCTATGCTGGCCATTTCTCCTTCCTAATGGGGTTTTGTGCAATTCGGAGTTGTTCCATAAACTGACCCTTGTATTTGTATAGCCTTTAGGAGATTGTTGTAGTTAAGAAATCAAGGACATCCCTTCAGCCCTGAACAGGTTCTCCCTCCAATTCCAACCCAAAGTTTTATATACGTTTCTAGTTTACTAAATAAATGTGTGGATGATTTCACACCCTTTACTATTCTACATACTTAAAGTCCTATTTTAGCTTTACAACTCAGACATGGTGGGGAAAAAGTATCAGTGATTGCCAGGAGTTGGGGTGGAGGTGTTGGGAGGGAATGAATAGACACAGCACAGAGGAGTTTTAGGGCAGTGAAAATACTCTGTATGATATTATAATGATGGGTACAGGTCCTATCCATTTGTCCAAACCCATAGAATGTGCAACACCAAGAGTGAACCCTAACATCAACTGTGGACTTTCGGCAACAATTATGTGTCAGCGTAGGTTCACCAACCATACCAAAGGTACCACTCTGAAAGGAAATGCTGTTAATGGGGAGGCTATGCATGTTTGGGGGCAGGGGGTGTATGGGATATCTCTTATCTTCCTTCTAATTTTGCTATGAACCTAAAACTGCTCTAAAAAAATAATCTTTTTAAAAAAATTTATAAGTAACTATTGGGACGCCTGTGTGTTTCAGCCAGTTAAGCGTCTGCCTTCGGCTCAGGTCATGATCCCCGGGTCTTGGGATCGAGTCTGAGGAGCCTGCTTCTCCCTCTGCCTGCCGCTCCCCCTGCTTGTGCGCTCTCTCTCTTTCTCTCTTCTCTCTCAAGAAAAAAAAAAAAAGTTGGGTCGCCTGGGTGGCTCAGTCGTTAAGTGTCTGCCTTCGGCTCAGGTCATGATCCCAGAGTCCTGGGATCGAGCCCCACATTGGGCTCTCTGCTCAGTGAGGAGCCTGCTTCTCCCTCTCCCTCTGCCTGCCGCTCTGCCTACTTGTACTCTCTCTCTGTCAAATAAATAAATAAAATCTTTAAAAAAAAAGAAAAAGAAAAAAAAGTAACTATCAATCCCTCTGAAGTTTAAGGGCATATGAGATAATCATGAAAGATAGCCTACTGGTTTCTCTGTGAGAACGTCACTTCTTATCCACTTCTTCCTTCACTCCCCTTTAAATCAAGGTGTAGCAGCCTCAGTGAAAACTATGGGTAGGGAGAATGTAAGGCACTAAAAGTGATTAGAAAAAAAAGGGACTCAGCAGACATGGGGCTTTCAGCAGGAGGTACCTAATGAATCTGATTGATACATTGTCAACTTTATAGGAAGCAGAACAGTAGGTAAAGGAACCAGCTCATAACGGCTGTCAAGAAATGATTGTTAAATGTTCAGCTCTTTCACAAGCCATTTGTTAAATACAGCCATTACAAAAAATACATAAACTTACAACTAAATTATATTAAAAATAAGGTAATAAATACTCAAAATTGATCACTTCCTAATTTGTTTTATTATATTTACTACTATCTATGCACATGCGGTATTTATGTCTCTAGTATCTACATTGTGGAAAAAATACATAATGGTGGGCTACTGCACATCTCTTCCCAACTTTGTGCTCAGCTACATCACATCGATCATTTACAATCAGCCAGGATTGTAGTATTTACAGCACTGAGCCAGCCAATACTACAAGTCAGGGCTTTTCTTGGAAAGCCAGTCATTCAGTGTTTACCAGCACACCACACTCCCTGCTTTACCTGCAGATGCTGATCCCTACCCTCAAATGGCATCAACCGTCCACCGCCACCTCCTGTCATCACTATCATAAAAACCAAAACCCCCCAGGAATTAGCATGCTTTGGCAGAAAGGACATAGGTTCACTTTCTAGTTTGTGACCTCTTCTGAATCTTAGCTTCTTCCTCTATAAACTTTCGAATATATTGAAAGAATAGTGGAAAAGGAAGTGAGATACATAAAAAACTCGGAACATCAAAGGAGCTCAAAAACATTATTCCTTGCCCTATTTCCCTTTTATGGGTATCTACTTTGAATGAAATTCAGGAACAAGAGGAAGATATTGAATCGGAAGGACACTAAACAAATAATCAAGCAGAATAAAATAGAAGTAATCTACACATATAAGTTGTAGGAGAATATTAAGGAAACTTCAAGCATAATGAAGATATTTAACAATTCACAAACTTCCCCCTTAGGCATTTCCTTTATGCTTGTCCCAGTGTCTGCTGTCTTTCTACACATCTTTATGCACCAGAGGGAGCAAGGATTCTGTTGCCCTCTACTGCACAATGTCAGGGAAACACACGTAATTTGCCAGATTTATCCTCAAAGAGACTCTTTCAAAATGCAAATCATTATAAAGTCTACATGTGCTCATCTGTGGTCAGCAGGGACTTCCATGCCTAAGGGGGCAAGGGAGGAACCTTATCACAAGTGCACTAGTATTGAAATGAGATCTATGGCCACCAATCTCCCGCATTCTACAATGTTATCTGGCATGAATGCATAAACATTATAATCAAAGAGAATACAAGTCAGTCCAAAGCACTCAGCTTTGCACCTGTGGTATTCTTTTCTCCAATCTCTCTGCACAGTGATTAGTTTGATACTACTCCATGTATAACGAACACTGAGTAGCAGGTCAAAAGTGGAATCCTCTTAGGTAATATCATCATCTTAGTAACCTGGACCTACTGCTCAGTTCCAAGGCTGACAGTGACAGTAGTAACTGCTTCTGCAATTATACAGACTCTTTGAAACGGAGTGCAAATCAAGTCTGCATCATTAACAGGTAATTAGTGCCTCTCGCAGAGGCCTTTCACCCTGGGACAGGAGCCCAGGCAACACTTCTTTGTTTTTGAGAATATAAATAGAGCACTGAATAAACCAAGAAGTCTAACTATATGATTGGTTTGTTGCAAATTTAGTGAGAAGAGGTTAAAAAAAATCTGTCTCCTAAGATCTAGTCAACTTCAGGCTAATACCATTGAAATGAAACATTAACGGTCAAAAACCATTGCTTAGTGCTGTGAATTGAGCTTTGGATGAGAAAATAGAGCATTCTTGTCCAAGCTCCATCATTCATTCATCTAATTCTGAAATATTTATTCAGTGCCTACCATATGCTGGACATTCAGTGCATCTTAGAGTTTCACCATATGAAAATCAATTATTCTATAAGCAAATAATTATTGTATGCCTATATTGTACTAAGTTCTACATTAGGCAAAAGATTACAAAGGTGATCAAAAGCTGGTATAGTCCACACCTTCCTGGAATTTGGTGTACTCATCTTTCTGAGTTTTGCTTTCCTAAGGTTAGTTTTGGAGTTCTTATCCTATAATTTTTCATCAAATTGGTGCTGCTCCCAGATTTTCCTACTAAGTTTGCAGCAGAATCTGCTATTGTCACTTCTTTATTTTTTCCCCCACCACATAATTTCTCATTGAAAGCCTGCTTTCCTCTCCTTCTTTGTATTAGTTATAAAGTAGCAGTATCACTGTTCTGAAACATTTGAGGAATAAAGATAATCAACATGTGTGAAATAGTAAAGTCAATAGAAGTGAACATATATTTTTTAAAATAACCAAAATATTAATAGTTTTGTGTGCTTTCCATCTCCTCTGCTTTACCCAGCACTTCCTTTTCCTCATTGGCCCTGATCTTTTTCCCATTTGGGCAGCTAAGCTCTTGTTTTCCCATTGTCTCAAAGATGAGAATTTCCTATGACAATTACCGTTCATTCTATAGGTCAAAAAACCACCTGCTAGCAATGTTCATCTTTATTATACATTATACATTCAAGAAAGAAAGAGAAAGCAATGGGAGTAAGTGAATCCATTAAATTCACTGCAAGATCGACTTGACCCAAAACATCAATTATCTAATTTCTATGCTCTCTTGCTCTAATGGGGGGATAAGCAGGGGAAGGGGATGTCGTGATGGTGCTTTGGGTCCTCAGGTATGTGTGTGGGTTCAGAATCTATACCAAACATCTGATGAAATATGTGAATATTTTCCTTCCCTCAGAGCAGTTATTCAGGTAGTGGGCATATATCCCTTTGGACAAGGGCTAGAAGAATTTTTACTCAATACATACAATAGCTGTGGCACTTCAGGGACCTTCCTAAAATTGACTCAGTCTCTCTTCAATATATAGCTCTGAATCTAAAAAGTAGTTAAGCTAACAATATTGGATCAGGGATTGGAGCAGCTGATATCAATCTTCTGTTCACCTTTATCTTTTCTGAAACGAGGCAAATACATAATCAAGAAAACCCCTACGAGCTACCCACAGATTTTGTCCCTTAGAACTCAGTGGTCTATTGACCATTACTATTAATTGGCTATAGGTCAAAGCCCCGAAGTGACATTGCTCTTCAGTAAAGTATATTCACCTTTTCTATGATGATAAAGTGCTGCCCCACCTGGCTTTTGCTATTCCAGAATTCTGTCACACCCATTGAAACTAGTGAAACCAAGATTGTCCTTTACAAACAAACAAGAAATAAAACTAGACAGTTTACTACATGTATATTGTTATCTCATTAACTTCCCTAATGACCAATAATATTAGGAAGTTTTCATGTACGTTTCTGATTTCTTGTTTTTGAGAGCATTACATGATAGTTTTGTTCATCCGGGGAGGATAAATCCCTATCACAAACCTATATCCATATTTTTGGGAGAAGATAGCAAAAGCAACAGGCCTAAATGTCACTCTTGTTCCTGCTATTCAGGGGTAGACTTTCTCCCCAGATTTGCTTACCTGGAGACTCTTCAGAGCTACAGTGAACTGAACATGTCCTGTGTTGATCAATGTACACATCAAGATCATGACACCAAAAAACACAGGGGACTTCCAACTATGAATGGAATCAGTACTAAAATTTTCTCCAATCAGGTATCGTGTATAGGAATAAAATCTAATTCTGAGAAGGAGAAATACAAAAGCCTAATAGAAATACAACAGAGTGTTGTTAAATCTTAAACATCACAAATCATGATGATGCTGTGCCAGTTTGAAATAAAACTTTTATGATTTAGGTGAGTTGTAAAATACGTGAAGGACTTCTGGGTTGGAAGTTAAGAGAGGTAGCCCTTATTTACAGAGGTCTCAGGCATTCTTAGGTTTTTACAGCTGCTATGCCCTTGGACTTGGCTATGCTTTCACCACCTGTGGGCAAAGGTATCTTCACCATATGGTCTGCCCTCAGGTATAGACTTTTGGAAGAGTCTTTCCTTCATCTTTCAGACAGGATTTAAACAATTTGTACCTTATGCTCTAGTTACCCTTATAAATCAGGTGACCACATAATCTTTATCAAAACAGGGACAATTTTTTGAGTAAAAATGGTTAATCACACCAAAAAAATGGGCATAAGCCAAGACTGATCTGCGAAAACCAGGACTTTTGGTCATTCTAATTGTAAATCGCTTATTTGTTTCTAGACCTGCTCTTTCAAATAAACAGTATTTTGCTTGTACTAGGCATTTAGTAAACATTAATGAATTAATTAATGTCTAAGGAGACTAAGCAGGGCAAAGGCTAAAATCTACCAACAATAACAGTGGGTGGAAACTAGGGCAAGCAGAGATCAGTGACAGAGAGGACCAGGACAATTGGCAAGAATAAAAGAGAAGAAAAGCCAAGAAGGCTCTAAATAATACATGCATGTGACAGATACACAAATGGTAACAGGTTAAACCATGACTGCTTTCTATAGAGATAAGTGGGATAATAATAAAGCTTCAAGAGATGTGGTCCAAATAATTTAAATTAAGAAATTAAGACAAAATTTTCACAGCAGGCATCATGCAGTTAATGTTTGCTTCATCTTGTATTTCAAAGAATGGGGAAAGATATGTAGAGAATGAGTATGAATTATTTTAACCAGATAACACAAATTAATACATAGTAAAGCACTGATGCTATTATTAAGATCATCGAAATTAGTGCTAAGATTGGCTACTCTGAAAACAGGAGATTGTGATTATATCAAGAGGAGGGGAGATAACTGGGACCACTGACCGTTTCAAGAAGGAGTGGGTCTCAGTTGGGTGGTCACGAGGGGATTCTAGAGGCAGCCCAAAGGGACCAGCACCTGGGAAACAGAAGAGAACAAGGTATTAAGCCGATGAATGTCAACACAGGAAGGAAACCAAAGTGCCATATAATGAAGATTTTTGCCTTAATACCAGGAAAACCACACCTTCCTATTTGGAGTGCCAGCAAAGCTGATATCACTGAGAAGCTACGCAGGACTCCAGGGTTCCTCACATGCCTTTCTCACCACCTGGTATTACTCATTTTAAGGACCTCTTTTCCCTGTGTGCCAAAAGTTTGCAGTATGTAAGTTTGGTATCTGTCATGCAACAGGGTAAATTCTTTTAAATAGAGGATTTTTTTATTTTGATGGGAACCTAAATACCTCATAGAAAATTGATAGTGCTTTGTCAGAGGCTTAACAACTGCCTACTCAAATTATCAGTGATTTATTGGGGAGCTCACACAGGGCAGAAGGACAATATTTCTAAAGGCAATGATTGTGCTGACAAGAGTTTCAAAAGCTGCTATTAACCCATAGCAGACTCCAAACTTAGAAGCCCCATTTTCTGATACTATAAGAAATTTTTCTTCATTTTCAAAAATATGTTTCACAAAGGAAAATGGACAAAGAGGCTATAAAAGGTGCTAAAAGAAATTTGACTGGATTATGGGAATTACATAACAAAATAATTCCCGTGCCCAAGTCCCTATTTGTTTGGTTAGTATTGTATCATCAACAAAATCATTTAAATTTAAGAGAGACTTTAAAGACCCTAGATTTTACTATGCCTAATAAACAGATGAAATGACTTAAAATATTGCAGAGATGTGCTGTTTATCAGCAGAATACAGGCCACTTCCAAAGTAAACACAGGAAGTTTTCCCTAAACCAAATTTCCAGGAACCAGTTGGATTTTATAGAATTAAGGCCCATGAAGAGTAGAAGATTTTGTCGAGTTACAGCGTGTGTGATATCTGAACAGCTCAGGCAGCGGTAGTCTGAATATATTCAGATACAGTGGTAAAGCCTCTCCCCACTTTGGGCACACCAGAGGATACTAGGTCTAGGAAGTCATTTATTTCTACTGTTGTCCAGGAATTATACAGATGTTTGCAGATTCCTATAATTCTCAGTCCTCTGGACAAGTAGAGTGAATAAATCAAAACCTAAAACAAATCATTGGCAAAGATTCTGCAACCTCCTATGATAGGAGAACCTACAACTCTACCATCAATCAGCCTTATTAAAAATTAGAGCAACCCATATCTACAAGCAAGCAGAGAGTCTCTCACAGTGAACTCATATTTGGCAAGCCTATGGATTTTGGCCTGAGACCATGTCCTGTGCCTAATTTAACCAAATCCTCTTACAATCATTCCAATACTTTAAAAGGCATCTCCTTGCTAGCTAGAAAGCCTGAAACAAAGTCATAAACACCTGCAGTGACCCCCTGGAAGAAGTCTCCTGCTCCTACTGACCAAAAGATTTCATCTACATGAAGATGTTCCAGAGAAAAGATGGGCTGCCACTGCCCCGACAAGGACCCATTCGAGTGCTTCTGATCATTGATGGCTATCAAAGTAAAAGAAAAACTCAGCTAGTTGGTGCTTCCCGTGGAAATAGGATCCTTAGGAGGACTGGACTGCACTTCCCACAAAGGACTTGAAACAAGATTTTTAAACTGTCATTGATACTGAACTCAACTGAAAAGAGGTATTCTGGCTAACTTATTATTTTTCTAGAACTTTTATGAAAGTGAAATTGTAAAAATTTGAATAAGATGATACTTTCAACACTATTGCAAGCATTCAGTTCACTTAAGTTTGTTTGGAAACTTCTAACCAATGACAATCTTGAGTAAATTATGCCTACAAGATCATAGATCAATTTAAACACACAAGCATTTCTTAAAAACCTCAATCAGGTACTACACTTGGTACTTACCCCATAGAGAGCAACCCATAGAATTTTGAAACCTGTTTTTTCCACATTCTTATCACTATTCTTAGCAGAACATCTTTCAGAGAATTATAAATTATACTATAAAAAGGAGAAGAGTTGACAGTTTTGCTTATTCAACAAATGTTAGGTAATGTCAAAAGGAAAAACATGAAGTATTCCCTTTGTTGTAATAAATGATGAATTCCTTGATAACTGAAACTAAACTGTATTTGCCTCTGTCCTACTAGAAGTTCCTGGCATAGTCCCCTGTTCATAGACATACACACACATTCTCAATTAAATTTGAATGTAGCCAACTTAACAGAGAGAAGCTTGAAAGTAAACTTTTAGCTCTCTAATTTTTAGGATTTACTGTTAGGGCACCAAAATATAGATTAAAAACAAACAAAACTTAGTAATGAATGGACACAGAACAATGAATGTTCAAAGGTGAGATTTTTCCAATCTAATCATGCCCTTGTACTCAGCCTGGCTTGACTCTCTCTTTCATATTATGTCAGTCCCTCTTTTGCATATAGACTCATTCATTCCTGCTTCAGGGAAAGCAGACCATTAAATTCTCCTTATAATACATCATGGCTTCTGGCTGTTCAATTAGTGACAATATACACACATGAGACCAGATAATTTACATTATTGTTACTTTAGGAACTCAATGAACTCAAAGTATTGAAAAGTCTGTTTGCAAATTTTAGATTTATTTTATGAAACATTTTGTGATTGAACTAAATATTAAATGAACCACTGAGAGGCAGTGTAGTACCAAAACTTATCCTTTCTTCCCAGGAAAAGATAGGTTTTAATTTTGCTTTTGAATCCAGAGTATACTAATATTACTCTCAAAGATTTAGTGCTCATAAGGGATGAGAAAATCATCTGTGATATCTCATTCTTCCTACTGTCTCCCTTTCTGTACAACCAAAAACAAGCTATTTTGGAAACATATCTTGGAAAATTGAAAACTATGCTGTTAAAGAAAATGGTTTCACAGCAAGATCACAAAGTGAATATTCATTACCACTGAGGACAGAAAAGGGAGGGATCTAACATTTGTTAAGAAACTTATTTGAGCCAAGTGTCTATTTTTAGCAAGTAATTTTACTGAACCAAATTCAGTGGAAAAACCTAGAAATGAGTAAATGATCCACTCGAAGGTACATAGGAGATTTGTTAAACTAAACAAAATGGAGTCACAGTCACAGTAAAACATTTTAGTTTTAGGAGATAACTTGTTTAGTTCGTGCTCTGTCTGCCAGTGATAGTGTGCCGTTCACCACACGGCCTCTGTGAAAAGAAAACTCAGAGCGGCACAAGCCTTAACAAAAATAATAATTTTTTCCTCTTGCAATGTTTTTGCAAAAATGACTTCAGAATAACTCAACCAAATAACAAACATAGAAGGTACTTAAAGTAAAAACCAAAAATCAAACAAATGACCTAAGTTATAGTCTGTTCCAGATGGGAAAATAGCAGTTTGCTCACTTGATTTTCATCCCTGCAAGCACCAAAGATCACATATTTATAGTCATCAGGATTTCAAAAGTCAAGGAGTTACCACTTACAGAAACGGCTCAAGGCTTCACTTATTTAGAGACTAGTGCTCTACAGAATGTTTTTGCTTTTTATTTCTTATTTATGTATTTATTTAGAGAGCACACAAGTGAGGGGTGGGCCGAGGGAGAGGGGGAGAGAGAGAATCTTAAGCAGGCTCTACACCCAGCACAGAGCCTGTCCTGGAGCTCGATCTCACTTAGTAATGACTGGACACAGAACAATGACTGGACACAGAACATGATCTCAGGGATCATGACCTACGCTGAAATCGCCAGATGTTTAACCAACTGAGCCACCCAGGCTTACCATGTTTTTGCTTTTTAAAGTTCATCTAAGGGGGCACCTGGGTGGCTCAGTCGTTAAGCGTCTGCCTTCGGCTCAGGTCATGATCCCAGGGTCCTGGGATCGAGCCCCGCATCGGGCTCCCTGCTCCGCGGGAAGCCTGCTTCTCCCTCTCCCACTCCCCCTGCTTGTGTTCCCTCTCTCGCTGTGTCTGTCTCTGTCAAACAAATAAATAAAATATTTAAAAATAAATAAATAAATAAAGTTCATCTAAGGATATAAATTGCTTTTTTTCTGTTATGTGAGATGCTGAGTCAAAATGCCAGCAGGGCAAAGTGTCATTTTGCTTCTCAGTCCCTGCTTCTGGTCAAATTACACTCCCACATAAGTGAAGTTTTGGCCATATACATTTGTTTAGCTATTTTCTAATTCAGTATCAATAATTTGATACTTTGTTTACTTGGCTTTTGTTACTGTAATTAATAAAAATATCCTTAAAAAATATCCTTGTTAGGGCACCTGGGTGGCTCAGTTGGTTAGGCGACTGCCTTCGGCTCAGGTCGTGATCCTGGAGTCCCTGGATCGAGTCCCGCATCAGGCTCCCTGCTCAGCAGGGAGTCTGCTTCTCCCTCTGACCCTCCCCCCTCTCATGTGCTCTCTCTCTCAAATAAATAAAATCTTTAAAAAAAAAAAAATATCCTTGTTAACATGGTTAGCATAACTAAAGCCATATGAAATTAGGGCTTCATATTTGATTTCTCTCTGGAGACTTCGTAAAGCTCTGAGGGCCATAGTTATCACTGTTATTTGCCAGAAGTACTTTTATTGCTTTTGTAACAATGTATTTCAAGGCTAGGGTTCAGAAAAATCCAATGCAATGTATCCCTAGTAAATTTTGCCTGCAGTACTTACAAATGTAGAATTATTTCTGTTTCTCTAAGATCTCCGGGACATCTATCCTTCCAGAAAGTGACTCTTTTTCCTACCTGTAAGTCTAGGAATCCATAAATGATAGAGCAGTTACCAAAAACTACATTTCGGCATCATTTCCATATGAGAAAAAATATGCTTTGTTCTTCAATAGTAGACTTACCATGCCTCATTAAATAAGATTTTTATTGAAACTATGCAAATAACCACAATGTAATAAAGAGCAACAGAACACATTAAAGGCATTTTGCCTAATATTTAACCATCGTTCTGAGCTCTTCTGTCAATAGGGCCAATAGTGTGCCTTTGATTTTTAGAAAATCCTCTTTCTTAAATTTTTCCAATTATGTATTATTTTGTATATTACGTTTTTAATTTTTAGGACTTTTACTGAATTCTAAGGAGTCAATTTATTCCAGGTTGTAATAGGATAACCTATTAAAATTGATAGATCACAAAGAAAGGTAAATGTTCTCATATTTTTATTTAAAAAATAAAACATTAAGCAAAATTACATTTCTCTCTCATTCAGTCTGAGGTAATTCATTCTAATTCATTTGATCTTGAGTTATTTTCTACTATACTGACACAAAGTCCTCTGCATCTATATTAGGAGTGTTAGAAATCTTATTTGACAGGCATCTTGCTCCCAGGACGACGACCCCCACATGCCTAAGGCTGTGTCATATAGAATCAATGGTTAAGAATGTGTGGGGAAGTCCTTTACTGAAGTCATCACTCATTTGATGTTTCTTCCACGATACTTCGAGCCTTGTGGTGGGGGACTTGAGGCAAGTGGGAGGAAGAAGCAGAGAGCACTTTTAGATTACAAGACTAAAAGACTCTGGTTATTTTATTATAATAATGAACAAAATAAGAATGGAGAAGAGTAAAGTCCCCCACTGAAGTTTCATACAAATTAATTTTTTTAACAATTTAGTAAATGAGTACCCTGAGAATAAGAACATATTATGGACAGTGAGGTCACTGACTCTAGGGTCTTTTACTTTATCCTATAAGATGTGTGCCATGATTGTCACCAACTGACAAGCTATTTTAAACCTAGAAACTAACTCTCTTGATAATCAACTTATTGACAGTTACTGTGGCAGTCTATGCACATAAACTTGACTGTTTCCATTCTTCCTAAAAAGGGCAAATACACTAAAACATATTCATTTTGCATAAAATTACTGTAGAGAAAATTAGCTTCTCTTTTTGATTTGTCAGTTCTTATATCTTGGGCTTAGCTAACCGAACAGTTTTGACAGTAGTGCTGAGCTAATTAAAATTATGGCATGATCCTCATATATACACACAATTATTTCTAGCATTTTTCCTTTCATAGAGTAAAAGAGAAAATTATTGATGTAGTCTAGTAGTCTTATGGGTGTAAAAGACACCTCGATAGTTCTATTATTCTGGTTTTGATGGCTAAATTTGTCACTCTTAAAAGGAGGCAATATGTGTTATGAAATTTTAAAGATACTAAATGGTTATAGGAAACAGTCATAATCTTGATTTAGTCTGAAAATAAACTTTCTTAAAAAAAGGGGGGGTGGCGCCTGAGTGGTTCAGTCAGTTAAGCGTCTGCCTTCGGCTCAGGTCATGATCCCAGGGTCCTGGGATCGAGCCCCACATGGGGCTCCCTGCTCAGCAGGGAGTCTGCTTCTCCCTATCCCACTCCCCCTGCTTGTGTTCCCTCTCTTGCTGTCTCTGTCTCTGTCAAATAAATAAATAAAATCTTTTTTAAAAAAATCTAGTCTTTTCACAAGTGAAATCTTGTTAAAAATTTATTCACAAGCATAAAAAAAGCACATAAAAAGATGAGTAGGCTCTTGAGTGAGATTATTTTGATGATTATAAGAAAGCTTTGCTATCCAAGAATAAAAAAAGGTAGTGCTTTCGTTAAGATCTACCTGTAGATTCAAAGATCAATTTTCCTTTGAATGATGGTTTTACTTCTTTATTATCTGTAAGCTTCCTGTGACAATTTTAATATCTTCATATTTAGACATATACCAATGCATATACAGTCAAAGGCTTTTTTTTTTTCGATTACCTTAGGATGCAAATTGTTTTTTTTTCCCCTCTCTGTGACAAGTAAGAGCTAAGAACAAGAAGTCAACTTTTCTTCTCTCTTGAGACACAGAGAAGAAAGGGTTTGATAGCAGTTCAGCATACTTTCTTGTCCAAGGAAGATCATACATGTGAGCTCCTGAGTGAAGTAGAACTTCCCTATCCAAAATAAACACAGCAGGCTTACATTCCTATTGATTTGGCAAATGAAGAGACCATGAACTAAAAAAGATAAGTGGCCAAATTTCTTAACTATTCACCCTATTTTAAAATGGTGAGAATCAGAGGCTCCACCTAAGTTTCCAGTAACATCCTGTTGTTTAACAAGCTAGCAGTTAAGAAAAATGATCTATCTTAAATATCCCCAGGGAAACATCAAGAATATTTATTTGGTACAATTTTTATGCACCAAATCACATAAAGGCATGTCCTTTGAAATCATAATCATAACAGGTATAATACTCTGAAATAGGCAAATTGGTTTAAGAAGGGTTAAAAGAACTTTGGAAATGGAAATTTCAAACATGTTACTTGCAGACTCTATACTTTGCTAGTTAGCCATACTTTATCTTTAAAACATCCCATAATGCTACTCTCAGTGTTCAAAAAAGGGGGAGGAAAAGAAGGAGGATATAACTAATTCGTGTGATGCAGTTTGGCTATGCCCTATAAATTTTGATTCCACTCCACGACACATATTTACTATGAAAATATGCTGGTAGTTTCAACAAATCATTCAAAATAGCCCACATTATGTGAGAAATTGAAGTACACACATCACCAGTGTACAGTAATTTTTAGGATCTTAACATTCCTTGGAGGAAAAATGAGGGAGTGAGGACTTAACCATAGATTTATCAACATAATCATGAAGATGATTGTTCGGCAGAATATTTAGTGTGACTTGTTTCAATAGGGAATCTTTAGTGGGATCAAAATACTAAAAGGGCTATCTGAAAAATTTTAATGCAAAAGAGAATGGCTTTTTTTCATCTATTATTAATTACTGGGTTAGGTTTTGCACAAATGGAAACAAACAGCTTCATTTCATAAACTTACCTTTTGAATAAACATAGATCAATTTTCTATGTTTAGTTGAGCTAAACAAACAAAAAATACAACTACAAAAAATAAAAACTCATAAATAAAAATAAATATCTCATGTATCTGAGACAGGCCCAGGCCAAAGTGTCTTTCATCAAAAGAAGAACCAAAAAAAAAAAAAAAGAAAATGTTGAGAAGTAGTAGGAGCAAGATGACAGAATAGGAGGTTCTCACCCTAATATGCCCACATAAACACTCATTTAACAATTCTCCACAGTAGAAAATACCTTCATGAGAACTTTGGAATCCAGATGAGAGGTAATAGCATATAGGTGGAACACAGAAATGAACAAAGATGCCCTGGAAACAGTAAGAAGAACAGTTTCCCTGTACCTGCATTACCCCCTCAGGATGCAGTATCAAGAGATCCCATTGGCCCAGAAGCTCTCCCATGGGGGAAGGGAGAGCAAAGAGAGCAACGGACTTTGCTGCAATCCCTGGCACCTGGCCTGCCCACTGGTGGACCCCATCAGCCAGCCCACTCAATCTCTGGCTGAGCTGACTGGTGAACGGTTTTCCCTGCCAAACCCAGTCTGCAAAGCCTGGAAGAGGTGTTTCTTTTTCAAATGAGCAGATACCAACACAAGGCTACAAAGATCACAAAGAATCAGGGAAACATGATACCACCAAAGGAACAAAATAAAGTCCCAGTAACTGGCCCTAAGGAAATGGAGATCTTATTACCGACAAAGAATTCAATATAACTGCCCTAAAGGAAACTCTGTGAGCTAGAATAGAACATAGACAGGCAACGAAATGAAATCAGCAAAACAGTACATCAAAAAACTTTACAAACAAAAGCAAAAAATCATGTGCCAGGTAGATGGAAATTATCTATGCTGCTCAAAAATTGTCTTATTTCTTAATATATTACATCATTGTACATTTTAAAGTTGTGTTTTCAAAGACTATATAACTATTTTTGAGACACTCCCAAATCAGAGTACTATATATAATGGAAACAAATTTAGAATTCTTTGAATAAAACAAATGTTCAATAGTAAAATAAGTTTATCTCAAAGTATCTAGATTCTACGCACTTATAGTATTAATTTATAGTGTTTTAAATTCTAATTTAAAGACAGTTTTGCTGTTATACAAATGGGAACTTCCTAAAAACATCTATCCTCATGTTTTCATACTTTCAGTCTAATCCAGTTGGGAGCTTGAAAGAAACAATATGAGAACTTAAGGGGCATAAATAAAAACAGCAGGCCAGAGGAGACTCAGATGATTAGAGCAGAGATCACCATGGGAAATAAACTGTGTTTAACTGTCCTACTCTTGGTAGGGCTGGGGTGGGGGTATGTGTGTGGGGGGAAGCACTTATAAAATCATAGTAAGAGGAAATGCCATTATAAAACCACAACATGTTTAATCTTTAAATGTAAATAAATAATTCAGTGTGTATGTACACATGTAATATTTTATATTTTTGTCTACTAAAAAAGCCTAGAAATAATCTATAATAACCAACCCATGAGCAATAAGCATCTGAGTGTCCAGACTGTGATCGTGAAATAACATTTCCAAGTGAAAGAAACCAGAACCTCTTGGGAAATGACCGATTTCAGTGCAAGAAATGTACTAGTTGAGCCAACAGTACCTTGTCTTACTGGATAATAAGGAAGCTATCAAATGCAAGGGTCATGTCAAAAGGACAAAAGAGCCAATTTGAAGAGGCTCCCACTGACCAAATATGGAACAGTTGAAGCTTCAGTATGGAGAACTGCAGTGCATTGAAGCATATTAATAACATTTAAATTCATGGGTTTATAACAGTATTTTAAAAGTAAACCAACTAGTCACCTTCTGAGAATGACAGTGAAGTAGTTCATCATCTTAAAAACTTACATAAAGGGAAAGAATCAAGAAGTTATTCTTTACAAAATCACACAGCTAACAAATTAAAAAGAAGTGATATAATTAGAATATCACATTTATTTTAAGCCCAATTGAGGTTAGCAGTTCTAGGCACTAAGCATCAATGGTTGTTAACAACAACAGAGAGCAAAAACCAAACAGTATGTGTCTTCTGATAGAAGAACACAACCTGGCCAAAGAGAAGGAACCCAAGTCTGATTAAGACTTTTAATAACAAAAAAAACAAAAAAAAAAGACTTTTAATCCAGCTGCCAGTTTGTAGGAATCACAGAAGATAGAGGAACATGTTGAACTACACTGTGAGTGTGCAAGATGAATATATAAAAATCAATTGTATTTCTGTACACTAGCAATGAACAATTTGAAAATAAGAAAGCAGTTCCATGAACAACAGCATTAAAAAAAACAATAAAATACTTAAGAATAAATTTACCAATAGAAGTACAAAACTTATTCTCTGAAAACCATAAAACATTATTGAAAAAACTTTAAAAACCTGAATAATAGAAAGACATTCTCTGTTCTTAGATCTTTTCTCCTTCATAGTCAAAAAAGTACAAATTCCCATTCTTTATCCTTGAAAAAATTTTTTTAAGATTTATTTATTTTAGAGAGAAAGAGAGAGAGCTTGTAAGCAGGGGGAGGGGCTAAGGGGGAGGGAGAGGAAGAGAGTCCTCAAGCAGACTCCCCACTGAGTGCAGAGCCCCACACAGAGCTTGATTCCAAGACCCTGAGATCGTGACCTGAGCCAAAATCAAGAGTCAGCCACTTAACCAATGGAGCCATCCAGGCACCCCAAAAACTTCTTTTAACATGAGAGAGTAAATAGAAAGAAAACAAAGGATTAATTCCTTATAAGAGCTCCTACAAATAAAAATGAAACCTCTAAGATCTCAATAGATTTATAAGCAAATAGATAAAAATTAAAATGAGATCAAACATTTTGCCTTTTATTGAGGATGACTTATTTGTTTAGAATTCCTACTACTAAAATGAACGCAAATTAGTGCAATCTTTTTGGAGAAAAATGATTGTATCAAGAGGTTTACAAATATTTTTATTCTTTAATCCAGTAATTTGTATGCTTTTCTGGGTCTTCTAAACACAGAGAAGGCTTTTATATACAAAGAAAATTCCTGTGTACAATGTTCATCATAGCTGTATTTATAAGAGAATTAGAAACAATTCAACAATAGGGGAATGCAAAAGCAAAATATGGTACAGCTCTGGGATATATTATATAGCCACTAAAAGAAAAACAAAACCAAAGCAAACAAAAACAACCATCTTCAAAGAATGTTTAGTAACATGGAAAAATATTTAGGTTAAAATGTTAAGTAAAAATAATCAGAATAAAAATATCTGTACAGAATGTCAATGATATAAATATGCATGGAAGGGCAACTGGGTGACTCAGTCGGTTGGTCGTCTGCCTTCAGCTTGGGTCATGATCCCAGGGTCCTGGGATTGAGTCCCACGTCAGGCTCCCTGCTCAGCAGGGAGTCTGCTTCTCTGCCCCTCCCTTGGCTGGTGTTTTCTCTCTCTCAAATAAATAAATAAAATCTTAAAAATAAATAAATAAATAAATAAATATACATGGAAAAACAGAAAAATGTTAATCAAGTATTAATAGTGGTTACATTGGAATGGCTGGAAGAAATCCATGTGATCATGCTTTCTTCTTTTCAATAGAAATACTTTTATATAATGAATACATACTAACTATAAAGTAAAATAAGAAAAAGAAACAAAAAAAACAGGACTTAAAAAAAGTGACATGAAAAATAACCTGCTAATGTCCATAATAGCCAAAATATGGAAAGAGCCCAGATGTCCATTGACAGATGAATGGATAAAGAAGATGTGGTATGTGTGTATATATATACACACACAATGGAATATTACTCAAGCCATCAAAAAGAATGAAATCTCACCATTTGCAATGATGTGGATGGAAGCGAAATAAGTCAGAGAAAGACAAATACACGATATCACTCATATGTGGAATTTCAGAAGCAACACAGCTAAACATAGGGGAAGGGGAGGAAAAATAAAATAAGATGAAAACAGAGGAAGACAAACCATAAGAGACTCTTAACTATAGGAAACAAACTGAGGGTTGCTGGAGGGGAGGAGAGTGGGGGGTTGGGGTAACTAGGGGTGGGCATTAAGGAGGGCACTTGATGTAATGAGCACTGGGTATTATATGCAACAGATGAATCACTAAATTCTATCTCTGTTAAAAAAAAAAAAAAAGAAAAGAAACATGACCTGCTAAATAAAAAAAAAAAAAGCATAGTTTTTTTTTAAATGAAATTTGCTTGACTATTTATTGTCTAACCTTTTGCTTGAGTAAATGTATAAGCATTTTTTTTTTCAAGTTAATCTCTTCAACTTTATGCTCAAAGTGACTTTCAGTTTTTACTTTTGAGAACATCAAGTAAATAAACTTTCCAGATATGATTATTAAAGGAATGTGCATAAATCTGATGCATAACTCCACAAATGATTGCTAAAATTCAAAATTTATTGTATTAGGCAGAATTCCATTTTTCAGCAATCACATGAACTGTAAGAAAAATCAAATCCAAATGTTAGTGATTCATTTATACTTACATCATCAAATTATTGAATCCACTTTTAAAAGGGAGATTTAGTAATTTAGAAACATGTAAGTATCTTTCATGAGCTTATATTTTCCTCTTGTCTTGTTATATTATCTCCAACAGTCTACTTGCTATCTTACAGTTATAAAGAATTTATGGATGAGAAATTCCCTCTTAAAACATAATTTTCAGTATTCAATCTTAATTTATTTCAATGAAACAAAAAAGGCAAAGGTTAAAGTGCAAAATGAGTGAAAATGCTTGTCATATTGGTGGAATAATATTATAAAAAATAAATATACAGCAACTGCATTTTGAGCTGTCTCTCAGAGCTTGAGAGAGGAACACCTTTTTCCTTTTTGTTGAGGCTACCAATATTTTGATAAGTGAAGACATGCCTAAATAATTCTATAAAAACTGGATATTTAAATATTTACATTTAACACAAAAATTATCAATGCAATATAATTATGCTATTCCCAAGATACTTAGGGGATTTATAAAAATATCAATTGAACACATGAGAACGGTAATATGGCCCATTATGGATACAAACATGATAAAGGTCATTTTCTTTAACACTGTCAGAATATCTCTGAACGGCATGTAGAACTTAAGTACATGTAAACTTAATTTTGCATGTAAAACTTACAGATCAGCAAGAGATTTTAACCCAGGATACCTGGCTCCATGGCAAATGCACTTTTTACCGATGGTAAAGACTTTCAGGGAATAAAGCTCCTTGACGAACACTGACATTGAAAATGTTTCTCAGACTCTGCTAATCAGCTGGACTAGTAGCTGGAAGGACAATAGGTAATTACAGGGTCCACGGCTTCCAAGAAGACTGTAAGTGAAGAAAACAAGGAATAATGTGATAAGGGAGTAACTGAAGTATAACTGCAATAGGGATCCAATAGGGATCCTGGTGCCTTCCAAGACCAGGGAAGCTCCAGGAAATGTCTGAGGATAACCCTACACACAAAAGCCCCCTCAGTGTTCTGTAAATCTACCTAGATAAAAAAAAAAGAAAGCATCAAGAGATACAGGAGAATTTTGTGGACTTTTCACATCTCAGCTCTGATGATACCCCTTCAAGGAGGTCTTTATAGAAAACATTATGGAAGTACAAAAGTATCAAATGCATAATTTGGAACCAAATAAACAATACAAACAAACCAAATTTCAATTGCATGATAGAAGCCTGAAGCATATAGCAAAAGTATATACTCAAAGTATGGTTCTCAGACCAGCAGGATGGGCACCCCTGGGAGCTTACAGAAATTCAGATTACAGGCCATTCCAGACCTACTGAATCAGATTCTGCATTTTAGATCACTAGGTAGTTGATAAGTACCTTAAAGTTTGATAAATGCTGTACTAAACAGATACTCCTACACCTTGTTTCATGAATAGATAAATGGAATCATATAGATAAAAACTAAGGAATGTTTCAGCATTTCAAATAAAGAGAAAGTGATCAGTATTCGCTTCCTTCCTTAATCTATAGTTTGCAACAGTCTAATTGAACATTTTCATAAAATAATTATTTAAGTTATTAAATCTATAGATATAAAACTACAGAAAAGTTTTATATTTATTGCAAGTCTAGGGTGAGCTTAACATATGCTAAGTGTTGTAGAAAATATAAAAAAAGGAAAGAGAAAGTATGATGGCTTCAAAAATATAATTTCCTTGATCAGAAGGCTATTGACACCCACACACAAAAAAAAAGTTCATTTGTTCATTTGTTTGTCCTATCAAGAGGAGTAAATATATCAAACAAATATTTGAATATTGAAAAACTAACTTGAATCAGAAGTAGAAACAGAAATAGAAAAAAAAAAAGGAGAAATAAAGAATTGATTGAACTCAAGAAAGAAATGGAAGAAAAAAACAAACATCTCAGAAATGAAAATTATATTACAAGATGCTTAAGGAAGAATAGGATCAAATGAAAATATAAAAAGGGACACTGATGAAATGTAGGAAAATGACCAAGAGAATGAAAATGACATAAAAAAGTAAAAAGCATCAAAAAGTAGTGGAAATGGAAGACAGTAAAGAAGGAATACTATTTTTATTATCAGAACAATTGAAAAAGAAAAATAAAACAATAGAATATATAAAACTATAGTCTAAGAAAAAGTTCCAGAAAAAAACAAACAAACAAACATTAACTGAATCTGCACATTGAAAAATTTCACTGGGTAATTGGCAAAAAATCAACCTAAAATGATGAAGTACAGAATTTTCAAAGTCAAAATAATTAGACTGAAATCAGAATTTTCAAGACAAAATATAAAACAAGACAATGATGAATCAATCTTTATAAAAATATTCAGTGCAAGAAAATATGAAAAAAGGATTTTATGTCCAACCAAGTTATCCTTCAAATATCCAACATAGTAAAATCATTTCTAACATCTAAGAATTTAGAAGATTCTGTACTCAGCAACTCTTCTTGAGGAATTTACTAGAGAATGAACTCCATCCAACTTCATCCACGCAATAATTGGGAAACTTTCAGCAAAAGGATCAATGGTTAGCATTTTTCTTAATCGTTAGTGTATTAAAATACACAAATAAATAAATAAATAAATAAATAAATAAATAAGACTAAATATGGGATAAAGACTAAGGTACAAATGTTATAGATGTGATGACATAGAAATTATGCAACTAAAAAATTAGTAAAACAAAGAAGGAAAGAGGAAAACAGAAAAACTTCATTGCTGTAGGTAGGCATCAAAGGGTGTTAAAACAGTATTATAAACCAGAGAGTAAAAGGTTAGATAAGAAAATGGGGACCTAAAGGTATTTTTAAAAGAAAGAAATACAAAGGTAACTAGTAGAATAAAAATACAAACCTTCCTAGATACAGATAATAAATAAATAAATAACACAAAGAATATACATGTCATAGACACAAAGCAAATACAACCAAATATGTGTAATCATAAAATATGACAATTTAGACCAAATATATCAGTCATATCAATAAATGTGAATGGACTTAACTCTCTTATGTAAAGAAAACAATTTTCAGTTTTGCTCACAAAACAAGACAAGAGACAAGAGACAACCCTAAATCAAAATGATTCAGAGAGGCTAAAAAATATGGAAATGAATTTCTGCTTCCAGGAAGATGGAATAGACATCCATTCCCCTATTTCTTCCACTAAGTACAACTAAAATTCCTAAGCATTACATATAAAAGAAATATAAGAAGTCTCTGAAAGGTGAAAAGAGGGAGGTAGACTGGCTAGGGATCTCCAGACCTAAGGAACAAATAGTGATGAGTTCCTTGGGTTTTCTTTTTGGCTCAGATATCCCAGATTTGGCACTGAAAAAAAAAAAAAAACAACCTAGAAAAGCTAAGAGGCACAGATAAAACAAACACCAAAACAAATAAACACACAAACAAAAACCCTGCTTTCTCTAGCAAAAGGACCAGGAAAGGGGCAGCTTAGCAAGGCAGAAATGTATAGACAATAACCACTCTATTCTTGTTAACACAGAAAAGAACTGCAGATCACCTTCACCCATTCCAGAAAAGGCCAAGTGGGGAGCCCAGACTTGCACCTTCATGTGCTTTTCTACACATAGCAAAGACTATAAAAGAAGTCAAGAGTAATTAACTTGTCATCTATAATACAATTCACTCTTGGTATTTTCTTTCTGTAAATACTGTTTGCTCTCAGGCCCCCCAAATTCTGGACCTCTTGCCTACTTGTACCTCTGCCCACCTCATTAAGCTGGCCTTTGCACTAGGTCTGTGAGATGTGACAAATCTCTCATTTAGGGGATAGCTACTTATAAACCTTGCTCTCCAGACCCACCTTGATGCCCTCCACATTCCAAAATTACACACAAAATTATATGAAATCTCTAAATGGGCTTTAACTTTTTATTTCCCATTTGTTTTTTAAAGTTGTTGAAGCAATACCATTTTTACTAGATACTTGTTGAAAGGAAAGGGGAAAACGTGGAAAAGAAATAAAAGTTAATATGCAACACATGTTGAAAACCACTACCACTAAATATTTGAGAGTTATTTGCTTGCATAAGGGAAACTTCACTGAAGCTACTGCAAATAACTTTCAAATGATATTGCATAATATTACCAAAAATTGGGAATTAGAGTAAAATACTTATGCTCTGATCATGAAAGATTTCTCAAAGAGATCCAGACATAGTGTAACGTCTCTTCAAGGAAAGATTGTATTAAAAGATATTTTTAAAGTTCTCAGAAAAAATTAAAGTCATATTTTATATCTGATAAAGTATTTTGAATTTGAAAAGCAATGCTGTATTTATATCATCTGCTTAACTATGAGATGACTTTGGGATAATATCTTCACAAAAAGAAAAGAACTATTGCTTTATGAGTTCTTACAAAAAATAGACAAATTGGACTTCATGAAAATTTTAAAAATTTCTGCATCAAAAGACAATATTGGGGCCCCTGTGTGGCTCAGTCAGTTAAACGTCTAACTTTTGATTTCAGCAGGTCATGATCTCCGAGTCATGAGATCGAGCCCCACATCAGCTCCATACTCAGCACAGAGTCTTCTTGACATTCTCTCCCTCTCTCTCTGGCCCTCCCCCTGCTCATTCTCTCTCTCTCTCTCTCAAGTAAATAAATAAATAAATAAAATCTTAAAAAAAAACAAATATTCTCACTCCTCTCCCTCTGCTCCTCCTCCCTGCCCCCTGCTGACACACACACGCTCTCTCTCTCTCTCTAAAAAAAAAAATAAATAAAGGCAATATCAATGGAGTAAAAAGGCAACCACAGAATGGAAGAAAATATTTGCAAATATATATACATATATATAAAATATAAAACCTAATTCAAAAATGAGCAAAGGACTTGAATAGACATTTTCCAGAGAAGATATACAAATGGCCAATAAGCACATGACAGGATAACTAATCATTAAGGAAATGCAAATCAAATTATAATGCAATACCATTAGGATGACTCCAAAAAAAAAAACAGAAAATAACAAGAAGGCAGAGAAATTAGAACCCAGTACACTGATGATGGGAATGTAAAATGGCTGTAAAATAGTGCAGCTGCTATGAAAAACAGTATAGTAGTTTCTCAAAAGATCTGAGTTATTATATGATCCAGAAACTTTATCTCTGAATATATACTCAAAAGAATTGAAATTAAGGTCTCACAGAGATATTTGTTTGTATATCCATATTCATTGATATACACTATTCATGATAGCTAAAACATGGAAGCAACCTAACAGTTCATGGATGGATGACTGGATAAGCAAAATGTGTATGTACATACATATAATGGAATATTATACAGTCTTAAAAAGGAAGAAAATTCTGACACATGTTGCAACATGGGCAAACCTTGAGGATATTATGCTAAGTGAAATAAGCCAGACACAAAAAGAAAAATACTATATGATTCCGCTTATATAAGGTACAGAGGGTACTCAAAACCATAGAAACAGAAAGCTTAAAGTATCTGTGGGACAATCTGTAAGTAGTTAGATGTCAGATGGTTAGAGGAGTGGACTGGGCTAAAAGTAAACTTCAAATAAACTTTAAACTCAGCAGGTCCCCAAATAAGTAATTTACCCCTCTATTTACTCTTACACCTCTTTTTTATCTTGATTTTTAGTATCTCATCCATGGCATTTTCCAAGTTCCCAATGCTTTCCTCTCCCAAGTCCTTTTGATTCTACAACCGATTGAACGTCAATAACTTCTCTTCATTCCAACTGTTACTCACCCTTAATTATCTCACTGTTCCTGAAAGGCTTTCTCAGGGAACTCCATGTTTTTCATTTCTCTTCCCTCCCCCTAACCTTGCCTCCAAACCACTCCCAGCATTAACTTTTTTTCATTGTTCTGTTCTTATTTCCTACCTAGTTGGTGTCATCAATGACTCTTCATCAACATCAGGATAAAAATCTCTATTTCTTAGCATGATCCTGTTTACTCTTGCTATCTTTCTCCACAAGGACAGGTGCCTTTTAATTATCTTTGTTTTTCTTAATATAACTTTTGGTAAAGAAGTCTCTTTAAATATGTTTTTCAAGTGAAAGAATAAAAGGACAAGTATTTTCTCTAAAAATATTATTTTGTGCTTCTTAATCTTTTGCACAAGTTTAGGAAGTCTTCACACCCCACACCACACTGCTGCTCTCCACTATCTCGACCTAACATTTACCTATTTGTTTTCCACACCCAGCTCAAGTGTCACTTCCTACAATCTACCTTTACCTACTCCCTACCAAATAGAGTAAATCCATTCCCACTCTCTGGTTCCAGTATACTTTATCCTGGTGATGCTATTTCACTCAGCAACAAGCAATTATAATTAATTTGTTTACATATATTCTTTCTTAGTAGGCTTGAGGAGAGAGACTATATTTCATTCAACTCATATATTCCCAAAGCCTGGCATAGAAATTAGCATGTAGTAACAAAGAAGGGGTGCAACAATTGATTTTTTTTTAAGATTTTTTTAAAATTTATTTGACTAGAGAGTGGCAGGCAGGTGGAGCGGCAGGCAGAGGGAGAGGGAAAAGCAGACTCCCCACTGAGCAAGGAGCCTGATGCGGGACTTGATCCCAGGACCGTGGGATCATGACCTCAACTGAAGGCAGATGCTTAACCAACTGAGCCACCCAGGCACCCCAGCAATTGATTTTTCAATGAATAAAGGAATAAAATGATAAATTGAAATAGAAGAAATTTGTAATGGAGTTTTACAACATATGCCACTACTATAACTAGTGTTTATTATAATAAATATTTTGAAATATTCTATTAACATAAGTGTATTTTTTATTTGGCTTGCTATACTTTCAAGAAATGAAGAATAATTCCATGATCAATAAACTTCCAAGCCTAGGAAAAATTGAAAACCTATTGAAAAATATTCAGAAAACCTAGAACTAATCACAAGGAGAGTGAGCCACAGAAACGAATTAAAACAAAGAAGAAAAAAAAGAGGTTTTTCTCTGGAAAAAAAAAAAAAAGACTCCAACTTTATCCAAACATAAGATTAAAACATACATTTTTCAAATTCAAAAATCTTGGTTATGACTTCTATTATTTTTCTAAATTTCTGTGCTTCTCATCTTGGAACAGAAATAGAAGTCTCAATGTACCATTTCATAGTCTAAACATTAGTCTAATTGCTAGACCAAACACATTGAGCTATGCTTTAGATCAGTGGATAATAAGTATTTGGGATCTGGGCATGCATAAGCTTTGCTTTGAGTAGTCCAAGATTTGATTTTAAACAGGACACATTTCTTCAATGGTAAGTCAAAATGTTTTTATAGCAAAGGAGAGAGGGGTATTAGGGGGTTAAGAGCAAAAGGACATAATGTCTGGCACATAGTAGATAGTAGAAAAAATTTTGTTAAATAGACCTGTTGATTATTTGTGGTTGAATAAAATAGAATAAATCTATGTTATTTTTTATTTAATATGCCTTAGATAACAGAGAGGATTTGAGAAGCAACCCTTACTCACTAGAGTGACTTTTTTTTTTAATGGAATGACTGTATTAACTCCTTCTCTTACAGATGAATGCTATGAAATTATTCTTTATGAGAACAAATCATTTCATATGGAAGCTATAAAGTAAAATGTTACTTGGACATATTTAATATATATAACATATATAATATACATGTAATATATACACACACTTATGCATTACATATATATATCTCATAAGTTCAAACTTCAAATGTCAAGGAGAAAATGAGAGTTGAGATTGTGCCCACAAGGGGATTAAAAAAAAAAGTAGATTCAGATTTAAGGGAAGAATCTTTTTTGGTGAGACTACATGAACAAATAGGGAAGAGAGGACCCCTTCCTTCAGGAGACTCTTATAGCTGGAACAAATATCTGAGGTAACTTTTACTACATCTCATGATTTTGCCCAATTGAGGAGATAAGATTTTGATCACCATCCCCCAACTTTCAACCATGCCCTCCTTAAGATGAAGCAGCTTTATATGGACCCCTTCCACTTCAGAATTCTCTAAAGAGCACTCCCTACAAATTTCTAGGAAGCTCCTCAGACTGATCTTGTCACTCTAGGGCATTCATTTCTTACTTAGCTCTCTAAGAGTCCAAAGTCAAGACAGGTAATTAATTCATCCTCCCCCACTTGGCTGCCTTCTGTCTTCTTTATTTCCATCATGGGGAAAATGAGGAACCAAAACCCATTTATAGCCCCTGCTGTAACTTTTGGTTTGTCTGTAAATGGCCTTGGAACAAAATGATCTGCCAGGGAGAAAATCTAAGGAACCTCCAATAGGCATTTGACATTCAAATCAGAAAACTCACTTACAGTTTTCCAGAGCTTAAGAGCCAAGTTCCAAGAAGAGTCTAAAATGGTTTTTCCCTTCTCCCAGGGAGGCACAGCTCAGTGCCAAGAGAGAACTTCTCAGCCCATGATTTCCCCCCCAGGGGAAAGTGAGAAAAAGTGAGTAAGCACCCGATTTCCCCAGCTGTGTGGGACACTGTCAAACAGGCCCATCTCTTTCTCACCCCACCAAGAATACTAAGTCATAAACTGCATGGCCGGGGGGCAATGAACAGCTAGAAGAACAGCAAGCCAGAAATTAGAATGAAATTTACCAAAGAGATGCAGATCCTGCTAACTGCTTTGCAGACTCTGTCAAGAAGCCCACCCATCAAGCCTTTGAGGTTGCCTCTCCTGCAGATCCCCACAACTGGCCCATGGGCTTTCCCAGTGCTTTGCACATGCCCCACCCTGCATACACACACCCCATGGCCAGCTCCCTATGTGTGCCCCCAACAGCAATGAGTGTGCCTTTGCCGAGTAGTGAGTGTGTGCTATCTGAAGGGTTAGGAGAAATCACACAAACCTGAGCTTCAGCACTGCCCTTGAGAAAGTAAATTAGAGGCTGTCAGTATCTGCCTCAGCTTTGCAGGATCCAGAGAAGGCATGCAATCTTGAGAACTCCTCTTCAAGAGAGAACAAGAAATGTGGAACAGGCATATTCATATAAAAATTCTGAGAAAGCCTCAGAATTTTTTTAAGATTTATTTATTTGAGAGAGAGAGAGAGCATGAGTGAGAGGGGAAGAGGGAAAGGGAGAGAGAATCTCAAACAGACTCTGCACTGAGTATGGAGCCCAATGTGCAACTTGATCCCAGGACCCTGAGATCATGACCTGAGCCTAAACCAAGAATCAGACACTTAACTGACTGCACCACCCAGGCACTCCAAGCCTCAGAATTCTTAATAGGGAAGTACAAAAGCAGAATTTTTGTATGAAAGTTAAGTTGTTACCAACCTAAAATAGACTATTTTATCTATGTTTTGTGTAAGCTTCATGGTAATCACAAAACTGAAATCTACAGTAGATACACAAAAGATAAAGAGAAGAGAATCAAAACATACCACTACAGAAAATCATCAATTCACAAAAAAAGTAAAATAAGAAGGGAACTACAAAACAGCCAAAAAAACCCAATAAAATGGCATTCATTAGTAAGTCCTTAACTATCAAGAATTACTTCAAATATAAATGGATTAAATTGTCCAATCAAAGCACATAGAGTGGGCAAATAAACAATAAGAAAAAAAAAAAGACACAACTATATGCTTCTTAAAGCATTTCATTTCAGGGGCACCTGGGTGGCTCAGTCAGTTAAGCATCTGCCTTCAGCTCAGGTCATAATCTCAGGGTCTTGGGATCAAGCCCTGCATTGGGGGAGGGAGGGGGAGTCCCTGCTGAGTGGGGAGTCCGCTTCTCCCTCTGCCTCTCCCAAATTGTTCTCATGCTTGATCTCTCTCTCTCACTCTCTGTCTCAAATAAATAAATAAAATCTTAAAAAAACAAAACAAAACAGACTCGTTTCAACTTTAAGGACACACAAAGGCTCAAAATGGGAGAATAGAAAATGATATTTCATGCAAGAGGAAACCAAAAGAGAGCCGGGATAGCTAAACTTATATGAGACATAATAGACTTTAGGTCAAAAACTATAACAAGGGACCAAAACAAGGTCATTATATAATGATAAAGGGATCAATTGATCAAGAGAATAAAGCAATTTTAAATATATATGCACCCATTGGAACACTTAAATATATTAAGCAAATACTAATAGATTTGAAGGGAGAAATAGACAACAACCTAAGAATAAGAAGCTTTAATACCCCACTTCCAAAATGGATAGATCATTCAAACAGAACATCAATAAGGAAATATTGGACTTGAACTATACTTTAGAACAAATGGACCTAACAGATATGTATAGGACATTCCATCCAACAGAAGCAGAATACACATTCTTCTCAAGCACATGAAAAACATTCTCCAGTATTAATCATATATTAAGTCACAAAACAAGCCTTAGCATATATAAGAAGATTGAAATTATATCAAGTACTTTTTCTGACCATGATGATAAGAAACTAAAAAACCAGTAACAGGAAGAAAAATAGATAGTTCTCAAATATATGGAGAGTACACAACATGGTATTGAACAACCAATGGATCAAAGAAGAAATCATAAGGAAAATGAAAAATCTTGAAACTAATAAAAATGGAAACACATACCAAACCTTAAGGAATACAATAAAAAGCAGTGCTAAGAGGGAAGTTTACAGCAATAAGCACCTACATTAAGAAAAAAAATCTCTCAAATAAACAGTTTAACTTTATACCTCAAAGAATTAGAAAGAGTATACTCCATCCAAAGTTAAGAGAAGGAAGGAAATAACAAAGATCAGAGCAGAAATGAATGAAATATAGACCAGAAAAAAAAAATCAACAAAACTAAGAGCTGGTTTTATGAAAAGATAAATTGATAAACATTTAGCTAGACTAAGAAAAAAGAGGGAAGAAAGCTTTTCCTCTAAGATCAGGAACAAGACAAGGATCCCCACTGCAGCCACTTTTATTCTACATAGTATTAGAAGTCCTAGCCAGAGCAATTAGGCAAGAAAAAGAAATAAAAGTCATCCAAACAAAAAGGAAAAAGAGTGTACCTGTGTGCAGATTACATGATATTAGACATAGAAAACCCTAAAAACTCCATGAAAAAAAAAAAAACTGGTAGAATTAACAAATTGAATCAACTTACAAAAATCAATTGCATTTCTATACAGTAACAAAAAACTATCTGAAAAAGAAAATCTCATTTACAATATCATTAAATACAATAAGAAAAACTTCGGGATAAATTTAATCAAGGAGGTGAAAGATCTGTATACTGAAACATAAAGACCTGGATAAAAGAAATTGAAGACAATTATTGAAATAAATGGGAAGATCCAATGTTTATAAGTCAGAAGAATATCGTTCAAATGTTTATACTTTCCAAAGCTACCTATATATTGATTGCAATCCCTATTAAAATTCCATTGACATTTTTCAAAGAAATAAAGCAACCAATCCTAAAATTCATATGGAACCACAAAAAAAAACCTAAATAGCCAAAGCAGTTCTGAGAAAGAAAAACAAAGGTAGAGGCATCACACATTCCTGATTTCAAACTACATTACAAACTTTTCAAACTATATTATAGTTATAAAAACAGACACATTGATAAATAGAACTGAGGTCACAAAATAAAACTATGCATTTATGGTCAACTAATACTTGATAAAGGAGCCAAGAATACCCACTTGTGAAAGGATAGTCTCTTCAATAAAAGGTGCTGGGGAAACTGGATATTAAAAGGAAAATAATTAGATTGGTCCCCTATCTTAATGTGTCACAAAAAATTAACTTGAAATGGATTAAAGACTGAAATGTAAGACCTGAAACTGTAAAACTCCAGGAAGAAAACTTAGGGAAAAGTGCCTTGACATTAGTCTTGGCAATAAGTTTTTGAATATGACATCAAATTACAAGCAAACAAAAACAAAAAATCAGTAAGTGGAACTGCATCAAACTAAAAAGCTTATGCACAGCAAAAGAAACCATCAACAAGGTGAAAAGGCAATATATGGATTGGGTGAAAATGTTTGCAAATCTTATATCCAATAAGAGGTTAATATCCAAAATATATAAGGAATTCATAAAACCCAATAACAACAACAACAAAAAAAAACAATCTTATTAAAAAATGGGCAGAAGAACTAAATAGATATTTTTCCAAAGAAACCATACAAATGGCCAACAGGTACATATATCACACAACAGGTATAAAATCACAATGAGATATTCTCTTACAACCTGTCAGAACGGCTACTATAAAAAAGACAAGTGATAACATGCCTTGGCAAGGATGTAGAGAAACCTGAATCCTTGTGCACTGCTGGTGGGAATGCAAACTGGTGCAGCCACTATGGAAAAAAGTATGGAGGGTCCTCAAAAAATTAAAAATAGAACTACCCTATGATCCAGCAATCCCACTTCTGGGAATATATCCAAAGGCAATGAAAACACTACCTCGAAAAGCTATCTGCACCTCGGTGTTCATTGTAGCATTATTCACAATTGCTAAGACATGGAAACAACCTAAGATTCCATCAACAGATGAGTATTGTAAGAGAAATAAAATGTGAAATTTTATATATATAAAAAAGAAAGAAATCCTGCCATTGGTGATAACATGGATGGACCTTGACAGCATAATGCTAAATGAAATAAGTCAGAGAAAGACTGACTGTATGATAACATTTATATGTGGAATGTAAAAAAGCCAAACTTATACAGAGAGTAGAATGGTAGTTTTCGGGGCCTGGGGGGGGGGGGGGGGCGGTGTGGTGCAGGGATAAATGGTAAGATGTTGGTCAAAGGATACAGACTTCCAGTTATAAGATGAACAAATTCTGGGGATCTAACGTCCACCATGGCAACTCAAATTAATAACACTGTATTATATACTTGAAAGTTGCTGAGAGAGTAGACATTATATATTTTCACCACACACACAAAACGTAAATATGTGAGGTGATGGATGTGTTAACTAACATTATTGTGGTAATCACTTCAAAATATATAATATATCAAGCTATCACATTGTACACCTTAAACTTAACACAATGTTATAGGTCAATTCTTTCTCAATAAAGTTGGGGTCAAATGTGTATTTTTTTTTCCACCGAAAGACCCAATTAGCTGTAAGAAAATTTTTGCCCTTTCAAATTAATTAAAGGCAAACATACCAGAATTTTAAAAATATAGCTACTACCAGGTGAAGGGCACACTGGACCTGTTTGTACTGTCTTTGCGATTTCCTATGAATCTATTTCAAAATAAAAAGTTAAAGAAAACACAATATAGAGAAAACAGTATGCAAAATATTAATGCTTGTTGAATTTAATGATAGTGATGAAGGAACAGAAGGCAAGCTGAGGACAAAGCAGAAGCTGACACCCCACATCCCCCCCCACCCCAAATGGGATATACAGGACACTCATACACTCCTGGCTGCCCTAAAGCTAAGGAAAGGAAAAACAAATAGTTAACTTATAGAGATCACAGTCCTGCAAGACAAGAGTCTCCCTCAGTTTACAAATGTCTTAGCAATTTACAAAAACAAAGCATTTCTATCAATTACCTAGCTTCCAGAAGGAAATGTAGATACAATTAAATGTCTTTATAACCTGCAGTCCACTGACAGATACTTGAAGTGGGCAGAGTTTAATGTTCCTCCAGGAAGCTCCCAACTATCTTAATGTTAATGCCTTGCTAGAGGGAAAAACAACCTTAACTTGACAATGGCAAGGCCACCAGAATCCTGTGAGTCTTCTTTAACATATGAAAATCCTTTTGAAACCTCCCTTTTCCTTACCTCCCCCAACTCCCAAGTATATAATCAGCCACCCCTCACAACCCTGGTGCGTCAGCTTTTTCTGCCCACAGGTCCTGACCCTGTACTTTAATAAACCACCATTTTGCAACAAAGACATCTCAAGAATTCTTTCTTGGTCGTCAGCTCTGGACCCCAGCCCACCCAACCTCACTTATATTACAAACCCCATCAATAGGTATATAGGTATTCATTGTGTTCTCCTTTTGATTAGCCTATACGTTTAAAATTTTTCATAATAAAATTTGGAAAAGGAAAAAGCGAACCTATTAAAAAGAAGCAAAAATAATTATTCAACCCTGGAATTTATACTTTTGATTGTGTTTCCATATGTATAAATTATTCTGTTGTGGATAGATTTGCATCTATTTAACTTCTGTATATATACCATATTTTCCACTGGATGATTATGGTTTTACTGGACAAATAATAGTCTATAAGGAAAAAAGTTAAAGAAAAAGTTAATAGAAAAAAGAAGCACATTTATAAGAAGTCAATTTAATTCTTGAACATGCACTTAAAAATGGCTTTCTCGGGGCTATTTTATGAAATGAGGTTCCTACTTATCCCTTTCCCGCATGTAATTTTCAGTATTTGCTTCTATTTCTTAACATTTTCAGGGTTCCAGTACACTAAATCCAAGTGGATTTAGTTTGGCTCTAGTTAGAAATTTCAAGCTCAAGTGATCTGCATCCTACTGAGCTTCCTTTTTCTCTCTTTCTTCTGTTTTCATTCTTCTAGTGGCTTTTGACCCTAATCCCTAACAACCAGAAAAAGAGTTGACTTTCATTTGTATCTTAAAATGATGCTTTGAAGATAATGACAAAGTCACCACAAACTGGGTGGTTTTAGAGAAATATTCCATGAATGTTAAGTTATTTAGCAAAGCAAACCAAGATTATATCAATAAATTTAGTAAGGCCTGTCAAATAGGCTCTCTAGAACTTCAAAAATGAAGCTAAAGTGCTTTAAGAACCTAAAGCACCAGAGTTATGTGCACCAATTTCATTCATCACACAGAAGACTGATAAAGAAGCCCTTGAGACTGAAAATTTAAAAATAAAGATTAAAAAATACATTCAGGAAAATCTGGAAACAGTAAGGTTTCTTGTACCTTTGTAAACCAGGCATGCCTTAAAAAAAACCAGATTAGCCTCAACTCCATCTGGTACAACCACTTCTCAATCTCCCCTTCAACAGCCAAGAAGTATTCACTCCTACAATACAAAAGATCTACTTGATGTTGACAAAAGTGCTTATCCCCCATTAAGTAATATTTTCCAAAACATCACTGTGAAAGGATAATAGAAGTCATGGAAGACAAAAACTTTTAATTAACATTTAGAGATAGTACAAAGGGAGAGTCCCAGGAATGCAAAATACATTGACATTTATTTTTTGTGAGCTCCTCTCAGTTTTGCCATGCTGTTTTTGATAGTTCGTTCTTTGAGAAATACATCTCAGGGGTCAAGAGTATATTCCTGACTTCTCTCATGGTCTGAGTTTAAAATCCTGAATGCCCTGCAGTCACTCCTTATATAGTTTTTTACATGCAGAACTGCAAATGTGTGTTTGTCAGTCTCTTCTCTTGAAAGCAAGAATAACAACATTAAAAGGCTTTAGAATAGGGAAAATAGGTGCAGATATGAAAACACTTTTTGCTGCATAGAAACCTGTGCAGTGGATCAAAATACTGTCTATAAGAGAAACTTTAAAAAACAAAATAAAACAAAAGATGCTGTTCTAATATAAGGGAACCTGTACCCAAAGGAAGCAGCTGGATAAACTGGCTTTCCTTCTCCTTTTCACATAAATAAAATCTGCTTGTCAATAAAAAAACACATCATGATCATTATTAAGAGAAGTACAACCAAATTCTCAGAACAGAAAAACCAACACATTTATGAAAAGCAAAGTCTGAGGAAAAGAAAGGTAACAGAACATATGACCTACTTAGTCCTCATTTATATGCATACCTTGAGATTGCATTATTAGTGTGCCCCTTTTACAAAAGGGAAGAAAGGAAGGAAGGAAAGAAGGAAAAAGGTGCTATTATGTTTGTAATCCAGAACTTCATGGATACATTTAATGTTCAGAAAACCATGGATTCCCTGTTCTGCAGTTTTGTCTAATATCAACCAGCCAGGCCTGAGCATTTTTAGCTCATCTTTCCTTACTTTAAAATAATGGTTCTTGGGGTGCCTGGGTGGCTCAGTCAGTTAAGCATCTGCCTTCCACTCAGGTCATGATCCCAGAGTCCTGGGATCAAGCCCCTAGTTGGGCTCCCTAATCAGCAAGGAGTCTGTTTCTCCCTCTCTGCCTCTCCCCCGCTGGTGTGCTCTCTCGCACGTGCTCTCTCTCTCTCCCTCTCTCAAATAAATGAAATCTTTTAAAAAAAAAAAAAAAGATATAATGTTAGAAATCAGCCCCAAATTTCAGCAAAAATATAAAAACATCTAAGAATAAAATTAAATAGAAGCCTACGTGATCTCTCTGGAAGAAGCTTTAACATGTTCCTGAGGGGCACAAGGGAAGATGGAAACAAATGGAAATTTATGTCCTAAGGAAGGAAGATTCAACACCATAAAAACATCCAGCAGGACATTTTAAAAGGTGTTATTAAGTTCCATGGCTCAATTTAATTTTGCTTACATTCATAATAGTACAAACTTAACCACTTACATTAAAACTATTTGTTACAGGAAAAAAATCTGCTGTTTAAAAAAATAAAATAAAATAAAAAATAATAAACAACTTGATTCTCAAGTTCACACAGAAAGCTAACAAAGAAAAATCACTAGGAAAATTCTGGACAGGAAGAATAATGAGAGATCATCGGTTTTTTAGAAGTCAAAGCATATTACAAAATAATAATAAGCCAGTACATGAATGTTATAAAGCTACAATTAAAAGCATATAATTAGCTGTGATAATGAAGAAAGTGGGAAAAAGAAATTCAGTAGAGGATGGAGCACACAAAGGGATTTAGTATATAATACAAGTGGCATTTCAAATCAATGAAAATAATATGATTTACTCGATATATATCATTAACAATAATACAAATTTAAACTTACTAGATGAAAATAGGAAGGAGCACTTAAAATAAACTTAGAAATTATTTAAGTGTGACACAAGACTGAAAAGCCAAATAAAAGATTGATAAATTTAACTACCAAAAAAAATTGTTGAGGCCAAGAAAAAAAATCTGTAAAAGGCAAAATTGGGTAAAATATCTACAACTCAAATCACAGACAATGTGCTAACTTTATTAATAGCTAATAAAGTGCTACAAATCAGTAAAAAGGATCAACAACCCAACTGAAATTTCAGCAAAGTCTATAAACAACATGTACCAAAAGAAAAATGAATTTAAATAAAATAAAATCTCAAATCACTCCTAACCACATACAGCTAGAGATATTTTCGTCTTGTCAGTTTGGTAAAGACCATGAAGTTTTATTCAAAAAACCAAAAATGCTGACAAAGGTGTGGAAAAACAGGCTTGCTTTTTTTTTTTTTTTTTTAAGATTTATTTACTTGTTTGAGAGAGAGAGAGAGAGCATGAGCGGGAGGGGTGAGGGAGAGGAAGAGAATCTCAAGCAGAATCCACGCAGAGCATGGAGCTCTGAGATCATGACCTGAACTGAAACCAAGAGTCTAATACTTAACTGGCTATGCCACCCAGGTGGTGCCCCAAACAGGCATTTTTATACATTACCCTTGAGAGTGTAAATTAGCAATTCAAATTATAAATGTATGTACACTGGGATCCAAAAAAGCCACTTCTATAAATATAACCTGATTTACATTGAGAACTGATATATGCAAAAGTTATTTATCATCGTTTGTAAGATCAAAAGGTTGAAAACAATTTAAGTGTCTATTACTAAGGGTTTAACTAAATAAATTGTGAGTATACATCTATACAATGGATTAGTTGGCCACAGTTTAAAAGAATAACATGCACCATTACAGTGAAAATCAAGATACAAAACATTGTGTTTTTTTCTGCTAAAGTATTTTCATATGACATATATACTTACTTGTTTGTGAAATGGAATGTCTCCTCTAAAATATACACAAAACCGGTATTGATGATTTCCTCTCGAGAAGAGGATTGAATCGCTACAAAGAAGGGATGGGAGGGAGATTTACTGGTCATTGTATATGGTTTTGAATATTTTTACTTTTGTCATAGTTATTTGAATTTTTAAATGAGTCAGAACTCTAAAAATCAACACCCTACCTCCCACTTGGTTTCCCAGATTTTCAGACACATCTCCTTTACGAGGAGAGACAACACCCAAGACAGAGCTGCCCAGGAAATGGCAAATTGACTTGTTAAAACAGAGATCTGGAGTTAAACACACTCAGCTACTGTGCCTTACTGGCTCTGCTGTCGGCTGGCCCTCTTTCATCTCTCCTGGCTGAACTGCCTTCCAATGCCCCTGGTTCCTTGATGGCTTTATGCAGGCACGTACAGCTCCCTAAGTCAGCTGTTTACTTCCTCCAGTGAAAGCTCCATACTCATCTGCACCCATGAAGGACACAAGCAGCACTTCATCCTGCCATCTGTTATAGATTTCTGTTCACAGTCCCTCTGACCTAGCACCAGCTCAGTTTCCCACCTGTACTCCTACCTCACCCACATCTACAGATTAATTAGCCACATCTGCCAGGCAATCACCTCTCCACCACCCCCTCAATTTCAGTTACCAGACCTGCCTCAGAGGACAGAGATGTCCACTTCTCAGTTCAAAAGAGAGTCATTCTGATGAGATTTAGAACTGTCAGTATCTTAAAAGTACTGAGGAATTCAATCATGCATTTATCATAGAACTATTTATAGAATGAGTATCATTGACTAAGCATATTTTTAGATACCAAGAATACAATGACGAACAAAACTGACATGGCCCTTGTTCTTTTGTGTCATATACATTCTAGGGCAAGAGATGATACACAAGAACGTGAAATAAATAGACAAAAGAATTTCTGAAGGAAAATACTGGGAAATGTGATAGAAAATAATGAGGCTGGATTGAGTGGGATAACCTCAGATAGGGTGGTCAGGAAACACTACTTTGACAGGGAACATCTAAGCTGATACTTGATGAATGAGAATGCTCAGAATGTGTGAAGAGCTAGGGGGAAAATGTCCAGGCTTAGCAAGGTGAAGGGCCTAAAAGGAAAGGAATTTGGTTTCTTCTAAGAACCATTAGGGCCATGTAACTGCAACATACTGAGCAAGAGAATGAAAGCCAAAACAACATTGGAGAGCAGACAGAGGGCTAGATGACACAGAACCTTTCCACCACAGTAGGGACATTGACCGGATATAAGTGAACTAGGAATCCACTGACAAATTTTAAGCAGGGAGATGGATGATATGTGCACTGATGGGTGCAGTATAGACAATGGGAAAAGGGCAGGGGTAGGAGGTAAAAGAGGAGGCAGTGAAGTCAGAAATCTTCTACAATGGTCCAGAGAATAACAAACAAATACTTGGTTAGAGAATTGGAGGTAAAAATGAAGAGAAGTGAGTGAAACTAAGAGAACTCACCAACCTCTAGAATACCAGGGGTAAGTTGGAAGAGGACTATGATCCTTGGCTTCTGGCTTGAATAACTACATGGAAGCTGGTGCTTTCCTGATACAGGAAAGAGCAAAACACAAAAGGAGAGAGAGACGATCAGGAGTTTAAGATGCTTTGATATAACCTGGCAGAGATGTAGGGAATGCATTTGGGTATAATAGCTAATAGTTCTTGATAACTCAGTGTGCTCCACATTTAAGAGCTTTCTATATTGTTCTGGACTGAATGTTTCTGTCCCCGTGCCTCCCAAATTCATATGCTGAAATGTTAACACCCAGGATGATGGTATTAGGAGGTGGGGCCTTGGGAAAAATTAGGCCTTGAGGGTGGAACTCTCATGAATGAGGATGAGTGCTCTTATAAAAGACACAAGAACCTGCCCTCCCTCTCTGGTCTTCTCCATGTGAGGACACAAAAAGATGGTACCCATCTGTAAAGCAGAAGGGGACCCTCACCAGGCAATGAATCTGCCGGTCCCTTGATCTCGGACTTCCCAGCCTCCAGAAGACACATGTGAGAAAGAAATGCTTGCTGTTTAAGCCACTCAGTATTCGATTATAGCAGCTCAATCTAAGTCATGTTAACTAATTCAGGGCTCATACAAGTTTTTATATCATTACGTATCCATTTTTCTGCATTAACTCATTTAATCCTCCCAACAAACTTACCAGTTTTGTACTATTATTAACCCATTTTTTATACAAAAAAAAAAAACCTCAAGCATGTAGAGGTTAAGAAATTTGTCTAAGGCCATATACCTGATGAGGGGCAGAGCCAATATTCAGATTTGGGCAGTTCTTAAATTGAGCTCAGAGAAGAGGAGGTCTGAAACAGAGAAATCCATTGTGGAATCAGTTGATGAATGGTATTTATAGCCATGGAAACAGATGACACAATATAAGGAGAGCATGTTGTTAAAGGAGAATGCAAGTCCTGTGAAAAGCTAATATTTGAGGTCAATTAGAGGAACAGGATCCAGAAAAGGCGGCTAAGGAAGAAAGACCAGAAAGGTAGGAAGAAAACCCAGAAGTGCGGTGCTTTGCCACCCTCTCCAGGGTTGTGCGAGTATATTCAGAATGGTTAGCTTGGTTTAAGGTTTCCAGAAGAAGGAAAAAGGCAGAGGAAGAAGAAAAGCAAAGGAAAGAAATGCATGAAAATGTAATCAAATCAAATACGCTTGTCACAATATAGGGGCAAGGAGTGGAATTCTAAGTCTCAAATAATGAGTCAGAATCTTTATTTTTCAAATGAGAAGCTGTATGTCTAGCACAGATCTAGTAACTATATTTTCCAACATATGGTTGAAATTATGGGGACAACTGACTTGAAGAGTATTCCAAAAACTCCAAAGCACAGAGTGACCATCATCACGTGGGGGATAATGAGTGTGAGCTTCTTGAAGGAAGGAGTTTCTCCTCATTCTCAGAACTTGGAATAGAGTAGACACTTAAAAATGGTCTGATACATTGAACATAACACAGAAAGATTTATTTAGAAGGTAAGTAATTTTGAGGAAAAAATACTATTTTACTATTTTTACTTTTATTTTTAATGCCACGAGATTTGCAAAGTTTGCAGTCTCAAAGGTAGACTAGTTTTACAAAGTTTTTGTCACTTGTTTTTGCCCAATGTCATACCAGTCAAATAAAATCTTCAGTTCTGCTAACACAGCTTGAATCACTGGTTTTAAGTCTTATTATTTACAGAGGAGAGTTCAACCTTTGAAACTGTTCTACTGTTACATCACACAGTAATAAATGTGCAATAATGTTTGACATTTAGGAAGCTAGTATGTAGATTTATAAAATTCAGATTTACAAGGGGAAAATGTAGATTTCTAATTATAACAGCTTAATTACATTTAAGATGCATATTCAACTATACTGAAAGAAACATTTCTTTCTTATAGTTTATTTGGAAACCACAAAGAAGTATAAGTTATCACAATCTTCTTTACATGGAAATTTTGAGTCACTCAGAAAGAGAATGTCATCTCCTATGTTTCTTAAGCACAGAAACTTTTTACTGATTTTCCACAAAATACTTTCACTAGAATCAAGAGAAGCTTGGATTTTTAACCTGTCCTTTTCCAAAAAGTGATGGAAAAAATGTTTACTGCAAGACTACTATGAATTTTGTAAAGACTTTCTCCACCAATATTTAAAGAATTCCCAGGTGTCAAAATATTTTGATAAAATTTGATTTTTTTTTTTTTTTGCATGGGGAAACAAAAAGTAGCAAAATGGAGAAAACTAATGAAAACAAATAGATCTGTGCTTAATCCATCTCCAGGTTGTCAGGTTAAGAGGAGAGCCCCAGAGGCCCCAAAAATCCAATGTCTGTGTGTCTCCTTAATATACAATATGTGCTTAAAAGAAAGGTAAGAATAGGGGGTCTAACCAGCTCAGTCTATAGAGCATGCAACTCTTGATCTTGGCATTGGAAGTTCAAGTCCCACATTAGGTGTAGAGATTATTTAAAAATAAAATCTTTCTTTAAAAAAAGAGAAGTTTATGAATAGAAAAATGTGTAATTGATATTTTTTTTTCCAAGTAACAGTTCCAGTGAAGATAGCAAATAAAGGTGTTTTTCTTCCACTCTTCTCCTTGAGACCCATTGAAAACATCAAAACAATGAAAAACAGGAGGAAACACCATCAATCAAGGAAATGGCCATGTTTTCAATGTCTGATTTGGGACCACAGCTACTAAATGGTGAAGGATAATGAAAGAAAATGTGTGCTCCATCAGACTTGGAGCAGGATGTAGTTCTTTCAAAATGAGTGCCATGGCCCCATGAGGCATATCCAACAAATCAGTCATGGGAAAATGAGTGAGCATCAAGACATGGTCAGGCCCTGGGGACTAAAAGTCACAGGTTGATACTGCAGAAGAGAATAGTACTGATGGAGAAACCATGCTGACACCCCATTTTCATTCTTTCTAGACTGGCCTGACAGCTGAGGAAGATGGGTGCAGAGAAGCAGGGAGTAAGAGAGCAGATGGAGAGCATGTGATCTGGACACTAACCTCTTACATGGAGAGCTGTATTATCAGCATAAGGAAGTGAAGTATTGGGTGTTTGCAACTACACATCTAAGGACTAGTTTTACTAATTTTTAAAAAATGCATAAAACAATATAGTTTTAGAAATAACTGCCTCAGGGGCGCCTGGGTGGCTCAGTCGGTTAAGGGTCTGCCTTCGGCTCAGGTTATGATCCCAGGGTCCTGGGATCGAGCCCCACGTCGGGCTCCCTGCTCAGCAGGGAGTCTGCTTCTCCCTCTCCCTCTGCCCCTGCTTGTGCTCTTTCCCTTTCTCTCAAATAAATAAATCTAAATAAAAAAAAGGGGGGGGAGAAGAAGAGAAAAGAAATATCTTCCATAGCAGAACAGGCTACCTTGTGAGTTGGCCTTAGAGAATGCTGCTATTCAAGGCTGTGAGAATACCTTTCTGGTTTGAGTTTGGGGTTATAGGGACATAGAGAGGGTGGCCAAGAGCTGAGAGTCCTGAGCAAATGAGGATGGTTGGTCAGCCTAGAGAAGAACCACAATTCCTCCAAGATTCCTCAGTGAAGAAGATCCTAAAGGTAGTATCAGGACTTAATTTGGAAATTACATTAGGAGAGAGGAATTAATCAAGAGAATATGGTTTAGGAAGAGATGGGACTCAAGTAACTGCTAAGAAACACCAAGGTTACAGAAATCTGTCACCACACTGAGCCTTTTAATTTACCCACTGGTAGGCAGTTTGGGCTCTGAGAAGCCTGGTGCTTGTACTAAAATGATTAGTTGATTTCTACGCAGTTAAGAAAAAACAAAAAAGATCCTGTTGTTGAAAAAAGCAACAAGGATATAAGAAATCAGAGAAGGCTACAATTGTCAGATCAGTTTCCAGAAAGGCAACTGTCACGTTCCTGAGTAGTGGCAGAAGAAATTTTGGCAGTGAAAGCATTAAGTTTTATGAAAATGTCCAAAATTATTTTTCCTTGTATGACTAATTTTATTGTTCCATTAGCTGTCTCCCTAGAATTCTCCTCTGGAGAAGTATTAGTCATCATGAGATAAATAAAGCCCTGCGGCCCCTCCCCTCTAGCACATGACATGGAACAGTTCCCATGACTGACAGCCCATGCCTGCATCTATGCACTATTGAGGGTTCAGACAAAATTTTTAAACCACAAGTTTGTGATGACACCAATTAAACCCACTAATGTGCTTTCTTCGGCACTTGGCAACCCAGGGGAAAAGGACTGCTTGGTGGACCTTGGGCTGAGCATTGGCAGTGGTGGTGAGAAAGGGCTTGAGGAGCCACTGGAAAAGAGGTTAAAATGATTGACTACAGGGTCCAGGCTAGAGAGGAAAGGACAAGAGGGAGCTGAAAAAATGGGAGCACAGGTAACAATCAAGTCCACCATGCAATGGAAAAGCAAGTTAAATGTGTAAAAAGTTGTAACCAAAGGATGGAATGTCAAAGTGCAAGGTTTCAGAGATAAAACATCGTTTAAAGGGCGCCTGGGTGGCTCAGTTGGTTAAGCGACTGCCTTCGGCTCAGGTCATGATCCTGGAGTCCCGGGATCGAGTCCTGCATCGGGCTCCCTGCTCTGCGGGGAGTCTGCTCCTCCCTCTGACCCTCCCCCCTCTCATGTGCTCTCTCTCTCAAATAAATAAATAAAATCTTTAAAAAAAAAAAAAAAAAAAAAACATCGTTTAAAGGTGCAGACTATTGGCATGAAAATGTGTTGCTAAAATTGAATGAACCTTGTTATAGGTAGCTGGAGGAATTCCTAAGGGGATGGATGGGTCAATATGGACACTGAATTTTGCCCAGAATTTTGTCAGAAGGCAAAATGAGCCATGAAGAACTCTATGGCATTTGGAGAACCATCAAGACAGTCCTATCCATGTTTCAAGTTTTTGCTGTAGTTCATAACTCTTATTAGAGCAACCCTGAGTTTTGCATGAGGGGAAAAAATAAAGACTTTTATATAGGGAACCTAAATCTGGGGGCTATTTTAACCTACATATCACTGTATGCAGTACTCAGAAAACTGCATTAAATATTCTAAATGCTGAACTTATTACTGGAACTCAATGTGCAAGATTTCCTGGCTTTGACTGAGCAAAGGCCTCAGGGGTAAGACAGCCAAAGGATTACTTAACCTGATCTTGAAGTGAGGCCAGTCATTTTAGCCATAGGATAAAAGGAAATGTATGGAAGAAATGACTAAATGATCAGCATGTGAACAGTTCAGAAGCAAAAGGCAGAAGTATCATCTTGCGCATGTGTGTGCACACGTGCGTGGTGTTGTTCTACAGTTGGGGGTGGGAAGAAAAGCAAATTCACTTGATTTAGATTTGGCTTTTTCAACTTTTTAGACCGGTCATGACCAGATGTCCATGTAGCTAATTCTCCTTAAGTTTTGTTTTGTTTTGTTTTAAGATTTTATTTATTTATTTGAGAGGGAGAGACACACAGCAGAGAGAGAGCACACGAGCGGTGAGGAGGGGCAGAGAGAGAGGGAGAAGCAGACTCCGGGCTGAGCAGGGAACCCGATGCGGGGTTTGACCCTGAGATCATGACCTGAGCCGAAGGCAGACACTTAACCAACTGAGCCACCCAGAAGCCCCATCTCAAGTTTTGTATCTCTTACCTTGTTTCATGCAATTTATTATCTCCCATTATGCCCTCAGTGTAAACGTTAGCCAAAATTACAGACATAAAAAGGAGAAGCTGAAAATCACTATTTCAAGAAGGTTGTCTTAGTAAGAACAGCAAAACACATCTACTGCGTGCCAACCTCTCTTCTGAGTACTTCAAATCCATCAATTTATCTAATCTGCACAGTGGACTTATAAAGTAGATACCACCATTATCCTCATCAGAGCAGTATAGAAACTGGGCATGCAGAGCTTAAGTAACTCACCCAAGATGAAGTCATGATTTGAACCTGGGCAGTTGGGCTCCAGGGTCCTTGTTCTTAACCATTAAATCAGTGGTTTTCAAAGGATGCTCCCCAGACCAGCAGCATCACCTGAGAATTTGTTAGAAATTCAGATTCCTGGGCACCACATCAGATCTACCGAATCACAAACTTTGGAGGGGGGAGCCTAAAAATTTGAGTTTTAACAAACTCTCAACTGATGCAGGCTCAGTTTGAGAACCACGGCAACACACTGAGACAGCACAGGGGAAGCAAGAGGGACTTAACTCCTGCAAAACCAATGGTCTGAGGCAAGGGTTAAAAGCTGTCATACACTTAGAGACAAATACCTCCTTCTGGGAAAACAGTCGTTAGGGAGTAATGGTCGTCTGGGCGAAATTAGAAGTAACAATGTGAAGCCTGCTTGCACAAGTATTTCTATTTTCCAGGAGCCTGAAAAAACGTTGACCATGGAAAAGGCATCATGTGATTGTCTTGTGCCCACTGAAAAGTAATGACCACAAGATAATGGCCTTGGGACTGAAAGATGCTTCCCCACTCCAAGCCCCTCACCCTCTGGAAAAGTGCCTTTATAAGTCTTGCATGCCACCCCCTCGGAGAGAGCAACATTCATCTTTCTTGTCTGCTCCCTTGTATACAAACTATCTCTAGTAAACCCCACCTGCTTTCTTTCTCTCCAGTTCAGTGTTCATTTCTATGACACTGAGACTCAAGAACCTGGTCTAGGAGTCCAGTAACACCTCCACCCTGTGAAGCAACCACATGTAACAAACTTGCACAGGTAGGAAAAGCCATGCTGATAGATTCTCCACCTGTCTCAGAGGCTCAGAATAACTGTTGTTTCACAATTTCTAGATTGAATTTTTACCCTCAGGATCTGAATTCTCCTTAAGGGAATTCACTTAAAAACCCACAACAGGGTGATGTTTGTGGCATAAGCTGTTAGTGTGTGGGTTAGAATACAAAAAGTTCAGTTCCTCTCTGTCCAGCATGGTTTTCACAACTGCCCATTTTCAGTTTCATTTGGAAGGGTTGTGGCCAATAAGCTGTGTGTTTTAAGTCACAGAATCCATTCCAGGTAAAAAGTAACTCCCAACTTACAGAGTTGCAACTACAAATGCAGCCAAATCCATCTGGGAAAACATCTGCAGTGTAACCCCAGGTGGCACTCTGCCAGATCATTTCAAATTTTGCATAGAAAATCACTATGAAAAAGTGACTTTCCATCATTTTCAGAGTTTCAACAGTGTCTTTCCAAATCAAATTAAGAGATAAAATGTCATTGGCTCTGGCTAAGCTCCTGTATTTTTTAATATTCTTTTTCGTCAAATAATATGTCTGCATTAAAAGACTAAGAGAAAGTAAACTAACATATGAACAGTGTCTGTCTCTGACAAGTGGGATTATGGTGGTATTTTTGCTTCGTATACTGTCATATCTTAGGTCTTGACCTCTGTCCTGAATTCCAGACTTACATACCTAACTGCTCACTGAATACCTACTTAAATGTCTGATAAGAAACTCATGTAACACATGAAAAAACAACCACTTAATTTCTAGCCCTTCAATAAAATCTTTCCCCTTTGTTTTCCATCTCAGCCAAAACAAAACAAAACAAAACAAAAAACAAAACATCTTACAAATGGCAAATGCTTGGGCCAAATCTTGTCTTCATTTTGATTCCCTTTCTCTCACAAACTATATCCAATCTGTCAGAAAACTTATTTGGCCAAATATATCTGGAAGGGGACCACTTTTCAAAAATATCCAGAACAGGACCACACAATTACCCTTACCCAACCTACCTCTTTCTCTCACCTGATTATCCTGGTTGTCTCCTTGATGTTCACCTTTGCCCCTAAGTCTATTGCCTGCAAAGCAGTCCAAATGACCCTTTTAAAACATGTCAGATCATGTCATTCTTCTGATCAAAACTTTACAACAGCTGCCAAAAATTGTGAAGAGCCTGAGATCTGATTTTACCCTACTTACAAGTCAACAAACTAGCCTATTACTGTTTCATGGATGCAGGCAGAAGGCACAAGACTCCTGGGTCCAAAATAAAGATTTTATTATCCTAGCCTGGCAAGTAGAATGAGCATCAGCCTATTTGTATCAGTTCCTCATCTCTCCCAGATTCCACGAAGGCAGCACAATGTGCTAAGTGATCATGTATATAAGCAATGGCTTGCACTGTAGGAGAGGAACACTAGGGTAAAGAAAGCCACCATTTTATAGCAAGCACTAAGCAATCCTGCTCTTTGTCCTGGAGGAAGCTAGCACTTCATCCCTCAATGTTCCTTATTAGAAACAGGATCCTGAGAATTGGCCTAGGGTAAGAGTGCTCAGGGCCTTCCACTCTTGACATACTTGGCAAGACATATAGGAGTACAAGAGCTCCACGGAGGGCAATTTCTCCCAATGATAGCTTCCCATGTTAATCAGAACAAAATGCAAGATTTTTGTAATGCTCTACAAGGCCCTGCACTACCTGCTCTCCTCCACCCCATGTCTTTCGGTCTTTCCATGCTGCTATCACCCTGCTCATCACTCGCTCTACCTCAGCCATGCTAGCTTCCATGCAGGTCCTTACATATACCAGGCCCTATCCTGTTCAGGACCCCTGGACGTACTGTTCTGCCTGGGATGATCTTCCCCCAGATATTGTCAGGACCTTGATCAAATGTCACCTTCTCAGTGAGGCCTTTCCTGACCACCATATTTAAAACTCCTACCTCCAAGCCTCCTGGTACTCCACTTCCCCCTGCCCAGCTTTATTTTTTTAATTTGCACATATTACCATTGGAAATACTATGACATATTACATATAATCTACATGTATGTATATACAAAAATGTGTGTAGGTATAAATATATATAACTGATATAGGTGTAGTTTATCCTAATCTCTCCTCCAAAAGGAGAGTAACTTTATTTTTTTGTTCACTGCTGGATCACCAGAGTCTAAAACCAGTGCTACAGCTCAGAGTAAGTGCTCAATAAATATTGAATAAATTAATGCTTTTGTCTGTTTTTCAAAATTTTTTAAATAATTACTTTTATAATCAGAAAAAAATGTTACCATTTATATACAAGAATTTTCTAAGTATAACAAGTAATTTATTTATGCACCCAAACAACTCAGTCAGACTCCAGCCATATCGCTGGCTATGTTAAGAATAGCTAGTAATAAGGCGCCTGGGTGGCTCCGTTGGTTAAGTGACTGCCTTTGGCTCAGGTCATGATCCTGGAGTCCCTGGATCGAGTCCCGCATCAGGCTCCCTATTCGGCAGGGAGTCTGTTTCTCCCTCTGACCCTGCCCCCTCTCATGTGCTCTCTCTTTCATTCTCTCTCTCTCAAATAAATAAATAAAATCTTTAAAAAAAGAAAAAGAAAAAGAAAAAAGAATAGCTAGTAATAGTCGACTTTACCAAGCATTTACCATATGTTAGCACTTTATAAATTAGCTCATATAATTTTTACAAAACCCTTGTAAGGTATCATCCCCATTTTACCTATGAGAAAACTGAGGCTTAGTTAAGTAACTTGTCTAAGATCATAGAGCTTATAAGCAGTGGAATTGGAATTATGAACCTGGGCAGATGTGCGTAAGGAGGGCCTCTGCTTGGCCATGCCTTCCTCAAAATTGTCTAAGCTCCCCTCAAGTGCCTGTGACCTAGCAGGTCCTGCAATACTGTCTGGGCAAAAATGCCCTGAGCCAAGATGAAGAACAGTGTGGGTCCTGAACCCTATTTCTTCTCTTCTGAATGCTCTCCAACTCTCTATCCTGCATTGGGGTCAACTAGATCCTGAGAAGCATCAGAACTCACACTTATGGGTTCTAGGAGAATGTTGCAGACATGGGTTCTAGGACAGTGGCCTGACAAGGGGGTCACTCATATAGACTAGCACAGTATTTCTTTCTTGGGATCTCATTAGAGTGGGCCACAAAAAAATGGCTGACTTGAGTGACTCTTACCTCACTCATAGGCCAAGTCCCAGGCTCAGGGCTACTGCTAACACTTAGCCTTGAGCCACATAATTGAGCTCCTGGATCATCTCTTGCCTGTCTGTATTTCAACCATAGTGCCACTTACTGTTTATAGCACCTGAGGACTGTGGAGGCAGTAGTTTTTTACCCTATGTGTCTGCACCACTGGCACTTGGAACAGCCCCATGACTCCTTCCTTGGTGTCTATGACCTGCATCCAGTTCTGGGGGGCTCCAGAGACGGTGGCCCCATGATGCCCATGGGCCTTTGCATCACTGTCCTTGCTGGCCTCAGACTGGCATGGGGACTGTGATCTCTCCTGGGTCATTTTCATCCATGACAAATAAGGAACGGACCTTTCCTGTAAAAATGCGACTGCCTTTTTGCCTTGCCCTTGGGACAAATCTCTCCTCCCTAGTAGTGGCAACATGTGGAAGGCACAGGTGCAATCCTCATTAAAAGGGAGCATATTCTCAGAATGTAGTCATTGCAACCTGACAAGTTACAGAGAAGACATGATTAGATGTGTATTTGTACTCATCACAAATACGTATGTGGCACTGAACAGTGCAGAGTAATAATGTAGGATAGTCACTGGAAGACAGTATTCATGGGAGTCACAATGGATGATGTAAGCAGCAATTAAGTGATATTAGAGAATTACAACAGCAAGACGTTCTCCATTGTTTCAGTACAAACAGGTCCCCAAAAGCCATGGCCTTATGAGTTGCTAGCTCTCTCTCATGGTGAGAGAATAAACATAAAGAAATGGTTCTCAGAATTGAACAAGCAGAGATGCTGTCTGAACACTGTAAAAAAAACTTCTAGGACCAACATTTTATTTAATGTCCAAATAAAGTATCAGTGCAATCAAGCCACCCTCTTCCTTGTCATTGGTCACCCTTAATATATTCATGGAAAAGGTGTTTTTATCTTTGTACACTGCAGCTGTTTTTCTCTTGAGATTTCCACAACATTAAATAATGTGATTGCTGTTATATTCCACTATATACCTTCCTCTGTAAATGCCCCTCCCAGCCTCAAATAATCAGCAGCTTATCTCCTGATAGTTAGATCCCTTTTTCACTTTCTCCTTCTGCAAATAAAAAGCTAAATCAGAAATAGTACTGTCAGTATTTTCTAGCTGCCCTAAACTAGTATATCCCACAGTGTAATCTTCTGACTACCTTAATCAAAATCACTAGACAGCTTTTATTTTTTTAAATTTTTTTAAAGATTTTGTTTCTTTGAGAGAGAGAGAGGGAAAGAGAATGCACACAAGCAGGGGGAGCAGCAGAGAGAGAGAGAGAGCAGGCTCTCTACCCAGCCAGCATGGAGCCTGATGCGGGGCTTGATCCAAGGACCCTGAGATCATGACCCGAGTCGAAGGCAGACACTTAACCGACGGAACAACCTAGGCACCCCTAGACAGCTTTTAAAAATATAGGTTCCTAGGCCCCATCCCAATCTACTAATGGGAATATGACCCAAGTCATGCACCTTTGTGTGTGTGTGTGTGTTGGGTTTTTTTAAATTTTATTTTATTATGTTATGTTAATCACCATACCTTACATCATTAGTTTTTGATGTAGTGATCCATGATTCATTGTTTGCGTATAACACCCAGTGCCCCTTTAACCAACTCAGGCTATTCTTTTGCATTGTTAAAGCTTGGGACCACCAACTTAACCACGAGGCAAAGGCAAAACAATAGCCCAAACCGCTGCCCACCCCCCACTGATGTCAAAATTTATGATATGTAGAGTCAAGTACAAAAGCCACCACAACCATCCAATGTTGCTCCAGCTGGTGACACAAAGTCAGCTGTCAAATACAATTGTGCTAAATACATTTGTTTGCATTTGCTATGTTGTTACAACATGAGGTCTGTGCACATGCTGCCCTGTAGCCCAGAATGTCTTGTTGACTAATTTCTACTTCCTTCTTAAGCAGACTCCTCAGGAAAGCCTGTCCTGGCTCCTCCTGCCTTTCCCTTCAGAAGCTTAGTCTCCTTTTTGAGACTGTCGTCCCCTCCAAACTATGAAGTTCCTCAGAGCTTTCTCTCTCCAACAACTTAAGACCATACTTGGCCCATAGTAAATACTCAATAAGTATTTGTTGAATTAATGAACGAAAAACAAACAAACAAAAAACCGGGAAGCCCAAGCCTGAGTGATTTGGCAAAGTTTAAATGAAACCCTTTAAATCATCTAAATGCTGCTTCAGAATGAAAAATGTTGTATGAAATCTACCTCCAAATTTTACTGATCTCCTTCTGGAAAACATGTGCTGTGTACAAAATCAAAAGAACTTTAATGCAAGTCAGATCTTCCTTTAAAACATTGACCATGTGGAGATGGCAAAATGTTACATTATTGATAAGATTGAAAATTCTTGATGTTAGATAGTGTTTGGTCTTCTGAGAACCAAAACTAACCATGTGTGGCATTCAAACTTAACATCTGCTCTTTCAACTTGTTTTGTTGGGTTGTGAAATAGTCAGGTTTCTTCCTTCAAAGTAGTAGGTGTAGGATATCCAAGTTGAGAGTATTTTAGGTGAGGCCATAGAGGGGTGGTTGTTTGTGAAAACTGGATGACTGATGGGGACAACTGACCAATGGGGGTCACCACAGGTGGTGAAAAGAATAATTTGGTCCTTCTGGGACTTTTCCTAATGCTGACCTTTCTTCTCCTGGGCTAAGAACTCCTGGGATCACTTCCCTTCCCCTTCACAGTGGGCTCACCCCCCACACCCCTATTCACTACCCATGCCCACAACAGCAGAATCTTTCAATGAAGAGAATTTTTGTTTTAGGTATCCCCCAAAATGAAGATATTTAAGGAATGTTTTGTTTTAAATGGGTAACTGCCAAAGAAAAATAAAAAACCAAATCAGAAGAAACACCAAAACCTTAAAACAACTGGAATGATCCCCATATGAAATTAATGCTCGCAGAATTTTCTTCCAAATTATATACTTCCATCAAAGAAGTTCGAGTTATCATCTTTCAAGGTGAAGGCAAACTTTGATGGGAAGCCTGACACTGTCCAAAAAATTTCTTCAACCACCTCTTTTATGCCCCACATTCCACAGTTGTTCACTTATTCATTTAAAACTTTTGTAGGTTTTATTTATTTATAAATCTGTAATAGTGTTTATGTATCACAACATATCAGAGTGAAGATCTCGATCAGATCTATTTCTGAGACCAAAGACATGGTAATGGGGGTGGGGGTAAGGAGAGGATGGAGGATGAAAAGCAATGTTTGGGGCTATCTGGGCTGCCTGGGGCAAGGGAATTAAGAGAAGTCTTCAGGCCTGTTTCATTTACCTTGGAATTTCCCCTGTCCAGTCCTACTCAGAGTTTGTACAAAAAGCACAGCTTTTCACCATATGTTCTTTGATTCCCTTTGCTAGCAACAGCCCCCATATATCAAAATGCTTTGGGTATTCTTTAAGAAGTTAATGCTCTTTAAAAATATTTTTTAGTCACTGCAGCACATGAGTCCAAGTTCGGACCAGAGATCGAAAGTCATGCTGGGCATCTCAGTGATTCCAGAAGAGAATTGACAAAAGCAATAAAAATGGGAGAGAGGAAAAGGTGATGAAGCCTCACTGGTGTCAACCAAGCTTTTCCTTTCACAGTCTGTACAAAAGTACACATTTTCCTACAGAAATAAATTCTACTAACTATTATATATCCACAGGTAGAGAAGGCAGGTATTATCCAGAGCTTCATTTTTACCATATCGTTAATTGTTCCATCAAAGACTCCAGTGTAAGCGATTCAGTTACCCACATTTCCCTATGCCTAATATCTGAAAGATATTCAGAATATCAGGGCCTCAAAATTTTACCTTGCTGCTCCTTGAAAGCCTTTCCATTGTTCCTTTTCTCTCTTCTAACCCTCTGGCCTGGCGCCAAATCTCTTCCTTCTGCCTATTTGTTATCGGGGCCAGTTCTTTAATGTTTTTTATTTTCCATGAATTATCTGACCAAAAAACTGGGTATGGTTAAAATTAAGTTCCTCTGAAACAGTTTAAAAATACTGCACATAGAATTTAATTAGGCTAATAAATAGTTGGGATATCTACCATCTTTAAGATACTACAAATGAAAGATATAGGAACTTATGGTCTAGTGAGGAATTTACAGTCTTGAAGGAAATGATAGCCCATCGAGAGAGGAAGACATGGCAATGTGGTTGTGTTATGAAAGGGGAACAAAGTGCATAGGGGCAGCGAGGAGCAAGGTAAGATTTCTGTCTAAAAGAGGAAGGGAAGTTCTAATAAAGGAGGGAGATGATGACTCATTGAAATAACCACCATTTTGAACACTGCTACTTTGAATGATCATTGTAAAAATTATCTATGAACTAGATTCTTCTCTACGTATAACTTTTAACAAATCATTGAATGACAGGAAAGGAAGTTAGTTAAGTTACTAAATGACTATTTTTACTATGTCCTGACATCTGTTAATAACAGGTAACAATTCTCTGAAAGGCAGTATTCAGGTTCAATGCCATGCAGAGGGTGTGTTCGAAGTTAAATACACAAGGAAACATTGTATACTTATACAGCAGCAGCATCTTCGAAAAGATTGTCCCAACATCAAAGTCAAGAGCCAAAGCTAAGAAAGGAAGCTGGGTGTACTGGAAAGGGCATCAATAGGCTTTGCCAATTAAGAGACCAGAGTTCAAGTCCTGGCTCTACCACTTGTTAGTCCTATGACCTTTGATTCAGGTACTTTATCTTTTTCTCAATATTTTTAGTTTTTTCCTCCTAATAGAGAAGTGCACACACCTAAATACTTAAATACAGTTTCTGGGGGGGAAAAAAAAGTTACTATTGAGTCACAAATAATTTCATTAATTTCTTTCATTATAAAATCAATCTCCCAGGGAGCGAAGGAAAGATGGCGGAGGAGTAGGGGACCCTATTTCAACTGGTCCCCGGAAATGAGCTGGATATCTACCAGACCACTCTGAGCACCCATGAAACCAGCCTAAGATGTAAGAAGATCTGGATCTCTACAAGCAGAATATCGCAGGCGGTTGGTTTTGAGGTACGAAGGGGGGAGCCCTGATTCCACAGGCAGATAACAGGATAAATGGCAGCGGGACGGTGCCTGGCCGTGGGGATCCTACACCGCCGGTGAGCAACAGCCTCGCTCGCTGGGGACGGGGCACAGACTCGCAGACCGGCAGCGGCAGGGAAAGGACTTTAGGGCAGCACCCGGGGCGGAAACCCAGAGCTGCGGGGTCAGGCGTGCTAACTGGGAGCGCTGGCGGGTTTAGAAGCACAAAAGGCAGAGACGTGCCCCGACCTGGAGGCAGGACTGGGAGCGCTGCAGAGGGGTGCACAACCCAGGACGCTGCAGTTTATAGCAGCTCGGACAGAAACGGAGACAGTGTGGCCTGGAGAGCTCACTGAAGAACAGACTGCGGTCTCTCTGCTCTGAGGCAGAGGGTTGGAAATGGTCTCTTCTGCTCTGACTCGCGGAAGAGACGCGGAAAGCCACCAGGGAAAGGCGCCAGAGAACAAAAGCCCCAAAAATGATTCCCGCTGAGCCCATCCCCCACCACAGGGGGGGCAGGGCAACTCCGCCCAAACAGGGTTGCCTGAGTAACAGCGCGGCAGGCCCCTCCCCCAGAAGACAGGCTGGGAAAACAAGAGGCCAGCAACCCTAAGGTCCCAAGAAAACAGGTGCATCTTGCTTGGGTTCTGGTCAATAATTTGGACTCTATACATTCCCTCAAACACCCATCAACAGAATGACTAGGAGGAACCCCCAAAATAGAAAAGACTCAGAGATTATGACTTATGCTGCAGATTTACAAATGGATGCAGATAAAACCAAGATGTCGGAGATGGAATTCAGGCTAGCAATTGTGAAGACAATGGCTAAAATGGAGAAATCAATTAATGGCAACATAGAGTCTCTAAGGGCAGAAATAAAAGGTGAATTGGCAGAACTTAAAAATGCTATCAATGAGATCCAATCCAATCTAGATAATCTAACAGCTAGGGTAAGTGAAGCAGAAGAACAAATAAGCGACCTGGAAGACAATATAATAGATAAAAAGAGGAAAGAGGAGGCCAGGGAAAAACAACTCAGAATCCATTAAAATAGAATCAGAGAAATAAGTGACACCATGAAGCATTCCGATGTCAGAATAATTGGAATCCCAGAGGGAGTGGAGAGAGAGAGAGGGCTAGAAGATGTATTTGAGCAAATTGTAGCTGAGAACTTCCCTAATCTGGGGAATGAAACAAACATTCATGTTCTAGAGGCAGAGAGGACCCCTCTGAAGATAAGGAAAACAGACCCACGACCGGCATGTAATACTAAAACCCGCAAATCTTAGAACCAAGGAAACCATCTTAAGGGCAGTTAGGGGGAAGAGAGTCCTTACGTACAGAGGGAGGAACATCAGAATAACATCAGACCTATCCACAGAGACCTGGCAAGCCAGAAAGGCCTGGCAAGACATATTCAGGGTACTAAATGAGAAGAACATGCAGCCAAGAATACTTTATCCAGCAAGGCTTTCATTTAGAATGGATGGAGAGATGAGAGCTTCCATGACCGGCAGAAACTGAAAGAATATGTGACCACTAAGCCGGCCCTGCAAGAAATATTAAAGGGGGTTCTATAAAAGGAGAAAGACCCCAAGAATGATCTACAACAGAAATTTACAGGGACAATCTATAAAAACAACGTCTTCACAGGCAACATGTTGACAATTAATTCATATCTTTCAATAATTACTCTCAACGTGAATGGCCTAAACGCTCCCATAAAACGGCACAGGGTAAAAAGACAGGACCCATCCATATGCTGCCTACAAGAGACTCATTTTGAACCTAAAGATACATCCAGACTGAAAGTGAAGGGATGGAGATCCATCTTCCATGCCAGCAGACCTCAAAAGAAAGCTGGGGTAGCAATTCTTATATCAGACAAATCAGATTTTAAGCTAAAGTCTGTAATTAGAGACACAGAAGGACACTATATCATTCTTAAAGGGTCTATCCAACAAGAAGATCTAACAATTGTAAATATCTATACCCCCAACATGGGAGCAGCCATCTACATAAGCCAACTGTTAACCAAAATAAAGAGTCATATTGATAACAATACGTTAATTGTAGGAGACCTCAATACTCCACTCTCAGCAATGGACAGATCATCTAAGCAGAAAATCAACAAAGAAACAAGAGCTTTGAATGATACATTGGACCAGATGGACCTCATAGATATTTACAGAACATTCCACCCTAAAACAACAGAATACTCATTCTTCTCGAGCACACATGGAACTTTCTCCAGAATAGACCATATACTGGGTCACAAATCAAGTCTCAACCGATACCAAAAGATTGAGATTATGCCCTGCATATTCTCAGACCACAATGCTTTAAAACTGGAACTCAATCACAACAAAAAATTTGGCAGAAATTCAAACACCTGGAAGCTAAAGACCACTCTGCTCAAGAATGTTTGGGTCAACCAGGAAATCAAAGAAGAACTTAAACAATTCATGGAAATCAATGAGAACGAAAACACATCGGTCCAAAACCTATGGGATACTGCAAAGGCAATCCTAAGGGGGAAATACATAGCCATCCAACCCTCACTCAAAAAAATAGAAAAATCCCGAATTCACCAACTAACTCTACACCTTAAAGAACTAGAGAAAAAGCAACAAACGACACCTAAGCCACGCATTAGAAGAGAAATAATTAAAATTAGAGCAGAAATCAATGAATTAGAAACCAGAAACACAGTAGATCAGATCAACGAAACTAGAAGTTGGTTCTTTGAAAGAATTAATAAGATCGATAAACCACTGGCCAGACTTATCCAAAAGAAGAGAGAAAGGACCCAAATTAATAAAATTATGAATGAAAGGGGAGAGATCACGACTAACACCAAGGAAATAGAAACAATTATTAGAAATTATTATCAATAACTATATGCCAATAAACTGAGCAATCTGGATGAAATGGAGGCCTTCCTGGATACCTATAAGCTGCCAAGACTGAAACAGGAAGAAATTGACAACCTGAATAGGCCAATAACCAGTAACAAGATTGAAGCAGTGATCAAAAACCTCCCAAAAAACAAGAGTCCAGGGCCTGATTGGATTCCCTGGGGAATTCTACCAAACATTCAAAGAAGAAATAATACCTATTCTACTGAAGCTGTTTCAAAAAATAGAAACAGAAGGAAAACTTCCAAACTCATTCTATGAGGCCAGCATTACCTTAATCCCCAAACCAGGCAAAGACCCCATCAAAAAGGAGAATTTCAGACTGATATCCCTGATGAATACGGATTCCAAAATCCTCAACAAAATCCTAGCTAATAGGATCCAACAATACATTAAAAGGATCATCCACCATGACCAAGTGGGATTTATCCCCGGGATGCAAAGGTGGTTCAACATTCGCAAATCAATCAATGTGATAGAACACATTAATAAGAGGAGGGAGAAGAACCATATGGTCCTCTCAGTTTATGCAGAAAAAGCATTTGACAAAATACAGCATCCTTTCCTGATTAAAACTCTTCAGAGTACAGGGATAGAGGGAACATTTCTCAAGCTCATAAAATCCATCTATGAAAAACCCACAGCAAATATCATCCTCAATGGGGAAAAGCTGAGAGCCTTTCCTTTAAGATCAGCAACACGTCAAGGATGCCCACTCTCGCCACTATTGTTCAACATAGTACTAGAAGTCCTAGCAACAGCAATCAGACAACAAAAAGAAATAAAAGGTATTCAAATTGGCAAAGAAGAAGTCAAACTCTCTCTTTTCACAGACGACATGATACTTTATGTGGAAAACCCAAAAGACTCCACCCCCAAATTACTAGAACTCATCCAGCAATTCAGTAATGTGGCAGGATACAAAATCAATGCACAGAAATCAGTTGCTTTCTTATACACTAACAACGCAACTGTAGAAAGAGAAATTAAAGAAACGATTCCATTTACAATAGCACCAAAAACCATAAGATACCTCGGAATAAACCTAACCAAAGAGGTAAAGGATCTATACTCTAGGACTACAGAACACTCATGAAAGAAATTGAAGAAGACACAAAAAGATGGAAAAATATTCCATGCTCATGGATCAGAAGAATAAACATTGTTAAAATGTCTATGCTACCCAGAGCAATCTATACCTTCAATGCCATCCCGATCAAAATTCCAATGACATTTTTCAAAGTGCTGGAACAAACAATCCTAAAATTTGTATGGAATCAGAAAAGACCCCGAATTGCCAAGGAGATGTTGAAAAAGAAAAACAAAGCTGGGGGCATCACGTTGCCCGATTTCAAGCTATATTACAAAGCAGTGATCACCAAGACAGCATGGTACTGGCACAAAAACAGACATACAGACCAATGGAACAGAATAGAGAACCCAGATATGGACCCTCAACTCTATGGTCAAATAATCTTTGACAAAGCAGGAAAAAACATGCAATGGAAAAAAGCAGTCTCTTCAATAAATGGTGCTGGGAAAATTGGACAGCCACATGCAGAAGAATGCAACTCGACCATTCTCTAACACCACTCACAAAGATAAACTCAAAGTGGATGAAAGACCTCCATGTGAGACAGGAATCCATCAAAATCCTAGAGGAGAACATAGGCAGTCACCTCTTTGACATCGGCCACAGCAACTTCTTTCAAGATACATCTCCAAAAGCTAGTGAAACAAAAGCAAAAATGAACTTTTGGGACTTCATCAAGATAGAAACTTCTGCACAGCAAAGGAAACCGTCAACAAAACAAAGAGGCAACCCACAGAATGGGAGAAGATATTTGCAAATGACACTACAGATAAAGGGCTGGTATCCAAGATCTGTAAAGAACTTCTCAAACTCAACACCCAAAAAACAAATAATCAAGTCAAAAAGTGGGCAGAAGATATGAAAAGACACTTCTCTGAAGACATACAAATGGCTAACAGACACATGAAAAAATGTTCATCATCATTAGCCACCAGGGAAATTCAAATCAAAACCACATTGAGATACCACCTTACACCAGTTAGAATGGCCAAAATGGACAGGGAAAGAAACAACAAATGTTGGAGAGGTTGTGGAGAAAGGGGAACCCTCTTACACTGTTGGTGGGAATGCAAGTTGGTACAGCCACTTTGGAAAACAGTGTGGAGGTGCCTCAAAAATTTAAAAATAGAGCTACCCTATGACCCAGCAATTGCACTACTGGGTATTTACCCCAGAGACACAGATGTAGTGAAAAGAAGGGCCATATGCACCCCAGTGTTCATAGCAGCAATGTCCACAATAGCCAAACTTGGAAAGAGCTGAGATGCCCTTCAACAGATGAGTGGATAAAGAAGATGTGGTCCAAATATACAATGGAATATTACTCAGCCATCAGAAAGGATGAATACCCAACTTTTGCATCAACATGGATGGGACTGGAGGAGATTATGCTAAGTGAAATAAGTCAAGCAGAGAAAGTCAATTATATGGTTTCACTTATTTGTGGAACATAAGGAATAGCATGGAGGACATTAGGAGAAAGAAGGGAAAAATGGGGGGGGGAATTGGAGGGAGAGATGAACCATGAGAGACTATGGACTCTGAGAAACAAACAGGGTTTTAGAGGGGAGGGGGGAGGGGAGATTGGTTAGCCCGGTGATGGGTATTAAGGGGGGCACGTACTGCATGGAGCACTGGGTGTTATACGAAAACAATGGATTGTGGATCACCACATCAAAAACTAATGATGTATTGTATGGTCACTAATATAATAAAATTAAAAAATAAATAAATAAATAAAATCAATCTCCCACCTCCCTCACTATGTTATTTAAGCTGAATTATATGCACAGGCAGATTGGCTTGTAATGCTACTCAATGAAATTTTTACTAATAAATTTCTTACATAGTTCATGGAGCAATACAGAACATTAGAGCACTACCGTTGGAAATGAAGAGGCAGAGGGAAGGAATCAGTGCTCAGTGTAAAAGTTGGAGGAGAAAAGAGAAGGTATGGAAAGTCCTGAAAGAAGCAATAAGAAAAACTTTTCATAGGTCCTGGAAGGGTTTTTTAAAGATTTTATTTACTCATTTGACAGAGAGAAAGAGAACACAAGCAGGGGGAGTGGGAGTGGGAGAAGCGGGCTCCCTCTGAGCAGGGAGCCCAATGCGGGGCTCAATCCCAGGACCCTGGGATCATGACCTGAGCCGAAGGCAGACACCCAACCAACTGAGCTAACCAGGCGTCCCTGGAAATGTCTTTTTAAAGCCCATATTTTTCCTAGCGATCTCCTAGACATACCTGCCAAATGGTACCTTCAAGTTGCCCTGTGTGTGCAAGTGGTCTTGATTTGTGCCCTGAATTTGCCTCTTCAAGGGCTTTCGTATTTATGATCACAGCTCTCAAAACATCACAGGAACCAGGCAGTGATCATTACACCCCACAAAGCATTCTACCCACAAACTATGTCCAACCCAGGCTGGGTTTCCCATTCACCCAGCTACCTAATGACAGAACCCAGTTTTAATTCAGATTTCGTAATTCCAATCACTGGGCACTCTTACTTCAAGCTTCTGGAATGCCCCTCCTCATCTTTCTTAATTATGACAATATCACCCACTTTGTTCTAGACAAAATGCCAAGTGCTTTCTCTGCACTCCTTTGAATACCTACAGTCTCACTACAAGTTAGGAAAGAGTAGGCTCTCTTTACAAATGAGGAAATAACAAGGCTCAGAGAGATTAAGCCATTTGCCCTAAATCAGTGAACACCAGAGCCAAGATGCAAACCCAGGTACACAGGTACACTATTCAATGTACATTTCAAACACCTTTTCCAAATTAATGTTATGACAGTCTTGTTCTCCACTGAAATTCCACAGCTTTCAGTCTCTTATTTGAAATAAAATATACAAACACCCTCTCTTCCTTATCCACCATTCCACTGTAAGGTCCTTCAGAACAGGGGTTGACTTACTCTGTATTTCCTACCATACCTAGCAATGCAAGAGCTCAGACCTATTTTTTTTTTTAAGATTTTATTTATTTGAGAGAGAGAGAGAGAGAGAGCATGAGGAGGGGCAAAGGGAGAGGGAGAAGCAGGCTCCCTGCTGAGCAGGGAACCCAATTACATTTGGGGCTTGATTCCAGGACCCTGGGATCATGACCGGAGCTGAAGACAGATGGTTAACTGATTGAGCCACCCAGGTGCCCCAGCTCAGACATATATTTAAGTGATTAGCACCATTCTTCAAAAAGCTATCCCAAAGAAACCCAGGCCAGACCTTTGGGACTCCAGCACTTCACTCCTGTTGAAAATTAATAAATATGGGAGGCATCCAAATTAGCTGGATGTTCAGACTTCCACAGGAAGCAAATAGGTAGTTTCCTGTTTATGGCCTTAAGGCCTCCTCAATCTTTATCAGATCAGTTCAGTCTCTTCTGTAGCTCTAAGGGAAATACTGGCTAGGACAGATCTCTCTCTGCACTTAGGATTCACATACTTTTCTCCCATTAATGTTCCATTAATGTTCATAGGTGTCTGTTTTTCCTGGTAGCTTGGAGGATGAATACACAAAGCTGCAGAGTTGGCAAATTTTATCATTTGAACATCTTTTTTCAAGGGGAGGAAATAGACTCAAGCTAATATCTAGTACTCTCTTATCATAAAGTTTCAAATGAGAAGTTTCAAAGCAAAATGAACATTTTTATTCTTTCCTGAAGAAATAAACTGTCACAGGACAGTTTATTCCTTTTTTGGCTAGATGTAGTTGAGGATAGATATATAAATTTGTCTCAAATGCTTAATAATCCTTAGGCACCAGAAACTCAGAATTATCTCTTTTGATGGGCTAATATTTGGGCTGTGAATCACTGTCTCAGACAAGCAGACCATCAAGATGAATTTCTAATATATAGTAAATGAAGATGATGGAGTCTGAAAAATCTGGAGAAGCATTTAGCACCACTATTCCCTAAATCTCATGATGTGCCTAATTCTTCTCTCTGGAAATATTACAGGTGAAAATTCCATCAATGGTTGTTCATGTCTGCCTCAGGGCCAGGATAAAAGCTCTCATTCATTTGAACAATTCCCTTGGAGAGAAGGAAACTAACTTCAAATGTTTTGGTAATCACCTCAAAAGCATATCTGTCAAAGTGAATCAGCCTGAAGGTTTAGAGAAATATCTATGTTGTTACTGCTTTGTTCAAATGAGCAGAACCCTCTTCCCCCAGAATTCTGAAAGGCTGGCTCCTTCATTTCCTTCAAACCTTCCTAAAAGTCACCTTCACAATGAGGCCTTTCCCCCCACCCTATTGAAAGCTGTAATCTTCCCTTAAACCACCATCAATCTTCCTTCCCTAATTTGCTTTTCTCCAAAATACTTACTACTGGCTAACAAACTATATATTCATATCTTCTCTCACTCCCTCAATTAAAATCCAAGTTTCGTGAGGGCAGGATTTTTTTTCTTGCTATGTCCCTAAGGTCTAAAATGGTGGCTTTGGCAGATACAGGTACTCAGTAATATTTATTGAGTGAATGAGTTAATGTGTAAATAATCTAGGCTAGGAATCTTATTAAAAGTAAGGCCATGAATTCAGAGATGTCAAACAATAATATATTTTCCTACAGTTTTTATGGGCCGGAATTTATCTTTAGTAAAATCACAGATTCCTTTTTAAAATATGTATATGCCCATAGTCCACGCACTTGGGAAGCAGTCAACAAAATAGAATGTTTCAGGAGTAAAAACACGGCTTTTGAAATTTATCCGTTTTTATTTTTATCTCTCAAGCAGTTGCTACAGGTGATAACTTGAGTAGTCAAAAATATGGCACTTTCTGTCCTGGAGCTTAATGGGAGAAACACCCAGCTGAGAACTATGAAGAGCAGTTTTGATTTGTATGCATGTGCGTGTCTGTGTATGTAGAAATATAGGGGGGAAAACGTAGGATGGAAAGAAAGTCACTCTAAAGTTGTGTGCTTGAGTTTCCCAGATTGGAAAGTCTCTTCTTTGTGGGGAAAAGGGATGCTGTGAGAATAAAAGTAAAAAGAAAAATCAATTTGAAAAAATATATAGATTTTGTTATTGCTAGGTTTTGCACTTATTGCTGATAATAAGGTTATATGCTTTGGCAATCTGTTTTATTTAACACTTATTTTAGAAAAATGTTAGACCATATTGAATACAAAATGTTTAAAAACATTTTGACAGATATGCTTCCACTGACTTTGTCTTGAAGAGAAGATGGAAGAGGCAATTTTGGCTTCCCCCTATATTATGAAAATGAATTAGCCAATCTACAAATTTCTAATGTGTCTTAAGCAACATCAAAATGAATGGTAAATAAACTTACCTATTAAGATTTAGTTCACTATTTTATCTTGGTCAGGATCAAATTATAGAATAGATTTTTCTGTGAAAGTTCTGAAATGATAGGAATCCATCCATCCATCTCCATCCTTGAATATAAATGACCCTAGAATTATAAATTGTAGTATATCCAGATCAAGAAATAGGAGAACCGACAATTCTAATAAATATGTCTACTGTTGCCAGGCCATGGTGGAAAGTTTAGCCAATTCTTTGATGGACAAATATTTTGGGTTTCCTGTCTTCAGTAGAAACGCTGGCTCTGAGAAACCTCAAATATGCGGAGGAGTTAAGAACCCTGCCTTCCAGTTTGGTTCTGCTACTAGCAAACTACTGCATGTAGTTTGGCCAATCTGTATTCTCTGGGACTCAGTTTCCTTGTAATTAAGAGGAAGGGGATGAACTAGATTACCATAGAAGCATCAGAGAATATTAGTAGTAAAGGAGCTTTAAGGATCATTAATCTAACATGTCTACGTTATATAAGAAACAAACTCTAAAGTGCCTATGTCTGTTGGCTATGATAATTTTATTATTAATCTTTCCAGTCAGATTTATAATTTCTCACTCTCTCCCAAAAAAATGAAATTAAGTTTTCTATTTAAAAAAACATGAGTAAAGATATTCTCCAAAATAATTAAGATGTGTCAGGAGTAAATTTCCAACCTATACACAGCAATGTTAGTCTTAATCATTCCCTGACTTGAAATGTTTTTCACTTGCCTAAGAATGTAAAATGGGTATTAAAATGTAGTTACATATCATATACCCTCCAAGTAATTCTTTTTGGGGAACAGGGGATGATGACAAAATTTATTGAACCTCTATTATTTGAGAAGGACTTTATATTATCTTATTTAGTTCTTTTTTTTTTTTTTTTTTTTTAAAGATTTTATTTATTTATTTGACAGGGAGAGACAGCCAGAGAGAGAACACAAGCAGGGTAAGTGGGAGAGAGAGAAGCAGGCCTCCCGCCGAGCAGGGAGCCCGATATGGGGCTCGATCCCAGGACCCCGGGATCATGACCTGAGCCGAAGGCAGACGCTTAACGACTGAGCCACCCAGGCGCCCCTTATCTTATTTAGTTCTTAAACCAATGATCACAATCATCATTTCCATTTTGTAAGCTCGATATTAATGGAGTTAAATAATTTGCTCTAAAATAGATTACCAAACAAGTGAATTGCAAAGCTGGGATTCAATCTCAAGTCTTACTGGCCTGAAAGCTTAAGGACTTTTCACTATTCCACATGGCCTGACTGAAGAGAGAAATTTTTGTTTCAAAATTCTTGGGTAGACCAGGGCTACCCACCTTTGGATAAAAGCTGCACGATAACTTAATGACTTGACAATGCACAGAGAGAGAACAGGATGCTTGGGTCAAGGTGAAGGAGTCATTACTCAGATCTCTCTTCTTCCACACCAAAATAGAAATTAAAAAAAAAAAAAATACTAAAAAGTACAGAGCCACGCTAAAAAAAAAAAAAAAAGTGAGAATATTCATGTTGCAGAAGCAGAGGAAACCTATAGCAAAAGCAGAGATTAAAGTATTACAACCCAGATGGAACTATAACCATTATATATGTGATGGCACTTCAGGGACCGTATAGGTATGGAAGTCAAATCTGCCATACACATAGCAAGGGACAAGAAATTCGCTCTCCATGTGAGCCTAGGAGGCAAGACCATACTGCCTACTCATTTATAAAAGCTAAAATAGCTCTACTCATTCACACAAAATTACAGCATTCCATTTGAGCACAGAAAGACTGTATGAGATCTGGACCAGTATTGATACATAACTGAGATAGATATTAAATTTTATCAAATATTTCAGCAACTATTTTGGATTAAAGTCATTCATATTATAACAACAGATGGATGTTCTCTAGTAATTTATAAATACAAAATCTAGCATTAAGCTTAATAAAAAAAACACTAGAAGATGATAACTGGCTTCTAGCTAACACATTTAGATAAATAAGAAAGAAATGTGTCATACAACTTGAAGGAAAGAGGCTAAATTAACATTACTTACAGATGATAGCATTATAGAAATTGAAAAACGAAGAGAGTCAACATCAAAACTATCACAAACTGTAAGTCTTCAATAAAAAACAGTCTTCAATAAAAACCACAACTTCAAAAGCATAATGTGAGAGAATATACACAGTATGTTCAAACAAGAAAATGTAGCTACATGATAATTAGCAAGAAAAATGAAAAACTTCTAAGAAAAAAACTTTACAATGCTCCTGAGAAACAGAAAAATACTTGATCAAAAGAAAAACCTACCTATTCTTATACAAGATTTATAGCACTAGGTTATTAATTTTCCCTCAATTAGTCTACAAATGTAAAAGCATCCCAACCAAAATAAGAAAAAACTTTTTTTTTTTAATGAAACAAGCTAACTCAAAAGTTCATAGGAAGAATTATACAAGCAGTAATAGCCACTACATCATAACACTGATGTTATGGAATGAGCTGTGTCTCACCAAATTCATTAGGTTGAAGCCCTAACCTCCAATACCTTTGAATGTGATTGTACTTGGAGATAGGGCCTTTAAAGAGATGATTAAGTTAAAATGAGGCCATTAGGATGGACCCTAATCCAATCCAACTGGGTGTCCTTATAAAAAGAGGAGAATAGGGGGATACCCAGAGAGACCGAAGGCTGCTCATGCACAGACAAAAGGCCATGTGAGGACACAGAAAGAAGGTAAATATCTACAAGCCAAGAAGAGAGAACTCAGGAGGAACCTCACCTGCCAACACCTTGATATAGAACTTCTAGCTTCCAAAAGTGTTAGAAAATAAAGTTCTGTTTAAGCCACCTACTCTGTGGTATTTTTTTATGGCAGTCCTCACAGATTAATACAATACATTCCACACAAAATTACTGAGCATAAATGTCAGGCAAATATGCTTATGAGTTAGGTGTTTAATAATAATTGATGTTATTAATAATCTGGTCCTGAATGTTGGAAACAATCATAAATTGTAGAGCCAAGGAGAGCTACTTGCTTGAGTTACTATGGGAATCACCCAAATGTTTTCTACCCACTGAAAATTCTGTTAAAATAACAGTAATTTGTTAAACTGGTTAAATAATTCAACCCACAGTATATTTCCTCCTAGTCTTCTCAGTTACCATATATAAATAAAGTATTTATTGCCTGTTCTCTAGATACAGATCTAGGTAACATAAGGGATATAAAAAGATTTTGTATGCACAAGATCCTTTTACTTTTATTAGGGAAATGAGACCTATGTAAAAAAATGTAAGCAAGAATAAAATATTCCCATATAAAGTAATACTTGTATGTTGGCTAACTGAACATAATAATAAAAAAATAAAAATTAAAAAGAGTAATACTTGTAGATATTTTAAGTTGTCATTCTTATTAGTGGGCAGTTTCCCAGACTTTAACATCTGTTTTTTTAATCTACAATTTCCTTCCTTTCTCTCTCTTCCTCCTTATTCCTTGAAACTGTGATCAAGTGTTAGTTTCTATATAAAACCACTTTGTCTGGGGCACCTGGGTGGCTCAGTCGTTAAGCATCTGCCTTTGGCTCAGGTCGTGATCCCAGAGTCCTGGGATGGAGACCCACATCGGGCTCCCTGCTCAGCGGGAAGCCTGCTTCTCCCTCTCCCACTCCCCCTGCTTGTGTTCTCTCTCTCTCTCTGTCAAATAAACAAATAAATAAATAATCTTTAAAAAAAACGCTGCCTTATTATTTTTAATTTCAAGTTTTTATTTAAATTCCAGTTAGCATTCAGTGTATTATTAGTTCAGGAGTAGAATTTAGTGATTCATCACTTACATACAACACCCAGTGCTCAGCACAAGTGCCCTCCTTAATGCTGCCTCCTTTTCAAAATGTTTTTACCTTGCCTAGTGAGTGTCCATGAAAAGAAAAAGAATATACCGTCACCATTGTACTACAAGATGTGGTTTAGAAATTTTATATTTTAGAGACACCTGGGTAGCACAGTCAATTAAGCATCCAAGTCTTATTTTGGCTCAGGTCATGATCTCAGGGTCATGAGATGAAGCCCCCCACCCCCACCCCCTTGACTCCATGCTGAGTGGGGAATCTGCTTGAGATTCTCTCCCTCTCTCTGAAATAAATCTTTAAAAAAAAATTTTATATTTTACTTTTCTACATTAAATTACAACTAGTTATCATCTCTGAAACCTGTAATCCATGTTGGATGAACAAAACAAAAAAATGAAAAAAAAATAGCAGTAACAAAGAACTTGGTAAATGGATAATGGTTATAATTCCAAGAAGCCCCAATTGGCTATTATTTAAAGGAATATTCTGCCATCTTAAGAATTACTGATAGCCAATATTTATCTTTTATCCTTCCAAACTCCTTGACCTTGTATGCTATTTTAATCACAATTCTCACAGCCCATTTTTTTTTTTTTTTGCCATTTTCCTCTATTGTTCCCCTTCAGCATTACATATTTGCTTCCCTTTGTAGTTTATTTGACCCATACAGATCTTATTTTTTTTATTAACTCCACATTATTAGGTTCTCATTAAGCTTATTTCATATGCCTAGCATAATTTTGACTCTTATTTACCCCTTGGTGCAAATTTCTTCACTTCCTCAGAGTCTATTTTTTTTTAAGACCAAAAAAGAATAATTAAAACACAGTTGAAACAATAAAGGAAAAAAGTATTTTTAGATACTAGCTTGCAGTAAGTGATTTAAAAAAAGGCTTGAAATTAAGTGTATATTTATACAGATGAAATAAACTAAAATTTTAAAGGAAAAATACTAAAGAAGAAATTGAAGAATATGAAAGATTCCATTTAAGTGCATTTTCATTGCTATAAATCACAAAGCATAATTTGACATTCAGTCTTCTAAATACATTTTCAGTGATGTCTTGATGAAATGTCATGTTAGATACTAGAAAACTGGCTCATAGTAGAGGTTTAATGCATAGGTTTCTTCAAATATATATAAATAAACTTACTAAAAATTATGATGTTATAATTTTCTGCCCTCAGCAAATGTTTATAAACAGATTTCAGAAAGTTGTAGGCTTTTGGAGTAACACCATTAAGGAAAAAGCTGCCTCTGTTTTTAGTAAGATGCCCCTTTGCCAAAGGTGTAACCAAAATTATTAGGTCATACCTGTTGCCAGACTGATCATTTTTGGTGATAGAGTACTATGTTTTTGCAAAGACCTTTTCCTCTGGAACCTTCAAAGTTCACAAAAGAGTGATCCCCCAACAGTTAAGGCCAATGGGAAAGCTGACATATTTCAACACCTCCCAGTACTTCAAGGAAGTCTGATTTCAGCTCCACCCAACTATCATTTCTCAGTCCTCACTGTGTGCAAAGCTTGGGGCCAGGCACTGAGGAGTTATGGAGACCGGAAACCACAAAAATGATCTCAAGAAACTTGCCCTCAATGAGATGCCTTCAAGCAAAAGAATAAGAAACACAAGTAACTGTAATTCAAAGTAAAATAACTTATTTGTACAAATGGAGATAAAATAATTGTGATAGGGAGACCTGGGGAAAGAAGCTCTGACTAGAAAAGCCTTCAGGATTTTCTAGTGCCGAGTAAGTATTATGTCAAGTCAAGTTGACTTGAATTATGAGGAAGAGAAGATATTTTAGGCTAAACAGAGACAAAGATGTCTGAAACTGCATGACTTGGTCAAAAATGGTGAAGATTATGGAATAAGGAAGGATATAATGCAAAGAAAAACTGGAAAGGGATCCAGACCAGATTGTGAAGGCCTTGAATATCATGGTAAAAAGTTCGCATTCACACCCCTCTGCTTCATATACATGCTCCAAAAGTAGCCAAGATTTCATCTATGTTAGAATCACTTCAATTAAGATATACCCTCCAGAATGTATTCCCCTTGATACATTTTCATAATATTTATTCTTGATTGCTCACTCTCATGCTCTCAGGTTAAAACAAACTAACAACTTGTATTGAACTTAGATTAATATTCTGCATCTTTAATTTTATTATTTCTATCTAAACCTTTCTCCCACTTATTGAAACACTGCCAACGTAAAGGACATTGGTTGACAGTTCTTCCATCTCAGCCCTGTGCAGAAAATCTACATGCTTCTCATGAAAATTATGTAGCAACAGCACCTCACATTTATATAGAGCTTTATTGTTTGACACCCATTTCAAATACTTTGTGAATCCATCACATAGTGTTAGCAACTAACATTTTGTGCTCTTGTAGTTTGTCAAGCTCTTTATGTACAATGTTACAACCCCCATTTAGAAATGAGAATATTAAGGTTATTGACATTAAGGGACTTCACAAGGTCACAGAACTAATAAATAGAGAGGAGATCAGGGCTTACCCTAGAAATTTTTACCTTAACCATCATGCTATTATTTCCTGTATAAACACACACCCACACTGCAAAAGTGATTTTGACATTTTAATCAACTCAACAAAACATTTTTGTAAATCAATTACTTTATAGACTTTGTTCTACAAAATTTCTTAATTCAATTCAAACCAGCATTAAAATTGATCTACTGGTTCAATTCATCCAAAATTGTCAAAAATGTATCATGTAATCTTTATTTATATGGACGGCACCAGGCCAAGACAAAAAAAAATGCATTCGAAATTGGATGCCAAAGTTTATGCATTAGAGTATAAATAGTTGCGAATGCACCAATGGTAAAGCAACCATTCTGAAGTCTAAACATCTCATTTTTTATTTTAAAATTCTAGTTTACCATTTTAATATAAAACCGTTTTTTAGAGAGGTGGGGAAGGGGCAGAGCAAGAGGGAGAGAGAGAATTTTAAGCAGGCTCCACGCCCATTTTGGAGCCCAACATTTGGGGAGGATCCTCGATCTCACAACCTTGAAATCATGACCCGAGCCAAAATCAAGAGTCAGCCACTTAGGGGTGCTTGGGTGGCTCAGTTGGTTAAGTGTCTGCCTTTGGCTCAGGTCATGATCCCAGGGTCCTAGGATCGAGCCCCACATCTGGCTCCCTGCTCGGCGGGAAGCCTGCTTCTCCCTCTCCCACTCCCCCTGCTTGTGTTCCTGCTCTCGCTATCTCTCTCTCTGTCAAATAAATAAATAAAATCTTTAAAAAAAAAAAGAGTCGGCCACTTAAATGACTAAGCCACCAAGGCGCCCAATGAAACACAATTTTTAAGAAGAAAATTAAATAACTAAGCTTTCTGAGGTCAGGGTCAGAGATGAAATGTTTAATCCCTCAAGTATTATCCTACTTCAAAATTTCATCTACTGAATGTTATAAATGTGGCCCTGGAGGAGTTGAGGCTTTTATTTCACAGACAAGTAGGATGGTTCACAGGGCAGGTCTTCTGAACACTGCCAATAGTGTGCTTCTCTTCCTCTTGTAAGGCTTTCCTAGCCTCCTACCTCCCAATGTAACAACACTTTCCTGTGAGATTACTCACTGGATCCATTCTTGCCCCTCCTTAAGAAGGTCATTACCAGTTGGAGAAAAAGTGAAGCCTAATAAAAACCACAGGAGTACTATTAAACTGAATTTAAGCAAACATTTTTTCAGAAAAAGATGAAAGCTTTCTTCCTATTTGTTAAGGAAATATCATTTTGATGCTATACATAATAGAACTAAGCAAGAAATTCAGGTCCTACAAGGAAATTGCTGGCCTGGTGATGTTCTACCAGAGAAAAGAGAAAAACGCCCTTTTGAGAAGCTTTGCTATCCTAAGTTAATTCTAAAAATCTCATAGTTCTGAGACTTTAAATGAGAATTGCAAATTTGAAAAAAAAAAAATCCAAGATGGAAAACCAGGTAATAATAATACAGTACGTGAGTGAAAACCATTATGTTCAAGGCAAGTACCCAGCTCCTCTTTAACAAAATTCCCAAGACAACAAATACATGGGACCACTGATCAAAGAGAAGTAAAGAAGAGAAAAATATATTACATATAAAATATTATTATTCTGGAGACAGATACAAGGAGTCTTCCTCTTGAAAGATAACATGAGCCAAAACAGCTTTACTGGCCATTTTGGGAATCATGATTGACCAAGTCAGGGAGTTAAACATGCTCTGCAGAGGACTGAACAGGTCTCAGGAACTCAGTAAATAAAATGGTAGGAATTACGGGGTACCTGGGTGGCTCAGTCGTTAAGCATCTGCCTTCAGCTCAGGTCATGATCCCGGAGTCCTGGGATCGAGCCCGGCATCGGGCTCCCTGCTCAGCGGGAAGCCTGCTTCTCCCTCTCTCACTCCCCCTGCTTGTGTTCCCTCTCTCACTGTGTCTCTATCAAATAAATAAAATCTTTAAAAAAAAAAAAAATGGTAGGAATTATGATGACAACTTATCTATACTTTTTTACCTTAAGAATCCATTAAGGTAAATAGATGTGTTCTCTCATAGGAAAGAGGGTTTTTTTCAAAACATTATTTGGCATACTATAAATAAACCATACTTAAATTTACAATTTATAGGCATGTATGTTCCAGAAAATATTAGCATGAAAGCCCAAGCAAAATAATTTGAAAAATCTTACTTCATTTATAGTTAGCAGCACTAGGGAAGTCAATGTTTCTGGTAAAAAATGACTGCTTTACATATTTTTTTTTTAAGATTTTATTTATTTATTTGAGACAGAGAGAGTGAGCAAGAGCAGGTATGGGGGGAGAGGGAGAAGCAGACTCCCCGCTAAGCAGAGAGCTCATTCTGGGCTCAATCCCAGGATGCTGGGAACATGACCTGAGCTGGAGGCAGAGGTTTAACCAACTGAGCCACCCATTCGCCCCCATTTTACATCTTTAATAAAAAAAGATCTATTGCGCTGTGAATTATGTAAGACTGTTGAATCACAGACCTGTATCTCTGAAACAAATAATACATTATATGTTAAAAAAAAAAAAAAAAGAAGATAGTAGGAAGGGAAAAATGAAGGGGGGGATCAGAGGGGGAGACGAACCATGAGAGACTATGGACCCTGAGAAACAGACTGAGGGTTCTAGAGGGGAGGGGGGTGGGGGGATGGGTTAGCCTGGTGATGGGTATTAAGGAGGGCATGTACTGAATGGAGCACTGGGTGTTATACGCAAACAATGAATCATGGAACACTACATCAAAAACTAATGATGTAATGTATGGTGACTAACATAACATAATAAAATTTTTAAAAATGTAAAAAATAAAAAAAAATAAAAAAAGATCTATTTCAAAAATAATAGTTTTGTTGATTCTGTATTAACAAGTAAAAAAAACTGGGCGCCTGGGTGGCTCAGTCGTTAAGCGTCTGCCTTCGGCTCAGGTCATGATCCCAGGGTCCTGGGATTGAGCCCCGCATTGGGCTCCCTGCTCCACGGGAAGCCTGCTTCTCCCTCTCCCACTCCCCCTGCTTGTGTTCCTTCTCTCGCTGTGTCTCTGTCTGTCAAATAAATAAATAAAATCTTTAAAAAAAAAAACAAGTAAAAAAACTTAAAAAAGGGGGTCATTCCTTTTCTTTCATTACTTAATATACTTTCAACTTTCCCCTCTTCTAAATGTTCTTTTTCTGCCTTTCCTTCCCTCTATTTCTTTGCTCTCATTATCAAAGGATGATGACAGTCACATATGAGAATCTAGATAAAATAGTAAACCCACAACACTGACATATCATCCTCATTTATTTGTTTTTTCAACATCTGAGAAAAAAATCATCTCCCACTTCATTGTGTTTTAAATAACCTCCTCCTTAGAGTATAAACTATTTCACAGAACTGATTTCATATCTCTATTAGTCTAAGCTCCCTAGGGCAGGAACCACTAAACCCAATTCTATCTCCAGGGACCAACCAGCTCAAGGTCTGGGATGAACAAGTGGTGTTAACGTGTGTCAATCACACTAACAAGCTTTTTCTTAAAGGGCCAGCAGAAAAAATTCTCAACTTGTGGGCTAGTCTCAGCCACAACTACTCAACTCTGCCCTTACAGCATGAAAGCAGCCACAAATAATTTACATAAAGGAAAGAGCATGGCTCTGGTCCAACAAAACTTTATCTACAAAAAGGTGAGCAGCCTGTATTAAAATAAAACTTTGTTCGCAAAAAAAAGTGGGCTGCCCACAGCATCATAATTTACCAGCCCCTACTACAGAAAAAGTTGAGGTGCTTATGAGGAAGCCTAACCACAAAGGCTAAAGGGTGAGTCTAAAAACACTGCAGTTTAAGTGAGTATTATTTGCAGTTTGTCCATAAATAAAATATGGTTGTCTTCAGGTTTTTAAACTTTATATAAATGGTATAGAGTAAATGGCTTCCTACAACATTATGTTATTGAGAAAGGTCCGTGTTGACACCTGTAGCCATAGCCTCTACTTCGTTATTTGTAATGATTGTATAATATTCAGTTGTATCAACAGACCACAATTTATCCCTGCTCCTGCTGATACACATTTAGATCTCTAATTTTTAACTATCAAACAATGCTGTAACAGTCTTGTTGAACAAGTGCAATATTTCCCAAAGTGAAATACCTAGATGAAATCGCAGTCACTAAACATAAGCAAATTCAGCTTTACTAAATAGTTCTGTAGAAGCAGAATAGTCCCTCAAAGAAGTATTACTATACAAACATGAGCTCATCAATTTATAAGCTTACTAGCAGTATATAATACCTAAAATTATTGTTTGTCTGTGGTTATAGAAAGCTATGACTGTGTTTTTCAGTGTGAATAACTATGCAGTACAATTTATTGTGCCATTTCTTTCCTAATATGTAATGCCAATTCCATTATTATATCTAATTTCTACATATAGCTGGATGTTTCTTAGTTTTTTATTCTATTCCCTTTAGCTCTGCTTCAATATCGTTGCATTTGATTACCATTGCTTTATAATCTCTATCATTTATAATGTACTATTGTTTTGTAATTTTACCTTCAAAACTGTTTTAGCAACTCTTGGCATTTTGTTCTTCCATATAAAGAATTCTCAAATTCTCTCTTCAAATAATTGTTTCTCTGATTTTCTATTATTTTCTCTTCTCCTATATGTCTTCTAGAAGCCTCTCAATTTATTTTCCATCTCTTACAATTACTCTATTCTTTTTTTATTTAATTGCTTTCTCTATGCTTTGCTCTGGACCAGGTCCTTACACTCTTTTCTAATTAATTAGTTTCTTTCTACATTGTCTCTCATTGCATGACTTGCGGAAAGTAAGGGGAAGAGAATATTCAGGAATCCCCAGTTGTCAGTCAAATTCATTTTTCCAGGAAGCAATATTGTACAAAGAGCTCTCTCTCTTTCTCTTTCTCTTTCTCTCTCTTTTTAATGGTATTAGTATCCATGGACATTTCAGGAACGCTGTGGGTTGAAGAGGCCTTTGAGAACTAGCGTGGGAAGTAGCCACTATACAGAACACTTGGTTCTAAGAGAAAAATGTATTCTAGGTTCCAAACAATGGACTTCAAAATGAATTTTTAAAATACAAACAGTTTGTAAGATGGATATTGCTTTATAAACAAACTCACATTTTTTATGTGAGATAAATTTTGTTTATACGTGTCCCATAATCCCAACTCCCTCCACTTGTAAATAGATTTTTCAGTGTCCTCCAAAATTACCTATTGTCATTTTTTTTAAAGATTTTATTTATTTATTTGACAGAGAGAGACACAGCGAGAGAGAGAACACAAGCAGGGGGAGTGGGAGAGGGAGAAGCAGGCTTCCCGCCGAACAGGGAGCCCGATGCGGGGCTTGATCTCAGGACCCTGGGATCATGACCTGAGCTGAAGGCAGATGCTTAATGACTGAGCCACCCAGGCGCCCCCTACCTATTGTCTTAATAACATAAGAAAAATGTTTAGTTCTCTAAAAGCCAAGTCTGAAGCCTGGAAAAGTTTGCTTTGGCACTGAAGAATTATACTACTAAAGAAAGCAAATAGCCAGAATCCTCACTGAAGATAATTACCTGGACAATTTTATAAGGGTTTCTGTGGATATTCTCTTAATCATTGGGCCCATGAATACCAACCAAACCAAAAAATGCACCCTTCCATACCATCATATGCTCATGGATATGTGGTTAAATTTCGTATGCGTGATCCTTAATGTGATGGGAAAATAAGTTTATTCCCTTCCATACCACCGTTAGCTTCTTCATCTGCCAAAATTTTAAATACCACATCACTGGTTCTTAAAACAAGTACCATGGTAAACTTCTTCACCCAGGGATGCTCAAGAAAAAATTATTAAACAAAGATCATCTTTGGAGTCTATTCACTTTAGCATTTTTTTTTCTGTTTATAAACAGTTTATTCAGTTCATTATAGAGGGTAACTTCCCAGCTAAATGCACAGATACAAGTGAGGTGCCCCTTGGTCAATGCAGGAGCCAGCGGGTTACATGGGACTGGGCATGAGCAAGGAAGGAGCACCAAGGTTTCAGAGTCAGACCCGGCCAGAGCCCCTGAGCAGAGGGGTAGGCTCACGGCCCGCCTCACGCTGACCCTGCTGCTTCCTTCTCACAGCTGGGCATCCTGCGGGGCGTGTCTTCAACACTGCAGCATCTCAGTGAGGCCAGGGGAACAGATATTAAAGGGAGTCCGTGTCCTGGTGCCCCTCAACTGTTGTTGCTTTGTAAGTCCCATGATAGCATGTGAACGGAAATTTTGGCATCCTCCAGTAACCATGGGCACTTTGGCATTTTTGATACTTCTTTCCTTTCCATCTCTTTCTCCAACTCAAATATCAACAGCTTTTTAAGAAATATTCTATCCTCTTATATTCCAACAGAATTCCTCCTTGAATACTCTAAATTAGTGCTTCCCTTCTTACATAAAATTCACAATTCCACAGTAACTTCATTGCAAAGTAGTTACCATCTAAGAAATTCATAAAGGATATGCCTTAACAAAAACATAATGAGCCACTTTTCTTAGAAGTATGTGCATTATAAAAAAAAAAAATTGTCTCAACACAAAGGAATATATTTTTAACAATAGATTACTTAACAGTATTATAGATGATGTGATAGACGAGGTATGATAAACTTATTTTCCCATCCCATTAAAGATCATGTATATAAAGTTTAACCACATATCCATGAGCATATGGAACACTGAAATACAAATTAAATATGCCCTGCTTCTATGAATTTGACTAATTTAGATACCTCATATAAGGGGAATCCTGCAGTATTTGTTCTGTGACACTTTTTTCACTTAGTATAATGTCCCCCAGATTCATCCATGTTGTGGCAAATGGCAGGATTTTTCTTTTTAAGACTGAGTAATAATATTCCATTGTATGTATATACTTTTTTTTAGCTTATCTGTGTATGGACACTTGGATTATTTCCATATTTTGGCTATTGTGAATAATATTGCGATAAACATGGAAGCACAGAGATCTCTTTGAGATCCTGATTTCAATTCTTTTGGTACCCAGAAGGAGGATTGCTGAATCATATAATAGTTCTATTTGTAATTTTTTAAGGAATCTCCATATTGTTTTTCATAGCTGTTCCATCATTTTACATTCCCACCAATGGTGTACAAGAATTCTAATTTCTCTACATCCTCGCCAACACTTATTTTGGGGGATTTTTTGGTAATAGTCATTCTAGCCAGTTTGAGGTTCTATCTCATTGTGCATTTGATTTTCATTTCCCTGATAATTAATGGTATTGAACATCTTTCCACCAAAAAAGGGGAGATGGGAGAGATTCAAGGAAACTTTGGTAGGTGTTGGATATGCCTATTACCTTGTGATGGTATTCCAGATGTTTGCATAGGTCCAAAATCAAATTGTACACATTAAATATGTGCAGCTCTTTGTATATAGTTTTAAAGTGCAAATTACATGAATGGTTTTATGGTTTTATTCAATCCTAAATTGAATATATGCACATATAATTTGAAAATACTTAACAGTAAATCAAGGGTCGAATATATTTTTTGATATCTGGCAAACTGGAATAATACAACTCTTACATCATGACACTTTTGAGCCATTCAGGTCATGTATGATTCACCCAAACAGGAGTAACTGCTAGAACTCTCTCTATAAGTGGTGCTATCTACAGAGACTGCTTAACCTCAATGCCACAATGTACTAGCAAGTTCAACTGGGATTTATCTGGGGCAAGAAATTTTTGTTAGTGGGGCGCCTGGGTGGCTCAGTTGGTTAAGCGACTGTCTTCGGCTCAGGTCATGATCTCAGGGTCCTGGGATCGAGTCCCACGTCAGGCTCCCCCTGCTCTGCGGGGAGCCTGCTTCTCCCTCTCCCTCTGCCTGCCACTCCCCCTGCTTGTGCACTCTCTCTCTTTCTCTCTCTCTCTCTCTCTCTGTGTCAAATAAATAAATAAAATCTTTAAAAAAAAGAAAAGTGTCTGCCTTCGGCTCAGGTCATGATCCCAGGGTCCTGGGTTCGAGTCCCACATCAGGCTCCCCCTGCTCTGTGGGGGGGCCTGCTCTCCCTCTGCCTGCCTCTCTCCGTGCTCATTCTCTCTGTCTCTCTCAAATAAATAAAATCTTTTTTTTTTAAGAAATTTTTGTTAGCAATATCTAAATGGATTATAGAATTTAGGGTTTATAAAGATTAAAACAGAATAGGTTACTGAGAATGCCTGAACCCAAACTCAGGAATGGAATATATACATGTAACTTAAGTTTCTCTAAGACCGAAAGATCACAGTGATAACAACTCAAATTACATTGGCTCTTGCCTGTATTTTCCTTCCACCGTAACATCCATTCTGCTGAGTAACTTGTAAGCATTTCTGTGAGAACTCAGAGGATGATTTCCATACACTTAACAAACTCCTCGGAGAATCTCTACAACTTCCTCTACTCAGTCTCGTTCCCCAACAATTCCATGGCATGCACTCAAATAGCCACCTCTCACCAGACACTATGCTGAAACTATGGGAAAAAATAAAGGATGGGCATTAGTAAAAGCCTCTGAAGCTGGAAAAGTTAAGAAACAGATTTTCCTCTAGAGCCTCCAGAAGGATGCAGCCCTATGTTCCTTCCAACACTTTGATTTTAGTCAAGTAACACTCATTTCAAACTTCTGACCCCCAGAACTGCAAGGTAATAAATTTTCCACTGTATTAAGCCACTAAATTTGTGATAATTTGTTACAGCAGCAATAGGAAGCTAATATAGCAGGGAACTTAATCTTTCGTGGTCCAATTCAAAATATCTTTCCTGTTAGTTGGGTGTGATTTCCTAATCATCTACCACGTCCTAATCAATAAGCACTGGTTCTGACCCATAAACATCTGTTCCCGAATTTCTGTTTATGTCATCTTGAACACTCATTTGCAGAGATTTTTCAGTTTCTCTCTTTTAAGTCTTATTGTCTATATGCCCATATCTCTAATTGTTGTTCTTTTGTTTGTGTCTGTACCTCCTTCAGTTGAATTCTCAGGAAACTACTGGATGCAGATACTTGCTCTTTGGAAATGGCTTGTTTGGGGGGTGGGGAATCCTTTTTACTTCTTAAATTCTTTTGTTGCTTTTTCTTTCTGGCTCATTTTTTTTTGGAAGAGAAAACATTGGAAGATTAATCACCACCTGAAAAAGCATTTCCTGTAATGCTGAAGTCACTGGTTCTACAGGTGTGTGTGTGTCACCTGGTCAGTCATCCTTTATGCTTAGGACAGCCTAGGTTTGTGCTATGAAATCATCTTATTCGCACTGTGTGTGGGCAACACCCAAGGGAGTTGAATGAGAAAGGAGATGTTTATCCAGGCATTTCCAAGGCTTCCCTTGGAGTGCTGAGATTTCAGCAAATTTGTGATAGAGGGGAAGAAGATGCTAGGAGAACTGGGGAAGAAGTACATGCCAGATGCAGGAGCAAAAGACCGGAAAATGGAAGATGGAGACCAGAAAAAAAGAACCACAAAACATTCTTTTTCGGATAAGGGAAGAGAATTCTGAAGGAATGGAGGATGCGGAAAGAAATCATTCTATGATCAATGCTGTTGACTTCCCTACTTTATCAACATTTATTCCAATCACCTGAGCTTCTGTAACTTTCCACATTTGACCAATTTTCTTATTCACTAGCAGAATATCCTAAAACTAAACATTGAAGAGGATTCCTGCATAGTTTGTTGTCAACTAGCTAAGATTTCTTTTCCAGTCTAGTACACAGTATAGTGATTCAAGTAATAAATATTAATGATTCTTGAAAAAGGAAGGAGGGCGCCTGGGTGGCTCAGTCAGTTGAGTGTCTGCCTTTGGCTTGGGTCATGGTCCCAGGGTCCTGGGATCGAGTCCTACATCGGGCTCCCTGCTCAGCGGGAAGCCTGCTTCTCTCTCTCCCACTCCCCCTGCTTGTGTTCCCTCTCTCGCTGTGTCTCTCTCTGTCAAATAAATAAATCTTAAAAAAAAAAAAAAGGAAGGAAAGCAGAATTTAGGTTAAAATACAAGTGGCAAAGTGAACATAGGATTTCAGCTGTTTTTCTACATGCAGCTAAAATGTTAGATGCAGAGTTTGTTATTATTGGGCGAGCACATATCGTGTCAGGAGGTCTTAATAACTTTGGCAAGCAAGAAAGCCAATGGAAAGTTTCTCTGGCTAACAAAAAATCCCTTTTTTAAGGACTCATGGAAGGTATCCATTACAGAGAGTTCAGAAATCTATGAGAAAAAAAACATTAAAAGGATACTATTTTTATTCTGGCTTTCATGTTTTCTATTTCTCTTTTTACAGAAATAAAATCGAGGATTTCTTCCTTCAGAGGTCAATGAATCACGATATTGGAACTGTGCCGTCTCACAAATGTATGTTTTGCCCATGCGGTCTCAAGCTAAAGTAACTGGCCTTCACCTTCAAAATGTATGGATAATAAATGCCCAAAGACTTAGTACATTAAGTCTTGGAAAAGTAAGGTAAACATTTGGTGAGTTTTCACTGAAAACATTAAAATGTTTTTTCCAGGTGGTACTTGTTCATAATAAATTTGAAGACTGTTTATAACATTTTTATAGGGGTATTCTCACTCACAAGATTTCTTTGAACATATGCGAATTTTTGTCTATGACAGGGACATTAAAAAACACATTCTTAGCTGTTTTTTTCCAAACTTGATTTATGACCATCTGGCGTTACATATTCTTTCTCCTTCATAACCTGCCTACTGTGTGCCTTTTTCCCCCTCAATACAAAATTACAGTGTAGCTTGAGCAGCCTAAAGCCAGCAGAATGGAAACAAAAACAAAAATACCTTGGCCTTGGAAATGTACATATCTTATCTGAATTTAATTAAAACACATTTACACACATCTTTGTGTGAGAAATTCAAAGTTTTTATGATTTCTACATTTGACCATTATGCCATTCACTAAAGACAAATCTTATTTTAAAAAGTGATAAATTAGAGACTCCTGGGTGGCTCAGTCGGTTAAGTAACCACCTGTTGATTGCGGCTCAGGTCATGATCTTGGGCTTGTGAGATGGAGCTGCGCATCGGGCTTCTTCCTGGGTGTGGAGCCTGCTTAAGATTCTCCCTTTCCTCTTCCTCTCCTTCTGCCCGCCCCCTTTAAAAAAAAGTGATAAAGGGGAATCTAAGAAAGTCTGATTAACTATTATACCTATAACCCATTTCCAAATAAAGCTCTTGCTTCTGAATGAAATAACTTTGTCTCATTTGGGCCAGGACTCATTTGAGCTCAGATCTTAAGACAACCATCCATTGATTGACCCAAGGAAAACTAGCCTATAAGACAGCATGATGCTCTGTAATGGGAAAGGGAGAGGGTAGATCAATATGAGGGACTTAGTCACTACTCAGATTCTCTTCTTAGAAAGTTAGATAGTAGATACATAGCAAATCCTACCAGTTCCTCTTCCAAAATATTTTTCATGTCTATGCCCTCTTTCTATCCGATTACCACCACACTATCCAGGCCACCGTCTTCTGCTGGACCAAAGCCATATCCTCCTAACCTGGTTTCTCCACTAGCACCACTTCCCTCTCAAAAACCATTCTTCATACAGTAGCCAGAGTGTTCTTTTTTTTTTTTTTTTTAAAGATTTTATTTTATTTATTTGACAGAGAGAGAGAGAGACAGCTAGAGAGGGAACACAAGCAGGCGGAGTGGGAGGGGGAGAAGCAGGCTCCTGGCTGAGCAGGGAGCCCGATGCGGGGCTCGATTCCAGGACCCTGGGATCATGACCTGAGCCGAAGGCAGACGCTTAACGACTGAGCCACCCAGGCACCCCGCCAGAGTGTTCTTTTAAAGAACACATAAGATAATGTCATTCACCTGATTAAAATTCTCCAGTGATTTCTCATTACATATCAACTTCAAACATATAAAACATAAAATTCAAACTGGTATGGGGCATCTGGGTAGCTTAGTTGGTTGAGCCTCAGACTCTTGATTTCAGCTCAAGTCATCATCTCAGGATCGTGAGATTGTGCTCAGCAGGGAATCTGCTTAAAATTCTCTCACTCTGCCTCTCCTCCCCCGGCCAAGTGCTCTCTTTCTTTTTTTTTTTTTTTTTAAGATTTTATTTATTTGACAGAGAGAGACACAGAGAGAGAGGGAACACAAGCAGGGGGAGTGGGAGGAGGAGAAGCAGGCTTCCCGCAGAGCAGGGAGCCCGATGCGGGGCTCGATCCCAGGACCCTGGGACCATGACCCGAGCCGAAGGCAGACGCCCAACGACTGAGCCACCCAGGAGCCCCAAGTGCTCGCTTTCTTAAATAAATCTTAAAAAAAAAATTTCAAACTGTTATGATCTGTCTTCTGCCTGCCTTTACCTCTCCATTCTCCTACCTACTGTGCTCCAGCCAGCTTGGTCTTCATTCTGTTTCTCATGCTGCCAAAGTCTCTCCCACCTCAGGGCCTTGCATTTACCAGTCCTCCCTCAGAAACCATCTCCTGTCTCCTCCCCCAGGCCAGCTTCCTCTTTTTCTTCCTTCAGGTCTCAGTTCAATTTTTTTTTTTCAAGAGGTCTTCCTCTAAAGCAGTGGTGCTCAATTTTCACTATGTATCAGAATCACCTAGGAAACTTACGAACTTTCAGCTAAGACCCACTACCATGAAGTAATCTGAGTAGGACCCTGGCATCAGAATTAAATCAAAACAAACCAAGCCTCGACAGGTGATTCTAACTGCAGCTAACTTGTGAATCAGTGACCTAAAGAATCTCACCATCTTCTCTCCCCATCATATCCACTATTAGAGTATCTCTTGGTATGTATCATACTCTGTAACCATCTTGACTTCTTTTCCTATAGTCTTTTTCTTCCACTAAAATGCCAATTCCACAAGGGCAAGGACATTTTCTGCCTATTTACTGCTATAGGCCCAATGCCTGACATCAATGAAGGAAAGACTGAAGGTCCTTCAAGTCAATAGACAGAGAAGGGTGAAGCATACGAAAGACAGCCTGGAGAATCCATTAAGTAGAGGTGATATAGAATGAGAGAGAAAGTGGTGAAAATAGATGAAAGAATCAGAAGCTGAATGAGGAAAGTGAAGCATGAGCATAAACCATGGACCACCAAATAGTCTCTTGGGCCACTGTCTCTTCAAATAAAACCTGAATGTTCAGACTAAAATTGAATCCTTTTTTGTGAGCGCCTAACATATCCTAAATTGTCTCAGTTCCATACGATCTCAGTTCCACACAAACACAATGCCTATTTTATTGATACACTGAGATTACAATTATCTCATTGTAGATTTTTAACATAGAGAAGCCTTATTTTAAATCCTGAAGCTGTCTCATTTTATTCATACCATTTTTAATAGAAGTCTTCTTAAAAACATATTACATTTACTTACCTTCTTTAAAAGAATCCGCTGAGGAAATTTAACATTAACTTGGTAACTCCAGGATTTTCAGTCAAATATTTTGCTGTCTCATATGACTTTGATATCCTTAAGAAAACTTAAAACATATATGCCATTATTATAAAAGTCTTTGGAATAAAAGACTTCCATGGTTCTCAACTTTTCTTTTTAAGTTTCCTTTTTTTAAGTTTACAGGAACTCTGCTCTTACCTGAATGCTCTCACTGCTTAGCTTGCTTATATATTCAGCTGTGAGTTTTTTCAGTTAATGACTTTTTTTTAAACAAATGCAAACACAACCTTGTGGTGGTTCCCAGGCTTGGCTATGATTGTAATCACCAGGAAAGCTTTTTTTTTTTTTTTTTAAGATTTTATTTATTTATGAGAGAAAGGGAGAGCAGGAGCAGTGGGAGGGGCAGAGGCAGAGGGAGAGGGAGAAGCAGATTCTCGCTGAGTGGGGAGCCTGACAACACACAGGGGCAGGGCTCAATCCCAGGACCCTGGAATCATGACCCGAGCCAAAGGCAGACGCTTAATCTACTGAGCCACCTAGGCACCCCAGTAATCACCTGGAGAGCTTTAACATCTGTGAATGTCTGCCTACTTCAGACCCTGAAATTCATGATTTAATTGACTAGGAATGTGGCCAGGATTAGCTGGCTTGTTTGGGTTTTCTGGTTTGTTTGTTTTTGGTTCCCAGGTGATTCTAAAACATACCTCATTAGGAACTGGAACTAGCAGTTGGAAAAGCAGCTGGAACCCAGACAGTGTTTCACTCTCCCTCTGTGGGTGAGTCTGTCTCCAGGCTACTTTCTCTGCTTCACTTTGCACAGGAGGGTAAGTAACTGACCCTACTGTCCCTACATATAAATGTTCTTCAGTTTCTGGAACCAAATGAATCTAAAAAATACCTTGGTTTGTTTCAAAGTCTCAGGAGCAAGATGTAATCAGCCCTTTTGGGCCTGTGTCTACCCATATTCCCTCCCGGAATAAGCAGGGAGCAAAGTCAGATTGTAGAAACAAACACGGGTTTAGGGTAAACAAACCGTAGGTATACTTTACATTTGGTGAGAGTTCTGGAGAGAAATTCTCAGAAATGGGCATATGGTATCTACTTACAGAATCCTAAACAACAGTCCTACCCTCAGTAGGACAATGGACCCTCCAAATTTTGCATAACAAAAAAGTTTAACTGTTAGTTCCTCTTTGACCCATATTATATCATGACATTAGTAGCTTTCATTAATTGAGAATTCCCACCCAGTCTCATATTAAAAGCTCTATTCCAGAAGCATTAGGTTTTTTTTTAAGTTACTCTCAGATTTTAAAGAATTAAATAGCTCAAAAAAATAAATAGCTCAAAGCTGAAGTGCATCAAGGAAACAACCACAGAGAAAGCATTTCCACGTGCATGCTTAGACAGGTGGCAGAACTTAGCAAACACACAGCAGAGGAACGAGTCCAACCTGTCTTCTCTTTCCAGCCTCACTGTAACCAGACTAACGTGAGTTTGCTCCGTGGTGAGTTAGCGATAGAGGTTACGCCAGGTGGAGTTCTCACACAAAGTAATCTTTATTTGCAGCAAATAAGGAGATCAGGGGAATAACTTCCAAAGCAGTGACTCCCTGAGCAGGGGTGAGCGGGTTCGCTTTATTTAGGGTTTAGGATGAATATGCAGAAAGGGGAGCTTTGTCATCGTACCTAAAGGTGGGCATGGGTTGCACAGGCGCACTCAGAAAAGATGCCTACAGGTTGCATCCTACCTTATGTTATTGAAGATTGTGCTCCTAGGGTGGAGACTTTAACATTATAATGAAACAGGGGTAACTGTGGGGCAAGGGCAAGTGGCTATGGGCATGCTCTGAGAGCCAGTATAAACTCATGGGGTCTTGGGCTTGTTATCCCAGGTAAGGAATGCAAGATCTTGCTTACTTTTGAAACATCACTGGGAGTTTTACCACTGGCTTATTGTTTCTGATATGGTTAGGCTACTTCCTGGCCTGGTAGGGACTATTAGTTTCTGCATTCTCTTTGTTCCCTTAAAATCCTTAACAGCTGAGGTTTTTGTGTTTCACGCGTGTGTGCGTGTGCACATGCGTGTGTGTCTTTGTAATTCTGATACCTCCTGGGAAGTTCTGCAAGAAGTGTGCCTGGGCTAGTAGAGTGGTCAAGCACAGATCATGGAAAATAGCTGGGGCCAAAAATGCCTACTGTGTCTTACAAAAGCTATATCCCATCTTTCTTTGCTGGGTACCCTTTACTCTTTCTTTTTTTCTTTTGCGGGGTGGGGGGGAGGCGGCAGAGGGAGAAGCAGGCTCCCCGCAGAGCTCAATCCCAGCATCCTGGGATCATGACCTGAGCCGAAGGCAGATGCCCAACCAACTGAGCCACCCAGGCGCACCCCCCGCCCCCACTCTTTCTGCTTACAACTGGGAAACATTGCCCAGTAAAACTGACTGAAATAGCCTACTGACAGTAGTCCCCAGACCAGCAGTGTCAGCATCACCCACAAACCAATCCTCAGGCTCTAATCTAGCCCTAGGAATCAGAAACCCTGGGGGTGGGGCAGAGAAATCTATACTTTAAAGAGTCCTATAGTTAATTCTTTTATTTCCTAGCTAATTTGTATCTATAAATACATAAATACATTGAACAAACCAAGTAGAATATTTGCCAAGGTAAACTAAAAACTAACTTGTTTCTATCCATTCTGTCAAAGGATATAAGTCCCAAAATGAGTTTAAAATGCATGATGCTTTCTACCAGTAAACATCAGCATATTCTGCTAGGTGCTTCCCACCAGGGCAGTTTGGGGATCAGACCCAGAATCTGATAAAGCTTAAATAGTTACAGTAAGTGTAAATGGGATGATCTTGGCTTTTAATCATTCTACACTTGAAAGAATTTTGTCCAGTATTTTGGATATTTTGAAATATTTACAATAGTAGAAATAGAAAAGGCTTACATTTATCTGTCAATTAATCTTATAATCATTCATTGAAAGCCTACCACATCCCAAGCATTGTGCTAGGCACTAGAGATACAGGGAAAACAAGACAAACACAACCCTGTACTCAGCTCACAGTCCAGAAATACAGGAAGTCTCAGGGCCCAAGGTAAGCTTCCCCAAAGGAGTAATGTTAACCAGAGCCTTGAAAGATGTGATGGCTAATTTTCTATGTCCTCTTGATTGGGCCAAAGTGTACCCAATCAAATATTATTCTGGGTGTGTCTGTGAGGGTGTTTTTAGAAGAGATTAAATCAGCAGACTGAGTAAAGCAGATTGACTTCTTTACTGTGGATGGACCTCATCCTATTAATTGACGGTCTGAATAGAACAAAAAGACTGATCTACCTGAAGAAGGAAAATTCTTTCTGCCTGACTTTGAAGTAGAAATCAGCTTTTTTTTCTTGCCTTCAGACTCAAAATCAATCATCAACCCTTCCTGGGTCTTCAGATGGAAACTTTACACCAGTTCTCCTTGCTCTCAAGGCCTTTGGACTCTGATTGGAACTCAACATCAGCTCTCTGGGTCTCCAGCTTGCCAACTCACCCTGCAGATCTTGGGACTTGCCAGCCTCTGTGATCATGTGGGCTAATCCCTCTATACCTACATATATATATATATATATATATATATATATATATATATATATTTCTCTTACGAACTTAGACTAATAAAAAGGAGGAATAAAAATTATACAGATAATGGTGAAAATAAAAAGAGAAAGTTCTGGGGCACCTGGGTGGCTCAGTCAGTTGAGCATCCGACTCTTGATTTTGGCTCAGGTTATGATCTCAGGGTCATGGGATCAAGCTCCATGTTGGGCTCTGGGCTCAGTGGGGAATCTGCTTGAGATTCTCTCCCTCTGCCCCTTCCCCAGCTCATGCATGTTCTCTCTCTCTCATAAGTAAATCTTAAAGAGAGAGAGAGAGAAATTTCTAGGAGGAAAGAAAGGCTGGTACAGAGATCTTGAGGCAGAGAGTATATAACATCTTAAAAGAATTGAGGTAAAAATTACAACACTTCCTTAGCACTTACTGTATATCAGACCTTGCTCTAAGTTCCCTGGGTATGTTATCTCATTTAATTCTCAAAACAACCTCCTGATGTAGGTTCAATTATTATCTCAAATTGCAAGTGAAAAAACTGAGGCACAGAGAGGTGAAGTAACTCACTCAAGATCCTAGAGATGGAATGGGAAGAACCATGTTCCACAGCCAAGTGTTCTGTCTCCAGAGTCCATGCTCTTAACCATGACTCCTTCACTTCTCCATAGAGCTGGCGAGGAGAATAAGGAAGTGATAAAGAGAAATGCCAGATCACAGGGAAACTTGGAAGCCCTGTTAAGGGATTTGAGATTTTTTCCTAAAAGCCATAGGAACCAGAGAACAATTTAAATCAGAGGAGTGACAGGATCAGACTTCTGTTTAAAACATATGAAATAATTGCAGGGAGGAAATTGGAATGGAGGGAGCAAGATAGGTGGCTTTTGCTTTGATACAAGATTTTTCTCTTTTAACCACTTCACTTGAATATCAAATAGCTTAAGTTGCTCCAGCAAATATCAAAAGCAAAAACTCCAGGGACGCTTGGGTGGCTCAGTCGGTTAAGTGTCTGCCTTCGGCTCAGGTCATGATCCCAGGGTCCTGGGATCGAGTCCCACATCGGGCTCCTTGCTGAGCGGGAAGCCTGCTTCTCCCTCTGCCGCTCCCTCTGCTTGTGCTCTCTCTCTCCCTCTGACAAATAAATAAATAAAACCTAAAAAAAAAAAAAAAAAAGACAAAAATCCACACAATATAAACAGCTTTAAAATAATCTCCTCTTAACAGGATAATCATGATTCTGCTCCCTTCAGTTATCTCAGAATGCTGTCCCAAGAATGTTCAAAAAGGATCCTGGTCACTTAAAAGAGCAAAGATAGGGGAAAATGGAATGTGAAGATGTGTGGGGAACACAAGAGATATGCAGGAGGGTGGCAGGAAACTACCTTGGCTCAGGAAGTCAGGCAGCAGTTCAGAGGCCGATAAAGGATGAGATAGGCGGTAAGAAATGGAAAGAGGAGAAAGAAGATCATAAAATGAAATTATTGTAGAAATATGATAAGCCAATGGTGTGAATGCGATAAGCCAACTAAAATCAATCTCTTATTTGAAAATTTAAATGTTAGAATATTTCACTGTTGCCTATAGCTGATGGAGAAGGTGTTCCAAAGGCCACACATGTAACATTGGGCCATTTGGAATAGCAGTTTTCCAAGGGAAAGTTTAGCTTCTTAGACTCTGCACACAGTGATTAAGCACAGGAAATCAAATTGTGGATTGAAGCCAAAATTTACAGGAGCATCAAGTACTGTATAAACTAGTAAAAGAGCTCAAAAAGATGTATATACATAAATATATACATACATACATAAAGGGATTTTCCAACTCAAATTCTCCATATGTAGTTAATGATATCAAATATTCTATTATGGAAAAAACATCAGAATAACCAGTCTTATTCCTAATGAAAAACATTGAAAAGAATCCTTAGCCTTATCTTAGCAAGAAAAGTCACAATAAATGTGCCTCTAAGCTGCTTCCAGTTTTGTTTTCATTTTTAAGGGGTGCTAGTAAAATGTCACTAATAAAAGTAGGAAATTCTTGCCAAGGCTTTCACTTGATTTGTAGCAATGCATCTTGAGCTATGACGTGTTTGACATACTGGATCCCTCAAGAAAGATACCTGAGATGGCATTTGGGTATCTTTTTCTGTAGGAAAAAAGTTTCTTAAGACAGTGGCTGTCTACGGCCGTACCACCCTGAACGTGCCCGATCTTGTCTGATCTCGGAAGCTAAGCAGGGTCGGGCCTGGTTAGTACTTGGATGGAAGACAGTGGCTAATTGCCCGAAAGGGACATATGTCAGAGTTTGGACTGAGCTCCCTTAAGGATCCTCCTAATATAAGCACAGAATCTGGAGCTCTTTAGTTCAATGCCCTCATGTTCCTGGGTGTCTACCCACTTACACATGTAAATCTCTATAATTTTTTAACAACTTATTGGCAGAATGAAGCATGAAAGTGCTGAGCTGAGAGACTCACACCTCCACCTCTGAGGAACTTTACTTTGGATTTTAGCCTATGTGTTAAACCTCAGGAAATTTTATACCTAGGCAAAGAACACAGGTCCCAAGAAAAGCAATCTGGTCATTAACTTCTGTCTCCTATATAACATGTTCTTGGTCAGCATGTTTTTCTCAAGACAGTATGAAACTTGCTGGGGCACCTGGGTGGCTCAGTCGTTAGGTGTCTGCCTTTGGCTCAGATCATGATCCCGGGGTCCTGGGATCGAGCCCCACATCGTGCTCTCTGCTCAGTGTCTGCTTCTCCCTCTCCCTTTCTCTCTGAGTGTGGGCTCGTGCTCTCTCTCTCTCTCTCTGAAAGAAGGAAGGAAGGAAAGAAACAAATAAACTTGCCTTAAAAATTTACTCAGATAAGTGTGTGTGTGTATGTGTGTGTGTTTTCATTCTAAATTCCATTTTTAAGTGTACTTCTTTACATAATTTTCAGCTGTTCTGTGTGAATTACAACTAGCTAGTTTTTCATCTCTTTTGATTACTATTCCAGCCTTCTTGGGACTAGCTCTGTTACATAAAAAGGATTTTACTTTACTTTTTCTTCTACCCTGGATCTGTATCTCTGAAATTGTTCATTTAGACTTTGGGCCAATAACTGATTATTTAATAGGGAGGCTAGCTCACAAAAAATATTGATTGGATCACACACATTTGTGTGACTCTCTCACAGGATGTGGTGTAAGGGGAAGCTAAGTGGGGAAAATTCTCATTTTCTGGTAAAGTAGTTGAAACCTCTGAACAATAAGGCACTTTTTTTTTCCATCTACAAAATTTGGCTTGAATACGATTTCTTTCCTTGACACAGTACTATCAAGAATTGTTTTATTTTTAAAACAGAACATGATCCAAATAGAAGAATGAGCCAAGAACATGAACAGACAGTTCAAAGAGAAGGAAATGATCTTTAAACATATGAAAAGATGTTCAACTTCATGATAATATGAGAAATGTATAGTAAAATTACAAGGCAACGCCTTGTTTTTTCATCTATCAGTCTGACAAAGATGTAAAAGTTGATGATTACAGTATTTTGACGAAAACATACACCATGATATTTAGTTGGTGATAGTATAAATTCATTCTACTTTTAAGAGTCAAATTGACAATATTTGTCAATTTAAAATACAAATATCTTTTGCACTGAAATTCCATTTCTAGAAAAGTTTCAGATAGAAATCCAGTAATACATGTATACAAGATGTATGAACGCAGTAATTTATTGTAGCATTCATCCATTGGAATAGTCTATAGCTATTAATAAGTGAGAACTATAGAAAGTGATATGAAACCAGCTTCAAGTTATATTAAGTGATGACAGGAAGATACAGTACCTTACGTAGAATGTGAGTAAAAGAAATTGGAGCTATATACACATACATGGTAGATATGAAGTGTAAGGAAGTGGCAAAATATATTGCCTCTAGAGAAAACTGTATACTGAGGGACTAGGAGACTAAAGTGAAATGGAAATTCACTCTTTACTGTGTGTCACTTTATACTGCTGGAATTTAAAAAAAAACACACACATTTGCACTATTACTTGTATTTTTTAAAATCGCATTAAAAAATGTAAGAAATTCTGTCCTTAGCTACATGAAGATGCATAAAAAATGCCAATATGTATGGAATTCTATTTACCTGCTTTAAACTTGCTGGAAATGGCATAAAGCTTTTACAAATGCATAATGTCATTGATCTTAAGTTGCAACTTGATGCTACTACTTTTTCTACACGGCAAAAACATTTATTCCACTCCTATATTTTCCAAATCAATCAATACATAATCAGAAAATTAATATCCTCTTGCAGCCACTCATACCAGATGGTCTTTCCTGGTCCATTTCTTCTCCTTTCATGATATCCTTCTTATCTCTCATTTACTCAGAGGTTGGCCAGCTCATTCTGTAAAGAGCCACATAGTAAATATTTTAGAGTTTGTGGGCCAAGAGGGAAAATCGAGGATATTATCTTTGTGTTTATATAGCAGAAAATAAAACAAATTTCTAAAAATTTTTTATGACAAAATTAAAAATATAACTGAAAAAAAATATAGGTCTACTAATGAGAATAATAGAATTCTTTTTGGGAAGATAATACTTTGCTTAATTGGGGTTCAAGATTAGTGTCCTCTATCCTCAAGTTGATTGAAAATTTTTATCTGTAAAAACATTTCTTGTGGGGTGCCTGGGTGTCTCAGTTGGTTAAGCATCTGCCTTCAGCTCAGGTCATGATCCCAGGGTCATGGGATCGAGTCCCACATCAGGCTCCCTGCTCCTCTCTCTCCCTCTGCTCCTCCCCCAGCTTGTGCTCTCTCTCACTCACTCTATCTCAAATAAATAAATAAAATCTTAAAAAAAAAAAAAAAATTCTGTGGGCCTAACAATAGAGGTGGTAAGCTAGACTAGGCCCAACAACTATAGTTTTCCCTTTCTTTTCTGCGTGATGGGCTCCAGACATCTAGCAAACTCTACTCGACAATCACCTCATCTGGGAAGGCTGGCTCTCTTCCACTCACCCTATCTGTATCAGAATAATCATTCTACTCCTTCTGTAGCTGGATCACAATTCCAATCTTGAATAGAGAGCATTTTATAATATTTATCAGTAGTAGATATCTGTGACCTTTCTTATATCTAATTTATCCCTTGTTCATAGAATATGCTAGAACATCATAGGAACCCAGTCATTTTTTGTTAAACTAAGCTTTCATCCATTAAAAAGCAATTTTGATGGTAAATAAAATAAATATAAAAATATAAAGTAAATATAAAGAGCCCCCCATCAACCCACTTAACTTCTGTGGTGATAATAACATCCCAAACTTGTGTTTTTGGGTCAAATGATTAGGCAGCCCCTTCAGGGCTAGCATCTTCAGTCATGTTCAGTCAAGAGCTCTCCCTTTTGTCTAAGATGCCTAGATTTTGCAAGCGCTATTGTAGCTAAAGGCTGAAACTTGTTCACAAGCATAGTCCTGAAGGCTAGCAATCCATGATGAGAATTTGCTCATACATATGTACAATACTTGCAAAAGAGTTTAAACCCTAAGTATCCCAGTAGTGCTATACAATCTATTCCAAACCCAGGGAAGCAAGTATATTTTCTGATAATGACTACTAAGGAATTTTGCAGCTTTTGCCAAGATCACCTTATGCCTTGGATATTCTTCTTTTCAATCATTACTTATCCTCCAGCTCTCTGAGTTCATACATTACTTCCTCAGGGATGTCTCCTCTGACCTCACCCCAGAACAGCCAAACCCCTTGTTAGATGCTGTCCTAGCTTTAGGTGTTCTTCATAGCACTTACAGAAGTTTGTAATTATATCTTTGGATGATTATTTCATCAATGTGTCTTATTCATAAGGTCCATGAAAGTAGAATCCATATTCACTCTCATTGTGTCCATAACACCTACACAGTGCCTGAAGATGTATATGCTTGGGGCACCCGAGTGGCTCAGTCAGTTAAGCATCCAACTCAATTTTGGCTCAGGTCATGATCTCGGGGTTGTGAGACTGAGCCCTGCGTGGGGCTTCGTGCTCAGTGGGGAGTCTGCTTGAGATTCTCTCTCTGCCTCTGCCCTTCCCTTCCTCCCTCTCTCTCTTTCAAATAAATAAATCTTTTAAAAAAAAGATGTATATACTCAATAAATACTTGTTAAATGAGTGAATGAAGGTGGAATGAGGTCAATAGTCCATTTTGCTACTGGTTCCCAAAGAAGACCCCTATTTCAGAAATCATTTATACCAGAGACAGTTGTGTCATTAAAAGACAAAATTAGCAATATAAAGGAACCATAAAGATTCCCAGGTTCAACTCATTTATTTCACTGAAAAAGACAGAAACTTGGACAAGTTATATAACTTACCCGGGATCTCATAAAAATGGACTAAATTTGTAAGTTCCATCTCTACCATGATATATGTGAGAGCTTATCATTTTACTCACCTTTCCACAAGGTTTCAAACCTTACTCATGTTTTCAAACTCCCATGCCACTTTGGTTTGCTTATCATTACTTTCACTCACCATGGTATCTACATCAGTCCTCACTCTAATACATCCATTTAGTTTATGTAATTTACATAATCTCACTGACAGCTGCTTTAACCCTGCTGAAATTCTTTAAAAAAAAGAAAGAAAAGAAAAGAGGGGCTCTTGGGTGGCTCAGTTAAACATCGGACTCAGTTTCGGCTCAGATCATGATCTCAGGGTGGGGTCATGGGGTCAAGCCCCAAGTCAGGCTCTATGCTCAGCACAGAGTCCACTCGACATTCGTTCCCTCTGCCTCCCCCCTCTGCCCTTCCCGCTGCTCACATGCTGTCATCCTCTCTCTCTTTCAAATAAAATCTTTAAAAAAAAAAGAAATTCTGATCAGCATAAATTAGGTTTATTGTCCAATTCTGGTCTAGACATCTGCCTGACTGAGGAGTGCATCTTAAAGTACCCTAGGGATTGTAAATAGAAAGAACATGTCTTTTCTGGACAGCTATGTGCAAAAGAATGAAGCTGGGCCATTTTCTTACATCATACATAAAAATAAACTCAAAATGAACTAAAGATCTAAATGTGAGACCTGAAACCTTAAAACTCCTAGAAGAAAACATAGGCAGTAATTTCTTTGGCATTGGCCATAGAAATTTTTTTAGCTATGTCTCCACAGGCAAGGGAAACAAAAGCAAAAATAAACTGTTGGGACTACACCAAAATAAAAAGCATTTGCACAGTTTAAAGAAACCATCAACAAAACACAGAGACAACCTACTGAATTGGAGAAGATATTTGCAAATGATATACCCAATAAAGGGTTAATAGCCAAAACATGTAAAGAACTTACACAATTTACCACAAAGAAGAGGATAATCTGATTAAAAATGGACAGAGGATCTAAATAGATAGTTTTTGAAAGAACACATACAAATAACCAACAGACAAATGAGAAGATGCTCAACATCACTGATTATCAGGGAAATGCAAATCAAAACCACAGTGAGATATCACCTGACACCTGTCAGAATGGCTAGTATCAAAAAGACAAGAAATAACAAGTGATGACAAGAATGGCAAGAGAAAGGAACTCACGTGCACTGTTGGCAGGAATGTAAATTGGTGCAACCACTGTGGAAAACAGTATGAAGCTTCCTCAAAAAATAAAAATTAGAAATACCATATCACCCAGTAATTCCACTACTGAATATTTACACAAATAAAATGAAAACACTATTTTGAAAAGATATATGTACCCCTATGTTTATTGCATCATTATTTACAATAGCCAAGATATGGAAGCTGCCCAAATGTCCATCAATAGATGAATGAATAAAGAAGATGTGGTGTATATACACAATGGAATATTACTCAGCCATAAAAAAGAATGAGATCTTGCCATTTGGGACAGCATGGATGGACCTAGAGGATATTATGCTAAGTGAAATAAGTCAGAGAAAGGAAAATAACATATGATTTCAGTCACATATATAATCTAAAATGAAAAACAAAAAACAAATAAAAAACCATACAGACTCATGAATACAGAGAACAAGCTGATAGTTGCCAGTGTGGAGGGTGTTGGAGGGATGGGAAAAATAGGAAAGGGGATTAAGAGTCACAAACTTCCAGTTAAAAATAATTTATGATGATGAAAAGTACAGCATAGGGGAAATATTCAATAATATTTTAATAACATGTTAGGGTAACAGATGGTAACTACACTTACTGTGGTGAGCATAGCATAATGTATAATTCTTATCAAATCACTATGTTGTACACCTGAAACCAGTATAACATTGTATGTCATATACTCCAATTTTTAAAAAAAATAAGAAAAAAAAAACATGCCTTTTAAGATGTTTGTGTGGGAGAGGATATAGATACATGAAAAAATGCATGGGCAATTTTAGTAAGGCCAAAGGGCATAAGAGTGTGCATAGAAATGTACACACACACACGTATAGACACTATATCTTTGTTTTGAATTCATTTAATATGGGAAACATTTTGGTTTGTCATTTTGCCTTTTGCATTGTGCAGTCTGTAGACTATCCAGAGTACAAATACAATTTTAAAAATACTTATCCCCATCATGTTCAATGTATCCAATAATAAATAAACTTTATAAGAAGCATCTCTCACAGGGGTGCCTGGGTGGCTCAATCCATTATGCATCTGCATCCCAAGGTCCTGGGATTGAGCCCTGCATCTGGCTCCCTGCTCAGTGGGGAGTCGGCTTCTCCCTCTGACTCTCACTCCTCCTTGTGCTCTCTCTGTCTCTCGCGCTCTTTCTCTCTCTCTCTCAAATAAATAAATAAACAAACTCTTCAAAAAAAAGAAAAAGAAGCATCTTTCATGGGGACTACTAGGCACCTAGGCACCTGGTAAATGGATATTTGATAATATGCCCGCTCCCATAAAAACATTATTTTACCTATTGATTCATGGTGCTGTTTTTATAAATTGATGATAGCAAGCTGATTGTCGCTCATGGCTCAGCTAATTAAAACAGACTCTGGACTCTGTTAGAAACAAACTGAGGGTTCTAGAGGGGAGGGGTGGGGGGATGGGTTAGCCTGGTGATGGGTATTAAGGAGGGCATGTACTGAATGGAGCACTGGGTGTTATACGCAAACAATGAATCATGGAACACTACATCAGAAACTAATGATGTAATGTATGGTGATTAACATAACATAAAAAAAAAAAAAAGAATGGTACTAACAAGAAACCTGTAAGAAAGTGTGAGTACTGAGTAAAATCCATGGAACCATGTTTTGTTTTCTGTTTTTTGTTTTTAAATTATGTTAAGTTAGCCACTGTATAGGAACCATGGTTTTAACCACAAGTTTGGTGTTCATTTTTTTTTTTTAAGACTTTATTTATTTATTTGACAGAGAGAGACAGTGAGAGAGGGAACACAAGCAGGGGGAGTGGTGGAGGGAGAAACAGGCTTCCTGCAGAGCAGGGAGCCCGATGCGGGGCTGGATCCCAGGGCCCTGGGATCATGACCTGAGCCGAAGGCAGATGCTTAATGACTGAGCCACCCAGGCGCCCTGAGTTTGGTTTTCATATTCAGTTCTCTAGCTTGGTGCTTAGTATATATCACAAGTGTAAATGAAAACAGTAAAGGGAATTTTTTACTCAGTTACATAATGGAACCTTAGAAACTCAATTCACAGTTTCTTAAAAAGAAAAATCTCTGTGATACTACATTCATAGACAATCTCCTATAGCTCAGTCAGCAAGACAAACTCTAAATCTGGGGTATGTTTCTCGAGATTTTGAGTTGCAGTACAAGGTTTCCAAATAGTGTTATTAATGATGAATTAGTTCAAAATGTGGGACAGACCACATAGAAGCCCCTCAAATTTAACAACAGGAAAGAACTGAAACCAGAGAGCAGATTGGAGGCAAAGTGTTGTTGATACAGTTCCAGATAGGCCAGCTATAAAACAGCTTCTTCTAATCTGCCATATTAATTCCCTCAGCCCATTCCTCAGTTTTGTTTACTGAAATTAAATCTAACCAGATTTTATATTTGTTGCTAATATTACCATATTTTATCAAAGTTTGTACAAATACACTTCATCTTTCCTCTTAAAATCTCCTTTAAAAAAAATCCAAGTTCTTCCCAAAAAACATTAATAGTCTTTATTTAAACTGCAGTTCTTAACTCTGAATTGACTTTTCAATAATCTCCCAAACATTATTTCTTTCCCAGATTTAATGACTGAAAACTCAAAATTCCAAATTATTCCTTTACCAATACATGCACTATTTTTTTCCCTTTGTCTTTCCTCCTCCCTAAGGGGTACCTGACTTTCTTTTCCTTTCCAAATATTCCTTGGGAATTTGTCCTACTCTAGTCAAAAAAAAATTTTTTTAAGGATTTTTAAATTTCTACATATGTGCAAGCGTTTGTGAAATAGTCCAAAAATCTAAAGTCCTAAACAACATAATAATCAAGAGAAAAACCCCAGACATAATTTGCTGTGCATAAATGATGCTAGCAGCTTCACCACCCAAAATGGGTGCTTTCTCTTGTTTTTATCTTATTTAATTTATGCAGAAGATTAGCACTATGTTCTTTATTTCACTATTTAGTAAAATACTGTTATTTTCTGGTTTTGCTTACTGGGAAAATTGAACTGTACAGGGTTTCTTTTCCTTTCACCTAGGAACATTTGGAAAAGTAACAGCCTTACTTTCCTATAAGATATAGAGACTTAGGGGAAAGATGGCAGAGGAGTAGGGGACCCTATTTCAACTGGTCCCCGGAATTGAGCTGGATATCTACCAGACCACTCTGAGCACCCACGAAACCAGCCTGAGATGTAAGAAGATCTGGATCTCTACAAACAGAATATTGCAGGCGGTTGGTTTTGAGGTACGAAGCAGAGAGCCGTGATTCTGTGGGCAGATATCGGAGGATAAACGGCGGCGGGAGGGAGCCTGGACGTGGGGATCCTACACCGCCGGTGAGTGACGCCTCGCCCGCTGCAGACGGGGTACAGACTCACAGACCCGTAGCGTCGGGAAAGGACTTTAGGGCAGCCCCCGGGGTGGAAAACCAGACCGGCGGGGTCGCGCGCACGCGAACTGCAGCCCCCCGGACAGAAACCCGGAGCAACGGTCGCACGCACGCAAACTGCAGCCTCCGAGACGGAAACCAGGTGCGCCGGGGTCGTGCTGGTGAACTGCAACCCCCGGGGGTGGAATCCCTGAGCGGCGGAGTCGCGCGCACAAACTGGGAGCGGCTGGCGGTTTTAGAAGCACAAAGGGCAGAGACGTGCCCCGACCTGGAGGCAGGACTGGGAGCGCTGCGGAGGGGCGCACAACCCAGGATGCTGCAGTTTATAGCAGCACGGACAGAAATGGAGACAGTGTGGCCTGGAGAGCTCACTGAAGAACAGACTGCGGTCTCTCTGCTCTGAGGCAGAGGGTTGGAAACGGTCTCTTCTGCTCTGACTCGCGGAAGAGACGCGGAAAGCCGCCAGGGAAAGGCGCCAGAGAACAAAAGCCCCAAAGACTGATTCCCACTGAGCCCATCCCCCACCACAGGGGCACAGGGCAACTCCGCCCAAACAGGGTTGCCTGAGTAACAGCACGGCAGGCCCCTCCGGCAGAAGACAGGCTGGGAAAACAAGAGGCCAGCAACCCTAAGGTCCCAAGAAAACAGGTGCATCTTGCTTGGGTTCTGGTCAATAATTTGGACTCTATACATTCCCTCAAACACCCATCAACAGAATGACTAGGAGGAGGAGCCCCCAAAACAGAAAAGACTCAGAGATTATGACTTATGCTGCAGATTTACAAATGGATGCAGATATAACCAAGATGTCGGAGATGGAATTCAGGCTAGCAATTGTGAAGACAATGGCTAGAATGGAGAAATCAATTAATGGCAACATAGAGTCTCTAAGGGCAGAAATAAAAGGTGAATTGGCAGAACTTAAAAATGCTATCAATGAGATCCAATCCAATCTAGATAATCTAACAGCTAGGGTAACTGAGACAGAAGAGAGAATAAGCGATCTGGAAGACAGTATAATAGATAAAAAGGGAAAAGAGGAGGCCAGGGAAAAACAACTCAGAATCCATGAAAATAGAATCAGAGAAATAAGTGACACCATGAGGCGTTCCAATGTCAGAATCATTGGAATCCCGGAGGGAGTGGAGAGAGAGAGAGGGCTAGAAGATGTATTTGAGCAAATCGTAGCTGAGAACTTCCCTAATCTGGGGAATGAAACAAACATTCGAGTCCTAGAGGCAGAGAGGACCCCTCCTAAGATCAAGGAAAACAGGCCAACACCCCGGCATGTAATAGTAAAACTTGCAAATCTTAGAACCAAGGAAACCATCTTAAGGGCAGTTAGGGGGAAGAGATTCCTTACGTACAGAGGGAGGAACATCAGAATAACGTCAGACCTATCCACAGAGACCTGGCAAGCCAGAAAGGCCTGGCAAGACATAATCAGGGTAATAAATGAGAAGAACATGCAGCCAAGAACACTTTATCTGGCAAGGCTTTCATTTAGAATGGATGGAGAGATGCAGAGCTTCCACGACTGGCAGAAGTTGAAAGAATATGTGACCACTAAGCCGGCCCTGCAAGAAATATTAAGGGGGGTTCTATAAAAGGAGAAAGACCCCAAGAGAGATCTACAACAGAAATTTACAGGAACAATCTATAAAAACAACGTCTTCACAGGCAACATGATGACAATTAATTCATATCTTTCAATAATCACTCTCAACGTGAATGGCCTAAACGCTCCCATAAAACGGCACAGGGTTGCAGATTGGATAAAAAGACAGGACCCATCCATATGCTGTCTACAAGAGACTCATTTTGAACCTAAAGAGACATCCAGACTGAAAGTGAAGGGATGGAGATCTACCTTCCATGCCAGCAGACCTCAAAAGAAAGCTGGGGTAGCAATTCTTATATCAGACAAATTAGATTTTAAACTAAAGTCTGTAATAAGAGACACAGAAGGACACTATATCATTCTTAAAGGGTCTATCCAACAAGAAGATCTAACAATTGTAAATATCTATGCCCCCAACATGGGAGCAGCCATATACATAAGCCAACTGTTAACCAAAATAAAGAGTCATATTGATAACAATACGTTAATTGTAGGAGACCTCAATACTCCACTCTCAGCAATGGACAGATCATCTAAGCAGAAAATCAACAAGGAAACAAGAGCTTTGAATGATACATTGGACCAGATGGACCTCATAGATATTTACAGAACATTCCACCCTAAAACAACAGAATACTCATTCTTCTCGAGCGCACATGGAACTTTCTCCAGAATAGACCATATACTGGGTCACAAATCAAGTCTCAACCGATACCAAAAGATTGAGATTATGCCCTGTATATTCTCAGACCACAATGCTTTAAAACTGGAACTCAATCACAAGAAAAAATTTGGCAGAAATTCAAACACCTGGAAGCTAAAGACCACTCTGCTCAAGAATGTTTGGGTCAACCAAGAAATCAAAGAAGAACTTAAACAATTCATGGAAATCAATGAGAACGAAAACACATCGGTCCAAAACCTATGGGATACTGCAAAGGTGGTCCTAAGGGGGAAATACATAGCCATCCAAGCCTCACTCAAAAAAACAGAAAAATCCCGAATTCACCAACTAACTCTACACCTTAAAGAACGAGAGAAAAAGCAACAAATGACACCTAAGCCACGCATTAGAAGAGAAATAATTAAAATTAGAGCAGAAATCAATGAATTAGAAACCAGAAACACAGTAGATCAGATCAACGAAACTAGAAGTTGGTTCTTTGAAAGAATTATTAAGATTGATAAACCACTGGCCAGACTTATCCAAAAGAAGAGAGAAAGGACCCAAATTAATAAAATTATGAATGAAAGGGGAGAGATCACGACTAACACCAAGGAAATAGAAACAATTATTAGAAATTATTATCAATAACTATATGCCAATAAACTGAGCAATCTGGATGAAATGGAGGTCTTCCTGGAAACCTATCAGCTGCCAAGACTGAAACAGGAAGAAATTGACAACCTGAATAGGCCAATAACCAGTAACGAGATTGAAGCAGTGATCAAAAACCTCCCAAAAAACAAGAGTCCAGGGCCTGATGGATTCCCTGGGGAATTCTACCAAACATTCAAAGAAGAAATAATACCTATTGTACTGAAGCTGTTTCAAAAAATACAAACAGAAGGAAAACTTCCAAACTCATTCTATGAGGCCAGCATTACATTAATCCCCAAACCAGGCAAAGACCCCATCAAAAAGGAGAATTTCAGACCGATATCCCTGATGAATATGGATTCCAAAATCCTCAACAAAATCCTAGCTAATAGGATCCAACAATACATTAAAAGGATCATCCACCACGACCAAGTGGGATTTATCCCCGGGATGCAAGGGTGGTTCGACATTCGCAAATCAATCAATGTGATAGAACACATTAATAAGAGGAGGGAGAAGAACCGTATGGTCCTCTCAATTGATGCAGAAAAAGCATTTGACAAAATACAACATCCCTTCCTGATTAAAACTCTCCAGAGTATAGGGATAAAGGGAACATTCCTCAAGCTCATAAAATCCATCTATGAAAGACCCACAGCGAATATCATCCTCAATGGGGAAAAGCTGAGAGCCTTTCCCTTAAGATCAGGAACACGTCAAGGGTGCCCACTCTCACCACTGTTGTTCAACATAGTACTAGAAGTCCTAGCAACAGCAATCAGACAACAAAAAGAAATAAAAGGTATTCAAATTGGCAAAGAAGAAGTCAAACTCTCTCTTTTCACAGACGACATGATACTTTATGTGGAAAACCCAAAAGACTCCACCCCCAAATTACTAGAACTCATCCAGCAATTCAGTAATGTGGCAGGATACAAAATCAATGCACAGAAATCAGTTGCTTTCTTATACACTAACAACGCAACTGTAGAAAGAGAAATTAAAGAAACGATTCCATTTACAATAGCACCAAAAACCATAAGATACCTCGGAATAAACCTAACCAAAGAGGTAAAGGATCTATACTCTAGGAACTACAGAACACTCATGAAAGAAATTGAAGAAGACACAAAAAGATGGAAAAATATTCCATGCTCATGGATCAGAAGAATAAACATTGTTAAAATGTCTATGCTACCCAGAGCAATCTATACCTTCAATGCCATCCCGATCAAAATTCCAATGACATTTTTCAAAGTGCTGGAACAAACAATCCTAAAATTTGTATGGAATCAGAAAAGACCCCGAATCGCCAAGGAGATGTTGAAAAAGAAAAACAAAGCTGGGGGCATCACGTTGCCCGATTTCAAGCTATATTACAAAGCAGTGATCACCAAGACAGCATGGTACTGGCACAAAAACAGACATACAGACCAATGGAACAGAATAGAGAACCCAGATATGGACCCTCAACTCTATGGTCAAATAATCTTTGACAAAGCAGGAAAAAACATGCAATGGAAAAAAGACAGTCTCTTCAATAAATGGTGCTGGGAAAATTGGACAGCCACATGCAGAAGAATGCAACTCGACCATTCTCTAACACCACTCACAAAGATAAACTCAAAGTGGATGAAAGATCTCCATGTGAGACAGGAATCCATCAAAATCCTAGAGGAGAACATAGGCAGTCACCTCTTTGACATCGGCCACAGCAACTTCTTTCAAGATACATCTCCAAAAGCTAGTGAAACAAAAGCAAAAATGAACTTTTGGGACTTTATCAAGATAAAAAGCTTCTGCACAGCAAAGGAAACGTCAACAAAACAAAGAGGCAACCCACAGAATGGGAGAAGATATTTGCAAATGACACCACAGATAAAGGGCTGGTATCCAAGATCTATAAAGAACTTCTCAAACTCAACACCCAAAAAACAAATAATCAAGTCAAAAAGTGGGCAGAAGAGATGAACAGACACTTCTCTGAAGAAGACATACAAATGGCTAACAGACACATGAAAAAATGTTCATCATCATTAGCCATCAGGGAAATCCAAATCAAAACCACATTGAGATACCACCTTACACCAGTTAGAATGGCCAAAATGGACAGGGAAAGAAACAACAAATGTTGGAGAGGTTGTGGAGAAAGGGGAACCCTCTTACACTGTTGGTGGGAATGCAAGTTGGTACAGCCACTTTGGAAAACAGTGTGGAGGTGCCTCAAAAATTTAAAAATAGAGCTACCCTATGACCCAGCAATTGCACTCCTGGGTATTTACCCCAAAGACACAGATGTAGTGAAAAGAAGGGCCATATGCACCCCAATGTTCATAGCAGCAATGTCCGCAATAGCCAAACTGTGGAAAGAGCTGAGATGCCCTTCAACAGATGAATGGATAAAGAAGATGTAGTCCATATATACAATGGAATATTACTCAGCCATCAGAAAAGATGAATACCCAACTTTTACATCAACATGGATGGGACTGGAGGAGATTATGCTAAGCGAAATAAGTCAAGCAGAGAAAGTCAATTATCATATGGTTTCACTTATTTGTGGAACATAAGGAATAACATGGAGGACATTAGGAGAAGGAAGGGAAAAATTGGGGGAGGAATTGGAGGGAGAGATGAACCATGAGAGACTATGGACCTGAGAAACAAACAGGGTTCTAGAGGGGAGGGGGGAGGGGGGATTGGTTAGCCCAGTGATGGGTATTAAGGAGGGCACGTACTGCATGGAGCACTGGGTGTTATACGAAAACAATGGATCGTGGATCACTACATCAAAAACTAATGATGTATTGTATGGTGACTAACATAATATAATAAAATTAAAAACTACAAAAAAAAAAGATATAGAGACTTAAATGAATATCCATATGGATATGGGTTTTCAACTTGTTATCGTTTCTGTTAAAACTGTATCCTTAGAATATAATTTGAATAACTTGGTCTTGTCCGATTCTGAAGACTGAAAATCATTGTCTTTATAGAAAAATAACCTACAAAAAATGTGTGGCTTGATTGTTTTACTTGATAATTTGCCCTGGAAGCAACTTAGTAAGTGATGCGTCTTTTTTCCTAAATAATTTGCATAAATATTTGTGAGATTACTCTGTCAAATTGGAAATATACCATTGGCCTATTTGTTTTTCCTTATACACATAATGGTAAAATAAAATCATGTTACTCTGAAAAAAACCCATGATAACATTAATTAGGATCATTTTTACATTCTAATTGTCATACTTTGAGTTATTTAATAAATGTTGACAGCATGCTTAAATTTCAGTCAAACTGACTAATGGACCCAAAGCAGTTAAGTGCTACCAGGACTAGCCCAAGCCATTTCTCAGGCTTGTATTTTGCTGAAAGTAACACTGAAGAATGAGGTAATGTCTCCCATTGAGACCACGAGCAGACCCACTTACTACCTACTATAAAAGAGGTGGATTTCCTGTGCTTAGGGTTACTAGTCTGCAACACACACCCATTCTGTGCATAAAATCTAACTGGATCATCCCCCTGGAATGGAGACAAGGGATCTGATGCAACCCAATGCTTATGCAGCTTGCTGGCCCATCAGTAGCAAAGTCCTTTGTCTCTGACCCAAGAGTCTCATGTGTTTTTGCCATCATCCATGGAACAACAGTGTAACTTATTAGCTTTTAAGTAGAGTAATACAAAATCCCAACCCTGTGTGTGTGTGTGTGTATAATTTAACCTCAAAACAATTCACAATGTAAATGCTACTTTAGCTCCCTGTTACCACTTTAGGAGATATATTATTTCATTTATCCTTTATATTTTAGAAGACCTTTAATTCCTTCTCTTGGCAATACAAACAATATTAAAAGATTACTAAAATTTTTATCTTAAAGGAGTATTCCTAATATAAGGAAACAGAATAACATATTTGTATAAGCCAAAAAAGTTTTTTTCTGCCAAAATATTTCCAGAATTTTTTACATTTCTCATCAGTTAATAAAAAAGAATGTATAGCAAAATTCTTCCTTTCTCCTGATCTTTATGGTGAATCTCACACACATTCTTCCAGGCCAGGCTCAAATGCCATCTCTCCAACAAACACTCCCTTAATAGCTAAATATAATCTCTCCCACCTGTTTAGCATTTTATCTCTAGCTGGAACTTCCTTAGCCCTTGCATTCCCCTAATGCAGGAGTAGGTCACCACCCCCTTCTAGACAGTCAACTCTCTAAAGGCAATTTCTACTTATGATTCCCCTTTTCTACTTAACAACTTTGAACATTGTGCCTTGCAGCTAGTAAGAAGTACTAGTTAAGGATCTATCTTTATATCTGAAAAAAAATAATTTTCAATAGTAAAATATAACATGAAATTTTAAGGGTTTTTTTAAGTTAAATTTTTTTTTAAATATTTATTTGTTTGTTTGTTTGTTTGTTTGTTTATTTGACAGAGAGAGACAGCAAGAGAGGGAACACAAGCAGGGGGAGTGGGAGAAGGAGAAGCAGGCTTCCCATGGAGCAGGGAGTCCGATACGGGGCTCGATATGGCGCTCGATCCCAGGACCCTGGGATCATGACCTGAGTCGAAGGCAGGCGCTTAATGACTGAGCCACCCAGGCGCCCCGATTAAGGGGTTTTTTTACGAAGAATATTTGTGGCACACTAAGACATTCAGGTTTTTTAAATCTCTGTTGTAATTGCCTGACAGCAGAATTAATGTTTTCCCACTGCATAAATTATAGAAAAAATTGCTGAACTAATTTATATTTCCTGATGCATTATTCCAATATATATTTTTGCTTTAGCTGAATGTTCTGACATTTTGAGGGTAAGAAATGTATATTTTCATATTTTCCCACTCAACAGCACAAGATGACATCAGAAGGGAGATTATCATATCACATCTATTCTGCCAATATGGCCTACACCTAACTTCCTTCTCTCCAGTCCCCTCTCTCTCCAATGCATTACACTACTAGATGAATCTTCCTAATGTCCTACTTTATACCACGACTCTACTCACAAGCTTTCAGTGAGTCTCCACTGACCAAAATATAAATCAGAACTCCTTGAGAGCCTGGCACTCAAATCCAAATTTAACCCCAATATACAACTTACCTACTTCTTTTTCTACATGGAAATATTACTTCAGTCAAATTGATCTAACTCCTGTCTCACACATATACTTTGCATTTCCCTGCTTCTGTTTCCATCCATGGGATGGAATACACTTCTTTTTCTATACATCCAAATCTTACTCATTCTTCAAGAGCGAAATCTAAGCCATCCCTGCCATGATGCTGATTCCTAACATTTTACTGCCTCCATTCTCACATTTTTCCCTGTGGTGCCATAATAAATTTATGTTATTCTATATGATCTTCCTTTACTGGAGGTATGATCGTGATATACAAAGAAATGTTTGGGCTCCACTGAATGTCATCCCTCAAAGATTTCCCTCAGGGAGTATTCCAATAATGTTCACATTGCTGAAATATTTCTGGGGCTCTTCTCTGGTAACCACAACTCCAGCCACACTAGAAAGTCATCCACTTTATTTTACAACCTCTTCTGGTTTTTATAAAAGAGAAAAAAATTGCCTAACCCAATTATCTTCCTCTTTCCCAAATCAGTTTCCAATAATTTTTGGTTGTTTCTTAAAAAAAAAAAAAAATATATATATATATATATATATATATATATATATCTTTTGTCAAAGGGAAGAAGTTAGTCATCATTGAGGACATTCAAAACAATGCATCATAAGTATTAAAAGCATATACTCTTTTCCATGATTAAAAAAGAAAGTCATTTTTCTTTAGATTAATTGATAAAGAAATAACTAGATTCCAGTCCATAGCCATTTATTTTAGTAACTGGAAGTTCAAATCACCCTACAGAGTCCTTCAAGGTTTATTTGCATCATTTTTGGCAATGGCTTAGTTAGTAGTTGTCCCATCAAAAAACCTTTTTTCCAACCGGCATGACATGGAAAGTTGACATATTTTGTAATATTTCAGAGACTGTGCAATAACAAGAAAGCACGCTGCATTGCCTGAAATTGCAGGCAAATGTAGTTCCAAATCCTTCCGTGGCCAAAATAGCAGTGGAGATTTTTACTATGGAAGGATTTACTATGAATTTCCTCAATGTCTGTGCCACTTCTAAAGGCAACACAAGGGTTCTCCGGTCAGCTGGGTTAAATATATGACATGTTACACATCTGTGTATGTATTCTGTAAGGTCACTGTCAGGTCCATCCTCAGACAGAAAATTAGCAATGGTACATCTGCAATAAATAAAGCTTAACTTCATTGCCTTTCTCAGAAGGGCTGTGGGAAGATAATATGCTTCTACTCTCATTTCCATTTCATTCCATTTGTGGAAACCAGGTCTCTTCCAACTTCTAAATGATTTCTAACTCTCCAGAAGCCAAAAAATAGAGTAAGCTAACAACACTTTTACCAAGTGTCCTTTATTTTCCCTAAAATTTTGCTGAATAAAATCTAGCAAAATTATTTTTGATTACTTCTGATTTCTCTAAAGAAAATGCCAATTTTACACATCGTTTTAAAATTTATTTAAGTCACTATAGAAAGAACTTTAATGAAAGGTTTTGTTACAAATCTTATATCTTATGTTTCCAATATTATTAATGTGAATAAATTGTAATACAATTTAGAAATAATAATTTAAAATTATTAAGGAAACTCAGTTTTGCATTTATTTTATTTTGACATGCTTTTGTTCATAGCATGCCTGTCACTGTCTATCTCCTTACCCTACTTGGTTATTTCTTCATTGCCCTTATCTGATATTATATCAGATATTCCTATATTTTATCTGCTTATAGTTGGTCTGTCTCTTCTTCACCAGGATGTTAGCTCTATGATGGCAGGGAGTTTATCTTCCTCACCACAATATCGCTAGCACTGACAGCAATGCCTGTAGGTCCTCAGTAAATATTTACTAAGTGCATGGATTATTTATTTAATTTACAGTAGATTCTACTTGCCATAAATTTGTACAGCATATCAGAAACTGGACTATAATCTTGTAATAGAGATGCATGAGTGTTCCTAAAATTATACAGGAAATATACATTTCATGGTTTTTGTGAGATTCTCTGAATAGCATGTAAACCCCCAAGAGGATAGAGGGTTATTGCTATGGAGGGAAAAAAAATGAAGAGAAAGTATCAGCTATGGAGGAAACATCTGGAATTGAGGCATGGGGGAGAACCAGGCAAAGGGGCTTCAGGACATCGGGGAGAGCACTGTTGCACCTTGTTCTCAAGCTTCCCCAGTGACATTTTCCTGGACATTCAGGACCAGAACAGGAAACACTATCAAAAACCTTAGTGAACTAAAAAACCTTAGGACATAGTTTTATACGCTCAGATGACTTCCCTTCGTTTATCTTTCTCTGACACACGCATCTAATTAAAACACTTAAAATAGCTGATAGATTATGAAGCCCCAAATCCTCAACTTTTAGAATCTCAAAAAATTAGTTTACATTACTGTTTCTCTAGGTCATACCACACTATAATTCATTTAGTGTTTCCTGGGACTTTTGACCTTATGTCTTTAAAGGTTGAAATTTGTTTTGCCCAATATGTTTCCCTGGGGGTTTTGGCAAATGTTAGCAAGAAAAATAATCCATAAAATGTCAGACTGAAAATAAATCTGTAATCCTATACACGAATAAATCTGAAAAATAAATCTGATTGGACACCCAGAAAACAAATTATCCATTCAAGCACTACAAGTAGTAAAAAGTCCCCTACTCTTTTTAAGTAAATAAAATGCAATCCAGGCCAAAATTTACACATTTTCAACAAAAATTTAAGTTTACATATCAGTTCATAGAACAAGTTAATATTAATCCAATGCAACCACAAAAACAGTATGGCTTTCAGAAGTGAATTCCTTATTGTGGTTTAGAAGATTCTGACTAAAATCTTATCCTAAATGTGGGCCTGGAGCTCCTTGAATGCAGGAATGTTTAATTCACTTTTTTACAACCTCAATGTCTGGGGCACAGAGAGGCTCCGTGGATGTTGAATTAATGAATGAATGTCCATAAGTCATGAGTTTTTTCTATTCCAGCACATTGTTAAAACAAATTCCCTCAACTATTGTGCTTACTAAAACAAATGCTGAACAAGACATAGAGTAGGACTTAGGGGTATGTTGACACTTTCTTCCTTCCCAATGAATTAATTTCATTTAATTCAGTTAACCATCCTTACCTTTACATTACCTCAGTGCACACTGAACCCATGCTCAGGGAAAAATAGGGCCTGATTTATTAAAGTGTTATCTCATTCCCTTTGCCAATAGTTTCACTGGGCTTACTTCTTCTTGTATATGTTTTGGGTTTTTTTTTTCCCCCTTCCCTTATGTAATTTCACTGGATATTGGGCTAGGAAGAGAAGCCCTTCAAGTTGGCTTTAAAGGACAAAGACATTTTTTATTTCATCTTTGATTTGCTTAGTAGATAGGGCAGTCTTCATGCTGGTTGATTAAGTACTTCAACACTGTTATCAAGGACCCAGATATTTTGCATCTTTCCACAAGGAAAGCATCAGTGTCACCTTAGCAAGACATCAAGGGTCATTACAAATGCTATATGAAAGCATGACAATTTCAAGAGGAAATAAAGAACACTCTGAAAAAAAGCTTTCCCCAGATTACTGACAGCAGGCTTATCCTAATGTTTCATTGGCCCTGATTAAGTCATATTTCTGATCTAATTACATGCTCCTTGTTCTCCTGGTTATAATACTAGACTATTTTTTTTTTCTTGTTGTCAGTTTTTGTTTCCTCAGACAAGCTTTAATATCTCTTGTTGCTAATTAGTAACATTTTAGCATAATTAGCACTTAGTCTTGAAACCGTAGACCTTTCTAATATTTATGAAGAAATGCCAGCAAGATTTTTTTTAAAAAGGAAATTATCTTTTTTTTACTCCAGCCATAGAAAAGCAGCTATTATTTTGCATCATAATTTCCATGTTAAAGTTAATGCTAACAAAGGAACTTAGTAAAATAGCTGAATTTCAGCAATGGTTCTACATTATAAAGAATAACCTTTAGTCCCTAAAGTTTTTGTAATTTTGATTGATTGGCCTATTTTATAACTTATTGTCCTGGCAATGGTATTTACATTAAGATCACTGTTTTCAAAAATATATAAAGATTTGTGAGTTTGTCAGGCCACAAGAGGTTAATTGACATTTCCTTCTTTACCCACATGCATGAAGGTAAAAACAAATAATATATGAGTCTTTGGATATCTTGTTTTTTAAAAAGAAACTATTGCCAGACAAACAAAAACTGGAAGAATTTGTCAACAACAACTCAGAATAAAATAAATACTAAAGGGAGTTTTTCAGGCAGAAGAAAAATAATCCCAAAAGGAATAAGGCAATTAAGAAGGAATGGAGAACAACGGAAAAGTAAATAAAAATGTGGACAAATGTATATGATTATTGACTATGTAAAAAATAGCAATGATATGTATGGGGTATAAAATATATATGAAAGTAAAAGTGCATGCAAGAATAACAAAATGTGAGAAGGAGTAAGATGAATTGTAAGGCTGTGATATTATTTGGGAACTAGTACAAGTCAGAGTTGTCCCGTTGGAATGTAATGCAAGCCACATACACAATTTTAAATTTTAGTAGTCGCACTAGAAAAAAGTAAAATGCGATAAGTATAGTCAATTTTAATGTATTTTATCCAACCAAAAATATAATTTCATTATGTAACCAATTTAAAACTTATTAATGAGATATTTTATGTATTTCTGTACTAAATCTTCAACTTTATGCATGTATTTCAGCAAATCTCAACTGCAACCAGCCACAATTCAAGTGCTCAATAACCACATATAACTAGCAGCTGCCATATTAGACAAAACAACAGTGTTAGGCTCTCGTTCACGGAAAGAACATGTCATCTTTAGAGAAATCACTAGAAGTACTAAACGTAGAAGAATATATAATGATCAAGTGTGAAAATGGCAAACAATGGGATATTAAATAAAGTTAGTAGAGTAATATACACTGATGCTGCCCTGCTGACCAGTGCACTTGTACTACAGCTGTTCTGAGTGTTTTTGCTAATAGCTCACAGTTGCCCTTATCTGGAGAATTACCCTTAGTCGAAGAGAAGCCAGCTCTCCCAGGTTATGCTCCCAGCCCCAACAAAAAGCCAAAGGCAATGACTGACTAATGCAGGGCAAAAAAGGCCAGCACCTTTGGCAAAAGGTTGAACCAATTCTAGAGTACAATTTGAACTTCAAAATTCCCGCAACCACATCTTAGCTCACCTCTTCTCCCTGCCTTATCCTGTTCCCCTCCAAAAACATTCCTTCAATAAATTACGTGTATCCAAATCCATCTCAGGCTCTGTTTCTAGAGAACCTAACCTAAGACTCTTGGTTGATCAAAAAGAAAGCAAGGAAAGAAAAAGGAACATAAAACAAATGAGGCAAATAAATATTAAAGATATAATAGATGTAAACCCAAATATCAGCCAACCATGTTAAAATATAAATGGTCTAAATATTCTAGTTAAAATATAAAGATTGTCAGGTGATAAAAATATTTTTAAGAAGGTCTAACTATATGCTAATGAGAAAATAACACATATATAAAAGGAAGGAGAAAGATACAGTATACAAACACCAAAAGAAAACTGGTTTTATTATACTAATGTCAGATAAGATCTATTTTAAGGCAAAAGACATTCCTAGAGAGAAAAAGGGATCTTTAATAATAATAAAATGCCCATCTACCAGGAAGACATAAAAATTCTATTGTATAGACCTACTAATATAGCTTCACAATATGAAAGCTAAAAATTGACAGATTTAAAAAAATACATAAATCTACAATCAGTGAGGGAGAATTTAACACATCTAATTTGAGAACTGACAAAAAAAGCATCCAGAAAATTAGTAAAGCTATATATATTCTGAGCAACACAGTTAATAAAATAAAAATATTGTTTTGTTAAAAGGCACCAAACGACAGAATACACAATTTTGGCAACTGTATATGGAACATCTACAAAATATATCACATTTTGGGCCAAAAAGCCAAACCCAACAAATCTAAAAGATTCCAATACTCCAAATATATGATTTGATAATAGTGGAATGAAGGTAGAAGTCAGTAACTAAAAGATAAATATAAAATCTTCAAATGTCTAGAAATTAACATTTTCTATATAACCAATGAGTTAAAGATGAAGTTATAGTATCTATTAAAATGTTTGAGCTGAATAATAATTGAAATATAATATTTTTTAAAAGATTTGTTTATTTTAGAGAGAAAGAACTGGGGGAGGGCCAGAAAGAGAAAGAAACAATCTTCAAGCAGACTCCCTGCGGAGCACGGAGTCCCACGCAGGGCTTGATCCCAGGACTCTGAGATCATGACCTGAGCCAAAACCAAGAATTGGATGCTCAACCAACTGAGCCACCCAACTGCCCCTGAAATACAATATTTTGAGACGTAATTTAGTTATTACTGTGCTGAGATGGAAATTTATGACTTAAATTCATACATTAAGAAACTGAAAAACCTGAAAAGCAATTGTTTAGGTATTCATCTCAAGAACTAGGAAAAAGAAACCAAATTAAACTCAAGAAGGAGTAAAGAAGAAAAAAAATAAAAATAAAGAATAATAATAAAGATAATAAATACTAAAAGGACAAAAATAAATGAAACAGAAAATATATGCAATAGAAAAATCAGTAAGTCAAAAAGTTAATTATTTAGAAAGAGCAATGAATTGATATTCTCCTAGCAAGATTAAGCAATGAAAAACAGAAACCACAAATAACTTATGTCAGGAACAAAACAGGGAGTATTACCACAGGTCTCACAGAGGCAGAAAAATATTTGGCAAAATGTAAGACTGCAGGGGAGAAAAAAATAATCTCTAAGCAAACTAGGAATAAAAGAAATTTTTCTGTAACAAAGAACATGTACCCAAAAATACAAATTAATAAAAAGAAGGAATTACTTTAAACTGACAGAGAATATGTATAAAAAACCGTCACAGAAATGATACTTAACTGTGAAATATTGAAAACTTTCCCCAGATTTTCTTTTCCACCATCACCATTTGTATTCAACATTTCACTGCTTATTGTACCCAGTATTATAGGGATAGATGAGAGAGAGAGATGATAGATAGATGGAGAGATAGAGAGAGAGATGATAGATAGATGATAGATAGATAATAGACACATGATAGACAGAGATAGATGATAGATAATAGATACAATCAATAGTTGAATGGATGAATAAATGGTAATATATTTGTACAATGAAATACTATGCTGCCACAAAAAGTAACAAACTTGCTACACAAAACAGTATGAATTAATCTCACAAACATGGTGATGAACTAAAGCGAGGCACAGAAAGGTTTACACCATATGATTCCATTTTTATAAATGTCCAAAATTTGTAAAAATAAATTGGTGATGATATAAATCAGGATAATAGCTAACTTGGTAGCAAGTAATCACTAGGAAGGAGACAAGTGGGAGTTCTGGAATGCTAGATTAGTGCTCTATTTCTTTATTTGAAGATTGGTTACATGGCTTTACTCTTATAATTTGTGCTCCTCTCTTTCCTCTTTCTCTTTTTAATAAAATATTTAGAAACAAAAATGTATAATATCTATTAGGGATGCTTGGGTCTTTCAGAAAAATAATAAAAATGTCTGTTATTATAGAAGACAGATTAAATTTTATGAGACAATTTATTGAATTATTGTCCCATTTACATTTTAGTAATATATTAAAGTATTCATTTTGATCAACATTTTATGGTGATCAAAATAAATAATAGCTATATTGTACAAATATAGTCACCATTTAATAATAAATGAAATACAGAAAATTGAGAAAAGCTATAAACCTGATCACAAATAACTTTAGATAATCTTTTAAGTCTTCATTATTATTTCTTACCCTAGGAGTCTGGTCTTCAAAATGTGATGGGAAGGATTTTTGTCTAGTAGTGAGGAGAAAAAAATGTACAGAAGTCTTCCTTATCCAGTTTCACTTTCATGGTTTTATGTTCCATGGTTTCAGTTACCCACAGTCAACCACTGTCTAGAAGGAGATGATCCTCCTGACATATCATCAGAAAGTCAATAGTAGTTCTGCGCTATGTCACAATGCCAACATCATTCACCTCATCTCCTCGTGTAGGCATTTTATCATCTCACATCATCACAAGAAGGATGAATACAGTACAATAAGATAATTTGAGAGAGAAAACACATTTTTATAACTTTTATTCTACTATTTTATTATGTTATACTTGTTAATCTCTTACTGTGCTTAATTTATAAATTAAACTTTCATAGGTTTGTATGTACAGGAAAAACACTGTGCATATAGGATTTGGTACTATCCGTAGTTTTAACAACTGCAGGCTTTGGAACATATTCCCCACAGATAAGGGAGGACTACTGTAACATTTAGATCTGTTACCTAGCGGAGGCAACAGAAATCTTTGAAGTGTGGATAAGGTAAGCTAAGTCATCTTCCTAAAGAGAACCCCAGCACTTCTTCAGTAATCTCATTTTGTCTTAGATTAAAAAAACAAAAACAAAAACCCACACAAGAAAACAACAACCCTAAATACACTTTTTAGCAGTGACAGCACTAAAAGAAATACAGAATTTTAAGTTTTTTCTATTTTGATGGAGATCATTGTAGGTTATGAGAGTCTAGAGAGGCTTTTGAGATAAATAGAAAGCATGAGAACTGCGGATTTCTTTTGAAGCATTTGGGATCTAAGTTGAATGGGGTTTCTGATCTACCACATTACATCACTTCTGGTAGTATCAAATTTATATTTACTAAGCACCACAAAAATTTTGTGGCAGACTTCTTATGCCCAGTCTAACACAGAAACATGAAAATTGATTAAAAGCTTGGCTTACCGAGAAGCATAATAGTCCATTTATATGCACATAAAAAGACATATGAACATGCATATAAAAATATGAATTGTAGGGGCGCCTGGGTGGCTCAGTTGTTAAGCGTCTGCCTTCGGCTCAGGTCATGATCCCAGAGTCCTGGGATCGAGCCCCACATCGGGCTCCCTGCTCCACGGGAGGTCTGCTTCTCCCTCTCCCTCTCCCAGTACCCCTGCTTGTGTTCCCTCTCTCTCTGTGTCTCTCTCTGTCAAAAAATAAATAAATAAAATCTTTTTTAAAAATATGAATTGTTTTTTAACATATCTGTTTATGCCCAAAACAAGAAAAAAATATACAATAAAATAGGATTTTTTTTCCTGCTGTAATAAAAGGCTTTCCCTCTCACCTCTTCTCTTTCTCTCTCTCTCAAAAAAAAAAAAAAAAAAAAAAAAAAAATTCTGATTTTACAAAAAGTAGAACTGGAATATAGATAGCATGGGAAGAAAGTAAACAAATAATACCATACATTTAGAGAATGCTATTGGAAAAATGTCTGAGATAAACAAATGGAGAATGCTGCTATGACTCAAATTGGACAATTTAGCTATTTTTTTCTATAAAGCATAAAAGATATCAGAGTGGGAAAAGCAATAAGTCATCCTTGGAAATTGAACCACAATAAAAATCATTCACAAGTGTTCATACAGTTAGTTCCCTTTTAGACAAAAATTTTAGAGAAAATATAGATAGAATTTTATACAGAATTTTTAAAAAAAATATTAAAACCTCTGAATGTTTTTTGTTGAATGTCTGGTGGGTGGTTGAATAAGTGATATGGTAAATAACGATCTTGAGTCACCATAAACATTGACAGGCTTTTTCAATAACCAAATATTAAAATAGTTTCAATAAACATTTATACATTGTATACATATAACATATTGCTACTAATTTTTCTTTAGTCAATTATCTTTTACAGTAATTGAAATAAAAATAAATTTTATATTCACCTTTATTTTTACCATTTCCAACATTTTTGGGTGTGTGTATAGATCTAAGTTTCTGTCTGTTATATTCTTTCTGTCCAAAGAACCACCTTTATCATTTCTTGTAGTGAAAGTTTGCTGATAATGAATTCTCTACTTTCTTGTCCATGAAGTGTTTATTTCTCCTTTTCTAGTGATATAGTAACTGGGTGCTAATTTCTGGGGTGGTAGGGTTTTTCCCCCTCTCAGCACTTTCAGAGAAGATACTCCATCATCTTCAGGCTTAGATCTTTTTTATTAAATCTGCCTAAATTCTGACCTTTGTTCCTCTGTGTATAACCTGTCTTTTCCACTCTCTGCCTTCTAGATTTTATATTTATCTTTTGATTTTTAATAGTTTAAGTATGATGTGTCTAGGTGTTTTCTTCTTCCCTCCCCCCTTCTTCCCTCCTCCCCTCCTTCCTTTCTTCCTTCCCTCCTTCCTTGTATTTTATTCTGCTGAGTGTTCTATGAGATTTTCAAATCTATGATTTAAAGTCTTTTATTATTTGGGAGAAATTCTAGCTATTTTCAAATATTTCTTCTCCTCATTATTTTCTTTTTCATTCTGGGATTCCAATAGCTCATATATTAGACCATTTGACATTGTCCCATGGTTCTTGGATGCAGTGGCTTTTCTCTCTTTCTGTCTCTTTGTATTTTAGTTTAAATTCTTTCTTTTGACTTATCTTTATCTTTGCTACTATACCTTTATTTCTGGTATTTTTATTTCATACTTTCCTATCATTTCTATTTCTCTGCTAAAATTTTTCATATGCCCTTGTAAATTGGCCATCTTTTTACACTTTTACACTAGAACCTTTAACATATAAATCATTTTTTTTTTTCTTTTTAATGCCCTGCCTAATAGCACCAGCATCTGGGTTCTACAGATTATATTGTCTTTTGACAGAGGTTGTTTTCTCTTGCATTTTTTTTTTTAAAGATTTTATTTATTTATTTGACAGAGAGAGAGACACAGCGAGAGAGGGAACACAAGCAGGAGGAGTGGGAGAGGGAGAAGCAGGCTTCCCGCGGAGCAGGGAGCCCGATGCGGGGCTCGATCCCAGGACCTGGAATCATGACCTGAGCCGAAGGCAGACGCTTAACGACTGAGCCACCCAGGCGCCCTTCTCTTGCATTTTTGTGTACCTTGTAATTTGTGGTTAAAATCTGGGTATCATGTGTGGGAGAGTAAAGTCTGAAGTATATAGTATATTATGCCTGGAATTGGACACACCTCCACTACGCATTTAATGTGGGGAGTTGAGTCAATGTAATCAGACTTGACTAGGATTTGGGATTTGCTAGTCCTATTTACTTTAAGCACACTATTGGCTTCTGATTCCTCTAGCATTACCTTGTACTTAAGGTAGAGGTTGAGTTTCTAAAGGACATTTTTCAATGTTTCATTTCCACTCTCAAGTTTAGTCTTCTTCTGTGAACCTGAGCTTCAAAGAAGGTCTCTTTCTTCTTGCCCTTCCCCCAGTGATAGACTGCTGTTACTTATTCATTGTTAGCTAACCTGGTGGTAGAAGATGGGAATAGTCTTTATTTCTTTCTTTATCCTCAGCCTTAGGCAAGACCTGTCCCTTTCTGTCTTATAGAAAGAGTTTTCTTGGTAATTCTGCCCCTCAACCAGCAGAAGTAAATCTATAGGGGTGTATAGGGAAGGATATATATGTATAGCATATATATGTATATACATATGTCTATATGTATAGGGAAGTAAAAGAAAGTAAATGTTAATGTAAACTATAGTCTTTGTGTATTTATGCTATGTCAGTGTAGGTCTATCAGTTGTAACAAATGTACCACTTTGGTGGATTGTTAATGGGCGGGGGGAGCTATGCATGTATGGGGGAAGGGTTATGTGGAAAATCTCTGTGCCTCTCTCTTAATTTTGCTGTGAATCTAAAACTGCTGTAAAAAAATAAAGTCCTAAAAAAATTCCTAAATACCACAATAAACGCCAAAATAGAACGATTCTACCTAGTGAAAATGTGTATGTGTGTACATACATATTCTTCTACATATAGAAAAATATGCACAGAATAAATATAACATAAAACTTGACTGAACTGGACCAAAGGTATAGGTTGTTTGATTAAATGTAAATAGAATATCACACTTACTATAAAATTCAGGTTGGCCATCAAAGCAAAATATAACTAATCTGTGTTTATGGAAACATCCAAAATAAGAAGACTCAGAAGGATGATGATAAAGACAAGATGGTGACAAACAAAAATGTAAATGAATAAACAAATAGCAGGAATCACAATCCTGTTTTCAAATAAGGCATAATTTAGCCCCCAAATATGAAATGAGACCAAGAAAAGTATACTTCATGATGCTAAACACTAAAATGCATAATAAAAATGTTATTAATATCTATCCATAAAATACTGGAAGTCCTAGCCACAGCAATCAGATAAGAAAAAGAAACAAGAAGCATTCATATTGATACAGAAGTTTAACTGTCACTATTTGCAAATGATGTGATACTATACATAGAAAATTCTAAAGACTCCAACAAAAAAACTACTAGAAGTAATAAATGAATTCATCAAAACTGCAAGATACAAACTTAATCTCCAGAAATCAATAGTGTTTCTATACATTAATAATAACGTAGCAGAAAGAGAAATTAAGGAAACAATTCTATTTACAATTGCATCAAAAAGAATAAAATACCTAGGAATAAACTTAACCTAGGAGGTGAAAGACTTATACTCTGAAAACTATAAAACATTAATGAAAGAAATTGAAGATGACACAAACAAATGCAAAGATATTCCATGCTCATGCTTTGGAAGAATTAATATTGTTATAACGTCCATACTACCCAAAGCAATCTGTAGATTCAGTGCAATCCCTATCAAAATACCAACAGCATTTTTCACAGAACTAGAACAAATAATGCTACAGTTTGTATGGAACCACAAATTTGTATGGACCCTGAATAGACAGAGCAATCTTGAGAGAGAACAAAGCTGAAGGTATCACAATTCCAGATTTCAAGATATGCTACAAAGCTATAGTAATCAAAACAATATGGTACTGGCACAAAAATAGAAACAGAGACCAAAAGAACAGAATAGAGAGCCCAGAAATAAACTCACATTTAAGTAGTTGATTAATCTGTAACAAAAGAGGCATAAATATACAATGGGGAAAAGACAGTAGATGGTGCTGGTACAGTTACATGTAAAAAAATGAAATTGGATCACTTTCTAACATCATACACAAGAATAAACTCAAAATGGATTAAAGGCGTAAATGTGAGACCTGGAACCATAAAAATCCTAGAAGAGAACACGAGCAGGAATTTCTCTGACATCAGCTGGCTATAGCAACATTTTTGTAGGTATGTCTTCTAAGGCAAAGGAAACAAAATAAAAAAAACTATTGGGACTACATCAAAATAAAAAGCTTTTGCACAGCGAAGGAAATCATCAACAAAACAAAAAGGAAACCTACTGAATGGGAGAAGATATTTGCAAATGATATATCTGATAAGGGGCTAATATCTCTTTACCAAGAGGAAACTATAGGACATGAAGAAAGAAAAAGACACAACTAATAGACTAACACACCCCTCGCAAATCTAGTAAAATAAAATGGAAAAATTTAGAAAAGATATCAAAGTTCTAAATAACACAATCAGTAAGGTAGACTATATAGAACCATATTAAACTCTGTACCATAATAAAAAAGAACATGCCTTCTTTTCAAATAAACAAAACATTCATGAAAATTGCCTATACATGAGTTCACAACAAAAGCTTCAATAGATTTTAAAAAGTAGATACACTACTGTGATCATTTGAAAACATATTCATAAATTCTTTCATTTCCTAACATCCAGAAATGAAGTCTGTATGCCCTACCCTTGAATGAAGGCAAGTCTTTGTGAGTGTATTTTAAGTCACTAGCCCTTTAGAAGGAGGATTTGTTTCTGAGTGATAAGGCATTGTAATGTCCTGATAAAAATGGAGTCACAAATTGTCTTTTAGCACTCCACGTTGCTTCTGCACCCTTTTATACTCTTCTCTGGTATCACAGGGCTAGAAGCCTGGGAACTACATTCCCATAGTACCTTCCTATCAGCGTTTGAGCACAGATAACGAATGAGAGGCACAGGAGTGGCATTCAAAGGGTGAAAAAGAGGAAGCTACAAGGATCACTGTGACAAGTGAAAAGGACCCAGGGGTCAATGAGATGAGGCTTCCATTGACCAAATCTACAATATTTAACTGCATTGGTTTGAATGAAAATGAAATATATTAAAATTATATTAAGAAAAAAAGTAGACAAGAGACAGAATGTATTCGTGTTACAGAGATGCTGAGGCTGATAGGAGCAGCAGCTGCTGCAACCATCTCGCACTGCGTATCCTCTCTCATCCTTCAGTCCAGGGCTGTGGGGTCCTGTGGCTTCAGTAGTACCTTCCGGCACTTCCCTGCAATCTCCTAAATCCCTATATTAAATTTCTTTCTGCTTGAAATACTTAAGTATGTGGTTTTGTTTTCACAACTAGACCTTGACCAACACATTGGGAACAACCATGGTGGTTCCTTACCTAGGACAGAAATACTTCAGTGTGTGAGAGCCCAAGACAGCTGGGATACCCCTTTAATATTCTTATACCAACATTAAGAGGAGAACTAAAGAAAGTATTGTTGTACTAAATCATCCCATTTTGAGGTTCTGGGACTAAAGGGAGGTGGATATTTTTAACAAACACTATATGGGCTTGAATGCCAGCTTATTATACGCAGGAGTAAAGCCATGGGTTTATAGACAGAGGAGAATTGTGCCTGAGCCTTCCCTAGAGAAATATATCAAAATCATGATGCGGCATTTCCACGTTCCCTAGCTCAATACTATCTAGGAGTATCCCAGACCCCACTTAAAACCCTAACAAGAGAATTTTAATATCAGTAATCTAACTCTGACAGAACTGAGGTCATTGTTTTGTTGTCATAATAAAAGGATGGTGGTTTGTGGAGTCCGGAAAAAAAGAGCAAGAATGTATCCTTGTGTTTTCAAGCTCTGCCCAAGAGAGAGCATGCCTATGACAATTAGTACTGGGTTTTTACGTAACAATATGCTTAGAGAAAAGGGTGATTCGTTTCATACATAAAAATTTAAGAGGGAAAAATTTATTCTTTTACTTTTTTTTTTCTATGTCATTAGACAGCTTCTAATTTGGATATCTGAGAGGACTGGCTTCCAGAACACTTAGACAAGTAAATCAATAAGTGACCTAAGATCGAGACCTAGAAGAAAACAAAGGTTTTGTTTCAAAATGTACTTTGGATTTGTTTTTATCAGACATGGTAAGACAGGCAGACATGGAAATGATTGTCATGAAGGAAGAAGTTTTATACTTATAGATCTTTAGAAACAGGAGGTATTAACCACCAAGCAGGGACCCCAGGAGAAGCACCAGGGTGGATCAGGAGGCAGAGGGAGATTAGAGAAAGCAGGGGCAAGAGGCTTTGTTGTGGTTTTTATGGGAAGGAACGGGTAAGGCAGGGCAAGGCAGTCTAAGCAGGCTTAAGATTGTGAGGTTTGAATAATTGCAGCAGGCTCTGGGGTGTAGGGGCTGTCTTGAATAGTCTGGTACCTGGCCTGGAGTGGTTAGGGGAATATTGGCCTGGAATGTAGGAGCCCGACAAAGGAGGTGAAGAGTGGCTGGCCTCTGTGTTGGTTAATTTGCATATGAAAGGCCCACTTCCAGGCAAGATGTTTGCTCTCTCTAGGAATAAATGAACCATGGGTGGGGCAGCCTCTCCCAGTTCAGCACATCCCCAGATGGTAATGTATCACGAATACTAATAAATAATAACATAAAGTGAATGCAGGTTTACAGTGAGGTTCTTTTCTCTTAGTGCCCAACCACACACCCCAGAATGAGTTCTAAAATTTCTACATAGTCCTGCCAAAGACCAGGGATGACAATTTAGGCAGAAGCTGAGTGACTAGGATTTTCAATTCATTTAATATGGATAATAAGGCAGCTCAAATAAAATGAGGAGCCTTTATTGAGAAGCTATAAAGCTATCTCACAGAAATGAAGCACAGTTGGTCTCTTAGGAATAGGAACTTGTTCTTAGGAACTACTAAATATAGAAGTTTCTCTCTCTCTCTCTCTCTCCCTCTCTCAGACTCTCATTCTCTCCTTCTCCAGGACCACATATAAAACTGTATCATACTTATTCTCATCCTCTCTGACCATTGGCTACTCTCCCTAGGCAATTTCTGATTGATCAGTTTAAGAGTATGAACATGGCTGAAATTGCCTGCCCTAGGCCCAACTCTATAAAATCATTTAATTAATAGGCCCTATGTCGTTTGACTGTAAAATCTGTGTCTCAAAAAAACACATTTGGTTACAGGCTAGCCAACAGACAGACATCCACTAGGATGAGTATCAATCCCTAGTCCAATCTGTTGTGGAGAAAGGTGATAATATGATCAACCATGACCGGAGAGACCCATCTCTTCACCATGGAAGTAAAGAGGGCCAGACAGGCACCTGAAACTATCAACTACAATTGTATATCCTAGCAACTGTAAGAGTTTTCAATTACCTCTGTTGTCTAGGTGGCTTAATTTTTCTTGGCATTTAAGAAATTGCTAAAACTCAGGCAGGACTTACTAGCCATTTATGCAGGGAGAAAAATGGTAGTAATGACTACTGCTCACTGAATATTTCCAGTTTTCTGCCTTCCAGGCACATGGCATGATAGTACTTTCTGGCTCCCAGTGGTTGGTTGAGGCCATGTAACCCTTCTGGCCAACGAACTGAAAGTACAGATAATACATGCCACTTTCTGGCTGAACATTTATTCTTGGTGTGATATCCTCTAAACTGTCTTTTGTTCCTGCCATGGCAGCAAGTGGCTATTATATTTAGCCTGGGCTCCAAAGTAAGGACAATACATAATGGACATGAGCAAGAACCAAATTCACTCCAGTACTTTGAAACAGAGCTAAAAGTCCAAGTGAATTTTATTGTTGTTGATGATGCCTTTCCAGCACTTGGATGTGTTCTAGCAGAAAAGCAGGACATTTGGGTATCTGAGTAGGGTTAGACTTTTTTTTTTCCTAAGATTTGTTTATTTATTTTAGAGAGGTGTGGAGGGGGAGGGCAGAAGAGGGAGAAAATCCTCAAGCAGACTCCACGATGAGTGAGGAGCCTGACGCAGGGTTCAGTCCCAGAACCCTGAGATCATGACCTCAGCTGAAGCCAAGAGCCGGACAATTTAACCTACTGAGCCACCCAGGCATCCTAGGCTTGATGGCTGCTTTTATACCCTTCGCTTCTGAGTATAAAAGTTTTCTTCATCTTACTTGGCAATGAAGCTCATAGAAAACAGCTCTCTCCCCAGAGGTCTTAGCTTTTAATTACATACAGGATTTCCTGAAACCTATCCACAGAACTCAGATTTAAAAGGTCTGATTAGGACATTTTATGATTTTATTATTGTGGTTACTTGGTGCCTAAAGGCTAGGAAGGAGGCCCTAAGACATGAGATGTAGAGGTATCAGCCTTAGTGAGCAGCACTAGGAAGGAAGAATGGAATGGATGGTCATTCTTAAAGCCAACTCTGTTTATTCTTTCTCCTAGAGGACCACAGGGTGAGAAGAGCACCTCCCTAGAAATAAGATACCTGGAGCTCTAGTCTGGACTTTGGTACTAATCAATTGTATATCCTTGAACAAGTATCTCCCACTCTTCGTGGATTCTTCGCCTCAACCATGGAATAGGGCAATTTGACCAAATCATCTTAAAAAATCCCTTGAATAATCTATGTCCCCTTTATACTGGAGATGAAGATGGGACAGGGCTTAAAGGCATGTGTTTGGAGCAAAGGAAGAGCTAAGCTGCACATGTGGGTTACATTTTCAATGATTTATTTGTTTAATTTAAATAAGAAATATCACATGCTTAAACACTTAAACTGTACAAAAGATTGTATAATACTAAAAAAACTATTCTTCTCGGGTGCCTGGGTGGCTCAGTTGGTTAAGCGACTGCCTTCGGCTCAGGTCATGATCCCGGAGTCCTGGGATCGAGTCCCACATCGGGCTCCCGGCTCAGCGGGGAGCCTGCTTCTCCCTCTGACCCTCTCCCCTCTCATGCTGTTTCTCTCTCGCTCGCTCTCTAATAAATAAATAAATAAAATCTTTAAAAAAAAAAACAAAACTATTCTTCTTATTTTGCCTTCCCTATACCCTGGATTCTTTCCCAGAGGCCACCAGAGATATGTACACAGTATTCTAACTCCTCCCTTTTCAAATGCAAATGGTAGCAAGATATGGCATTATTTTGTTCCTTGTGTAAACAGGATAACTTGAAGTACATTTTATATCAGTACATATGCATCTTCGTTCTCTTTAATGGCCACATAGTATTCCATTACATAAATATAAATATTTAATAAAACTATTTCCCTACTAATAAATATTTGCATTTACAAAAAAGTCACTAACATTTTATAGCTAGGATCAGTGATTTGTGTAAATGAGCCTCATGGACAGAAGAGAATACTGATTTTCTAGGGATTCTTAGACTCTTCATAAAAGAGGTAGAAAGAAGAAATAACATGTTTCTAAGAAAGTAGATTAAATTCTCACTTAGAGAACTATTTCATCTATGTGCCTCAGTAAATTAGATTTTTCTTGATTTACTTTAGCAAAAATAATCTTTTATTCTCTTTTTCTAAGAGACAAAGTTTATCACCAATCCTTAGGGGTCATAAAATGGTTCTAAGACTCTCTTTGGGAAGCTGCTTATTGTTCTGATTCCAGTCTGTCATTGGTGAGTTGTTTTCAGAAAAGTTATACTACCATAGTTGACAGAAAAAAAAAAAAATAACAGACAGATTCTTCCAAAAATATTAACTAGACTTTACAAAAGAATGTATATTCTCAGAATATCTCAGTCTGAAATATATTGGCTCAACTTATAAAGAAAGCAAGGATTTCATCATTTTCTTCCTTGGAATAAATACAACAAATAGTTTTGTTAAACACTTTCCAACAAATAAACTAAGATTCAGAGACTATTACTTTTAAACTGTGTTGGGCCAAGAAGCCAACGTGGTTAAGAAAAGCACCCATGTGCATAGGTTTTTTTCTCTGATGAATTTGTTCACATATCTTGCAACACACCACAGAGGCTAACATTCCAAGAGATGGTGTCAGTATGAAAAAATACATAGAATAGCATTTTCCCTTTGCTTTAGAGACTGTGGGAGGGGAGCAGAGGGTATGGCAACGTATAGCTTATTATAAATTTATAACTTGAATAGCTCCAGAACTTACCAGTTTGTGTTTACAAATGGGATCAAATTTACATAATGACTTACATTTCATTTGCTCTAGCCAATCTTGCATGAGATGTGTATTTCAGGTAACATGACCACCCCTAGTTAGATACCTGCCCCAACTCAGGAAGATTTCCTTCAGTTCCCAGGGAATGCCTCCCATATATTCAGATATAACCTTCTCTAGCCTATTCTCATCAGTTATACGATCTGGGAAGAATTGGATAGGCTGGAGCAGAGGAAATGACTAGAGCAGTCCCTGGCTGGGCATATCCCAGAGCCACAAGACAAACCCTTCAGGAGTCCAAGAAGCCTTCATGGTGCCCCTGGATATCCTGAGAGTGCCCCATTCATGCAGCATTTCCTGCAAACTCTCATTCAGCTCTGGATTGGACTTGGTTACCTGAGTACCACACCATCTCTTCATAAACGCTGATCTGACAACCTTTACCTGGAGTTGTCCTTTCTGCAATTCAGATGACCTAAGGACCAACTGGAGCATCCAATATTTCAGACACCAACTGGAGCATCTGATATTTCAGACAGATACACTGCCATCTTCCCCACATTGAAACTGTCTTATCTCCTAAGAATTCATGTAAAGTCCCTTCCTCCAGCCAAATGTCCTCTTGCTGACAATTCATCAAACCTATTCAAAGTAGTCTGAATCCTAGTTCAGGATGGACTGAGACTACTCCCCCACCGCCACCCCCCACACACTTCTCCAACCCTCCCCTCCAAATTTTCTCAACCACATATTATATATCAGAATATGCCTGTATTTCACTCTAAAAATTGCCTTGATCTTATAAAGTATTTTTAATACATTGATGCAATAAATGAAGGAATTTTCCTAATTTTACAAAGTTATCTGTGCAACCAAAATAACTGTCTTCGAGAATTTTCATGTTTTTGAAACATTCATGGGTCAATTATTCTCCCAATAGTTGTTTCCTAGCACACTAATTTTTTTTAAAGCTTTATTTATTTGAGAGACAGAGAGTGTGAGTGGGGGAGGGGCAGAGGGAGAGAGAGAGAATCTCAGGCAGACTCCGTGCTGAGCATGGAGCCCAATGCAAGCCTCAATCCCAGGACCCTAAGATCATGACCAGAGCTGAAATCAAGAGTCAGACACTTAACTGACTGAGCCATCCAGGTGCCCCTAGCACACTAATTTTTTATAGTGTTCATTCATGATTTACAATAGCATGTACTCCAGATTCTTATAGCATTTTTATTCTAAAGTTTCCCAGTGATCAAATCTTTCATGTGGTAAATTCTCACTGCGCATGTGATGCCACATTATGGAGGAACACTGCTGTGGAATTGTCAGTCACCATTTACTAAAAAGCATTCTGCTTTCAGATACATACCTATGCTCTCACATATGTTGGCAAAATACTTTGTCTAGTAGTTGTATTTTGTTTCTCCTTTTTTGAATCATTCTGCAAGCCTGATTAGAAGGCTCCTCCTGTCTTGTGTCTGTAATTAGCCTGAAGAGCCTAGAAGCTGAATTATTTAAATTACTTGATTTGTTCTCCTTAGTGATATGGAAACTATTTTTTGTTGTTGGATTACTGTAACTGAAGTCTTAAGGTCTTTCTCATGCATTATGTCTTTTAAATGAAGTTCAACCAACATTGACTTCAGCATTACATTCCTTAAATTCAGGAAGTGGGAAACATGTGACTGTATAGGAAAGCTTTACATGAGAAATAGAACCGATCTACGGGAATCCTCCGAAACTCCTCCTAACAGACTCATTCTGTCTCAAGTATGACACTACATGCGCTATGGGTCAGAAGGACACTCCACCAGAGATGACAAATCTCCTGGGCTCTGCCATAGTATAAGAAACATTTTCACTGGCAAGCTCAAGGACTGCATGACCTGCCTAGGCCAACTTTTGCATCAAGTAGTAGGAAAAATATTTCTTCATGTGACATATTTCCAAAATCATCTGATAGCAATTATTAAATCCATTAGTATAGAAAGATTATGTGGTTGGAAGACTCTTGGGTGGGCACAGTCTACATTCATGGCCCTTCATTCTATTTATTCCTGTCAAACCTGGGTAATTCCTAGGAAAGCCGTCCTGAAGCAAGATTATAAAACTGCTGAGCACAACACCCCCACCACCACTGCCACACACACACACTCTATCTTTGGTACATTCTTTTAATTTATTAAAATTGAAAATCAAAACTTTTGGAAATAAATATTTTAAAAATGAAGGAAGGAAGAAAACAGAGAGAAAAGGAAAGAAAAGCTATACTCCAACTGGTAGACAGGTTGCTAAAATACAGGCAATAGAGTGAAGAGGAATAATATTAAATTTAGGGGGAAATGTATAAAATTAGTAATCAACAAAGAGATCATTTTTAGTAAATAAAGATCTCAATCCAGGGAAGTGCTACTATTTGCACACAGGAAAACCAAGCAATTCATTCACCCTTCATGGATTAGAACCCCTTAGGAAGCAGGATAAATCTAGACCTAAGATGCATTATTTCCAGAGAAATTTGAGTCTGTCAAGAAAGAGACTAATGAAAGTCTTCAAGCAAGCTAACATGTTAAGGATGCTGAGTCACTCTGAAGGACTTAAGACTCTCTCTTTATCCTCCCTCTCTTCTCATCCCACCATTTCATTAGTTTCATCCACTCACACATTCAACAAATACGTGTTTTCTCCTCTCACCCAAATTCCCACTCCTCCCTTCTCTCTAAAAGCATCTCCAAGTAACATTTGTGTAAGGTGACCAGAGAATTTATTGTCTGAACTGGGATGTTTTAGACTGGACAGATGGTAAACCAGACAAGACTACAGGGCATTAAGTAGAAACATGACTATTCCATGAAAATAGGAACTTATGATCACCCTGCCTATGCACCATTACTTAGTAAATAAACTCCCTACATCTTTACCCTGAAATTCACCTTTTATTTCTATCATTTCCCCTGCCATTCTCTTAAAAGGGTGGTGAGAGGAATGTGTCAATGTTCCTCTTACACCCCAGTGTGCTAGTCTACTAAAACCTTACATCTTTGAAACAAATTCCCTGGCTTTCTCTCTCTCTCTCTCTCTCTCCCCCCCCTTCCTCTCCCACTCTCTCTCCCTTTCTCTCTCTCTCTCTCTCTCTCCCTTTCTCTCCCTCTCTCTCTCTCAATCTCTGTCTCTTCTTTCCCCCCGCCCCCAATTGATTTTTCTACCAAACTTACTTACCAAGCCTTCTTACATGTTGTTCACTCTCTCTCTTCTCATTTTTTCAGGACATCAGTAGCAAGGTAGAAAACCTGTTCTATACCAGAGAAGTCTCTGTTCCTTGTTTTTCTCAAAATTCCCATGAGAGGGTAAAGAAAAGTATGCTCCTTAAGCAACTTGTTTATCCTACTTTCTGTTCATTGGAAGTTATGATTCCAAAGACCTTTTTACATTTTGAACAGTCTCACAACTTTTAGCCCAAGCACTTTTACATATAAAATTTCCTAAATATTTTTGTAAGTTTCCTATGAATCTGACAGGACTACACCTCACTTAGCAAAATTCATACCAGCCATTCTTTTGAAGCAGGTCCCTCTCTCTAGACTTAATCAGTACTACTTTGGTTAGGTCAGGCTGCTGTAGGCAATGTTTTTATGATTCCTACAAGCCTTGTTGCCTCAGACGTATACCAGGCATCACCTTAATTCTTTCAGAGGTCTTAAGACAGAGAGTCTTAGCCAAGGTTCTCTTGGCTATATCCTTCATTTGATATTTTCTTTAATACCTATATTACTTCAAGAATTTCTGACTCAAGTGGATAGAGATGAGAAACAGCTTTATTTTCCATCCCTGTATGTCTCCTTGCTCAACTCCAAAATTTCATTAGTACATTTTCTATTTTTCCAGTTACTATAGATGAAAGTTTTACAAGTTGTTTTGCCACTATTTAATGAGGGACACAATTTTTTCCAGTTTATCCTAACAGTTTCTTTACTTCTCTTCCAGCCTTTGCTAACAGTTTCCTTGCCACTTATAAAGCCTATATTTGCCAACTGAATCAGAAGCAAGCACCACATATTTTAGGTTTTTATTATAGTAGCATTTTACTTGAGGATAACAAATTCTGTATCAGTTATCTATTGCCACAATAATGCTGCATAATAAATCACCCCAAACTCAGTGGTTAAAATGGCAACCATTTACTATTTCTCACAAATATATGGATAGGCTGGGCATCCTTGCCACCTAGTTAATTGGCACTAACATATTTTTTAAATAAAAAAAATTTCAAGTTAAATATATGGCTGAAACTCCAAAAACAGTCCTTGGGCTTTGTACAGCGTACAGTTTGATTTTGTTCCAAGGAAATAAGGCCTTAATTATACCAGTAGTGATGACATTTTCTGGAACAATTCAAAAATTGTATAGAAGAGTTGCTGGATCTGTCAAAAATGAAACATCTTGGTGAAACACATACCAAAAATGACCTTATAATCACTTCAAGCACAAAATGAGAATGCAACTAAAGTACAGGATTGTAGGGGCACCTGGGTGGCCCAGTCGGTTAAGCATCTGCCTCCGGCTCAGGTCATGATCCCAAGGTCCTGGGATCGAGCCCCGCATCGATCTCCTTGCTCAGCAGGGAGCCTGCTTCTCCTCCTCCCACTCCCCCTGCTTGTGTTCCTGCTTTCACTGTCTCTCTCTCTGTGTCAAATAAATAAATAAAATCTTTAATAAAAAAAAAAGTACAGGATTGTATATAATGGGATACAATCAGATCATGGAAGGTACTCAAATATGGGGGAAAAAATCACTTTGGCAAAGAGAAAATTAATTTAAAATATTTGCTAGCCACATTTATTCAGTATCTTATTGGTTAGTATTAAAGATATTAGCCAAAGGTTACAAAAACCCAATTGGATTTAAGATTGGCTATTGACTTGTGCAATTAACAATTTTTCACTTTATTTTGGAGTACAAATGCATACAAAACTTGTAACAAAATGCTATTGCAATAAGATCTTAGGAATTTAAAAAATAAAAGCAAAACCTTTTGTAAGACTGACTATGAAAAAGTTCATGTCTAAAAATCTCAGAGCCAATTTCTAAAGAGAATATTTTCTGCCTAGTATTTTTCAATATACAGTTTTGACTAAAGAGAGATTTGAAAAAAGTGAGCAACATAACTCTATTTTTGGTTTGTCTTATAATGTGCTAAGATAAAGAAATTCAAAAGATGAAAGACTTGGGGGAAAAAAAGATGAAAGACTTGGAAATTCCATGGGGATCATACATTGCTTTGAAAGTAAAAATCATGATATACCTTATACAAACATTTAAATTAGTTTTTAAGCATCTGTGATAGTGATTTGTCATAAATGACAACATCACAATGTTTTAACATAATATGAAGAATTCTTAGTTCATTTTTTTAATTATGAAGAGAAAACTTTACAATTAAAGTGATATGACACAGCTATGATTTTATATGTAAAGATAAACATAGCAGCAAAATATGTAAGGTAAAACAGAAAAAACATAACAAAAACAAAACAAAACAAAATCTGTCACTGACTTTTCAGAAAAGCCTAAAACATAAAATGAAAAAAAAGGATAATTTCCAAAATGTAATAGTTAATAAAAATTTTTATGTGGGTATAAGATGATTTATTTTTATTTTTTTTAAAGATTTTATTTATTTGACAAAGACACAGCAAGAACAGGAACACAAGCAGGGGCAGTGGGAGAGGGAGAAGCAAGCTTCCCACGGAGCAGGGAGTCCGATGCAGGGCTCGATCCCAGGACCCTGGGATCATGACCTGAGCTGAAGGCAAACAATTAACAACTGAGCCACCCAGGCACCCCTGTAAGTATAAGATGATTTAAAGTCAAGAGAATTTAGCTTCTTTCCCCACATCTTAATCCAATTTAGCAAAACTGATGCCACCTTTGTACTTGAGGAAACATCAGAGTCACAAAAACAGAAGAGCACTGGATCCTCTGACCCACAGTATAGAGTCCTCTGACAGAGATGCCACATGACCTGCAGTATCTCCTTCAGTGTTCTGAGGTACGGGATGGGGGTGGGGAGGCGGGCGATTGGATCGATACAGGGCAAGAGTCTGCCGAGAAGATGCAGTAGAGAGACAAGTTTCATTCCTCTCCAAGTCTATTTCACCCATTATTTATTTTATTCCTATTCCCCCAAAAATCTTTGGAATGAGCTATAAGAGCATGTTTACAATTGCAAAAGAACAAGATAAAGAAGATTGTAGAGACTAATTGTGGGAGGGAGATATCAAAACTTCTAAATAACTGAAAGAGATAAACAGTGCCTCATGGCTAATTGACTCGGTAGAGTGAAAATTCTAAAAGCTCTGTGCCTGCAGAGAAGGATGTTCATGAGTTGTAGGCCAGTTCTCATTTATAGCATCTCAGAAGAGCTTAGGGTTGGTGTTCCAAGAGGCAGTGTGAAAATCATTAAAAAAACAGTGGTGCTGGTCAAGATGATAGTAGGCAAGGAGGAGGAACCGTATTGAAAATGCACATGTAGTACATGGCTAGTACATGGTTCTATGTCATGAATTTAAAAATTGTGGATCCTAGTACTATAGGTTATAAGTAGGTATAGTCTCTTTATCCATCACACCCAGCAATCCACTTGGAAAATGTGTGGGTACATTCTCTACAGCTCTGGGCCTTGTGGGTTTTGAGCTTGTGATTCCTATAGGTGAATGTGTACATGAGAAAGCATAGCAAAAGTCTCAGTAAACTTCAATTTCAGCTCCATTCAGTTACCTGACAAGAGAAGAGCATGACAAGAGAACAACAAAGAAAGAAGCCACCAAACTGGCAGGAACAATTGAACCTGATGAGGTCTATGTACTCTTACACAGTTGAGACAAGAAATTTTGTGATTAGTCTCCATGAGATCTATTGTTATGTCTCCTCTGTCTAATTTGGGTACTAAGAGGACAGATCCAACAACACAGCTATGAGAAAGACATGATGACTGTGCTCAGACACCTCAGTGCTGGGGTCTAGTACCCACCCCCAGGTAAGCCACCAGGACCAGTTCAGGTGCTCACCAAAGCTAAGGCAAATCTAGAACGGTGGTGGAACAGGAGAATGATTAGCATTGACTACATCCCCAAGACTAAACTACTCCAGAACTGAACCGTGCCTTCCCAAGGAACAAGTGTAATCAGCCAGCAGGTCTCAGCTGAGTCCTTGTGGATGAGGGGCTCCCAGACTCAGTAACTCTTCCCTAAGCAGCCTGTATTCAATCACTGACTGATGCAGTTAAGAAGTAGCACGTCATTTATCTTCTCTCTAAAGAACTTCTTTAACATTTCTCCCAAGGCAGGTCTACTGGCAATAAGTTCCCACAATTTTTGTCTGAGGAAGTCTTTACTTCCCCTTCACTTTTGAAGGGTAATTTCACAGGGGATGGAATTCTAGGTTGAAGTGTTTTTCTCTCAACATTTTAAATATTTCATGCCACTCTCTTTTTGCTTACCTGGTTTCTGAAAAGAAGTCTGATGTAATCCTTGTCTTTGCTCATCTATACATAAATTTATTCCCACTGTTTTTCTTTTTTCAGGATTTTTTATCTTTGATTTTTCTGGACTTTTAAAATGATGCACCTAGGTTTAATTTGTGTGTGTGTTTATCCTGCTTGATGTTCACTGAACTTTCTAGATTGATGGTGTGGTGTATGACATTCCCATTACATTTATGTTATATTTTCTGAAGTTGTCCTATAGTCCTTGAATATTCTGTTCTATTCTTTCAGTCTATGTTCTGTTTGCTTTTGGTTTTGAAGATTTCTATTGAGACAGACTTGAACTCAAGAGATTCTTTCCCCAGCTGTGTTCAGTCTACTAATAAGCCCATCAAAGGCCTTCTTCCCTGTTATAGCATTTTTTAGCTCTAGTGTTTTTTTGGTTCTTTCCTAGAATTTTTATCTTTGCTCACATTGTCCTCATCTGTTCTTTCTTACTGTCTACTTTAGCCATTAAAGCTCTTAGCATATTAATCTTATTTGTTTTAAATTCCTGGTTTGATAATTCCAACATCCCTGCCAAATTTGAGTCTGGTTCTGGTGCTTGCTCTGTGTTTTTAAGTTGTTTTTTGTGTTTTTTTTTGTTTTGTTTTGTTTTTTACCTCTTAGTATGCCTTAGCATTTTTTTTTCTTGCTGGCCAGCTATCATGTGATGGGCAAAAAGAATTTTTGTTAAGTAGAGCTTGAGTAATGTGGTGATAATGGAAAGGGAAGCATTCTGTAGTGCTATGATTATGTTCCAGTCTTTCAGTGCACTGGTGCTTCTGGACTATGGTCAGTTTCCCCTGAGCCCTCTGGTGGAACAGGATGGCTAGAGTGTGCTGGAGTTGGGTGTTGCCCTTCCTGCTCCTGGAAGGCTGCAGCCAGCTGGTGTTGGAGATTTCCCTTTCCCTAGGTCAGTTACTGATAAAACCCCAGTAGATTGGGCTCTAGCTAAGTAGTTTCTCCTGGGGGCAGACCTTGTTAAAAAGCAGAACACTCTGGTGCATTTCAAAATGATTCCTTTTCCCCTCCCCTTGCAAGAAGCACAGGGGATTTTTTTTCTCCAATATTCACTGTAAAGACTGCTTGAGCTCCTGGACTCACAAAACTCACAAAAGTGTGGGAGGCTCCCAACAACTGGGTTCCCCCAGAATTTTTATCTTTCCAATTTGTCCACAGGGAGCCTCAAGCAACTTGTCAATTACAGTTCAGTTTTCCACCCCAACATAAGTTCTGCACAGGTTTCAGCTCAAGGGTTTCTGCTGCAGGAAGTTCAGGAAGTTGTGATTCTCTATATTTGCCTATCAGTCTCTCCAATTTGGGGTGCAGTGGTTTGCCCCACCACCTTACTTCTCTTACAGATCTAAGAAGAGTTGGTTTTTCAGTTTGTTCAGGTTTTACCTTGTCATTGGGATGGAATGGTGACTTATCTGCAGAACTGGAAACTGCCTTAATTCACTTTTTAATCTAAGTATCGCTTTAAGAATGTTTTGACAATTTTAGCAGCTAAAGTTTATCTAAATATTTTAATTTAATAAATTAATAAAACTTCATTTAATAAAAACTCAAGAAAGGCTGTTCTCATTGGTATTAGTTTCATTACAAGGCAGATTATGTGTTTTAATTATAATAACATTAAGTGATCTTGCTGAAATAAAACCAAATTTTAAGAAATAAGTACAATGAAATAAAACCAAATTTTAAGAAGTAAGTACAATTTAGCTCTGTACATATATTTTTTAAAGATTTTATTCATTTATTTAAGAGAGAGAGAGAGTAGGAGAGGGAACACAAGCAGGGAGAACAACAAGCAGAGAAAGAGGGAGAAGCAGTCTCCCCGCTGAGCAGAGAGCCTGATGCGGAACTTGATCCCAGGACTGAGCCACCCAAGCCCCCCAAGTTTTGTACATATTTTTCAAATTTGTTGCTATAAAGGCATATTTATTTCTCATAAGTTGGGGCTGGAGCAGGAGCTGGGGATAAAAATTAAGAAGTCACCAGTTAGATTTATAGATATGAGTGAACCATAAGACGGAGTCCTTAGAAGGTACACAGTGCAACCATTTCCTCTTAGACATTATGACAGATGGAATTATCAACTTGTCCAAAATTATTACAACTTGTTTGAGTCACAGCTAAAACTAAAATTCCAGGGTTTTTTCTACAATTAATTATGAAAACACTTTTCTGATGAAAAAATGGACCTCATCAATAAATATATCCTCAGATTTAATCTAAAAAGGCAAATTTTAGGGAAACCAGCAAAATGGCAGAAGTAAGAGCAGACAAACCCTGTAATTTTCTATTTCTACTGGCCAGCTTCCTTTCAATTTGGCATGTGTGTGTGTTGTCTGTAGAGGTGGCCCTGTTCTAAGAGATTTCCATACCTTAATAATTTTAAGGTTGGAAATTAGTTATTTTGCTTGCCATTTGATTAATGTTTTCTTAAATTAAAATAACCCCTTTCCAAAGAAAATATCACAAGGCACCAGTGAGCTCATAGCAGGATCATAATTATGCATAAAGGTAGTTAATGTTTGTGCTTAAGGGAATAAGAGATCAAATTACCCTGCAAGCCATCAAAAGGAATGAAATCTTGCCATTTGCAATAACATGGATGGAACTGGAGGGTATTATGCTGAGCGAAATAAGTCAATCAGAGAAAGACATGTATCATATGATCTCACTGATACGAGGAATTCTTAATCTCAGGAAACAAACTGAGGGTTGCTGGAGTGGGGATGGGTGGGAGGCATGGGGTGGCTGGGTGATAGACATTGGGGAGGGTATGTGCTATGGCGAGTGCTGTGAATTGTGTAAGACTGTTGAATCACAGATCTGTACCTCTGAAACAAATAATACATTATATGTTTAAAAAAAAAGAAGAAGAAGATAGCAGGAAGGGAAAAATGAAGGGGGGAAATCGGAGGGGGAGACGAACCATGAGAGACTAGGGACTCTGAGAAACAAACTGAGGGTTCTAGAGGGGAGGGGGCTGGGGGGATGGGTTAGCCTGGTGATGGGTATTAAAGAGGGCACGTACTGCATGGAGCACTGGGTGTTATACGCAAACAATGAATCATGGAATACTACATCAAAAACTAATGATGTAATGTATGGTGATTAACATAACATAATAAAAAAAAAAATTACCCTGCAAACCGATAATCCGTTCCTTTTCTCTGATTGCCAGTGTGGTCTGAGTTCAGATGGCAGAGCCAGGTCCAACCTGATAACACATTGGCAAAGTAGGTGATCCTGAGTTAGGGTTTCAGGGGCCAGACTGAATCATGTGGGGCTGTTAGCTGAGGGGCTCAGGCAAATCTATTTCAAGGAGCAGAGCCAAGTGTAGCCACAAAAGGAGAGACATCAGCCCTGAGATCTGAAGGGTGAGTGTGGAATCAGAGGGAGAAGACCAGGCAAGAGGTCAAAGACCAAAAACAGGAATGGATCAGGAGATGGAGTGCCCACAGAAAGGAGGGGTCTATAGTCGCAATCGTACTTGGTGCTGCTCATGCGAAGTCAGAGCAGCTGAGTTAGTGGCTCAGGGCAAGGTCAGACAGTAGAAATGTAAAAACAACAAACCCTCCTTTAAAAAAACCCAGGTCTCTTGATCTATCTCGATAAAGATTAAGTTGGCAGCCATATGGCCCACCCCCTTCCCCAAAACACCACCCAGAAATGGGAACATTTTAAATAGTCATTGTGAAATTAAATCATTTAAGAATTAATTTTGCCAAGTTGGATGTTTTCCCTCACTGTATCCAGAGGATACGTGTAGAAACCTCACATGCCCTTTTTCCTGTACAAAAAAAAGCTCTTGGAATCTGCTCTTTTATATTGGCACATGCACAGTAACACTTAAAAATAAATTCTCAATTAAAGATTATAAAAGATATTTTAGAAGCTTCCATAATGTGTAATCATTTTCAACTTCTTGATAACAAATAGAAATTAAACACAAATGACCAGATGGAATTTAGGATGAAAAATATCAAACTCACTAATTCTGAGATATTAATGAAGAAATCAAAATGGAACAAGATCTTGTTTGACCTGAGGTAAAACTTTAAAGTTCTGTATAATTCCTTGATTATTCATTTTTTCTCTTACTATTAGTAGTAAAATATAAGGCAAACGGATAATGAAGTACAATAAGTCATTTTCTCTCTTCCTTTTATTGCTAAAAATTGTTGTTATGTTTTATATGTAATTACTATAGTTTCTCAACTCAAAGATTTCTGGTATTTTATACTTTGAGTTTTCTTAAATCAGTCTTACAGTCAACATGTATATTTATTGCAAATATTATTTTTCCTCAGTCTGTTACTAATTCGAATATGCCTCTTACAACTGAATTAGGAAGCTACAGCAGAAAAACGGCAATCATCTTATAAGAAAAGGAATTCAGTAAGACACATCTAGATTAGCTAACAAATCCTAAATTTTACTGCAGAGAGCCTGTCTATGTACACATTTTAATTTAACAGTAAAGGTAGTATGCGGACGACTGGGTGGCTCAGTTCGTTAAGCGTCTGCCTTCGGCTCAGGTGATGATCCCAGGGTCCTGGGATCAAGCCCCACATCGAGCCCCACATCGGGCTCCCTTCTTGGCAAGGAGCCTGCTTCTCCCTCCCCCTCTCCCTCTGCCATTCTGCCCCCTTGTGCTCTCTGGTGTGCACATTCTCTCTATGTTAAATAAATAAATAAAATCTTTAAAAAAAAAACCAAAACAGTAAAGGTAGTAAATTGAGCACATGCATTCACTTTCTCTGCCTCCCTAGATTCCACTAAGATCATATCAAAGAGCTGTCTAAAAATGCCTATCATCCAAAGACAAAGGGAAAAGGAAAGAAAAGGAATGTCATAAAATTTTGGAAGCTGTGAGAGAGATAGATAATGACAATTGACTTAGCAGAAGCAAAACTAAATCCTAAAAGCTTTCTTCCTTTTTTTTTTTTTTTTAACATATAATGTATTCGTTTCAGCGGTACAGATCTGTGATTCAAGATAGCAGGAGGGGAAGAATGAAGGGGGGGAATCGGAGGGGGAGATGAACCATGAGAGACTAGGGACTCTGAGAAACAAACTGAGGGTTCTAGAGGGGAGGGGGGTGGGAGGATGGGTTAGCCTGGTAATGGGTATTAAAGAGGGCACGTTCTGCATGGAGCACTGGGTGTTATACGCAAACAATGAATCATGGAACACTACATCAGAAACTAATGTAATGTATGGTGATTAACATAAAAAAATAATAATAAATAAAAAAATAAATAAATCCTAAAAGCTAACTCTTGAGCCAAGGAGAATAAATAAGGAAATAATAAAATTCATACTGCAACCCTTAAAAGCACAGGGATCAAGGACATCAGGTACACCTAGAGGGAAAACATAGGGCAAAAACTGGAGGACTGGTGAAAGTCTGTTTAAGTTAGATACCAGGTCACTTCTCCCATTCCAGTGGCTAAGCAACTATCGTTTCCCCTGGAGGCTAGTGGTTTATTCTCACAGGAGACAGTAGGCAAAGTGCCAGCTAGAAATGTCACTCAAACCTCCTCCCCACTTGACTCCTAGAAGGTTGACAGCTAGACTATCTAGCCAGAGAGGAAATTAGATATTAACCCCCTTAGAATCTGACCAACCCCTTGCACCCTGCTCCCCCCCCCCACAAAAAAGATTAAAATAATGACACCAAGATTTTCCCGGTGAAATGACCCATCCAAGATATCAAGCATTAAGTCCACAATCAACCACTCCTCTCTATTTTTAGTGCCCCATTCTTAACTATGAGAAAATAAACACTACAGAAAGACACCAAAACAAACAGATGAAAGGCAACAGAGATTATTCACGTAGAAAAAAACAACAAGCAAACAAACAAAAAATGGTACTGATGTCCTAGTATAGAAGATAAATTGCATACTTTAAAAAAACAAAAAAGAATAGAATGCCTGAGAAAAAAAAAATCCTAGAAACTAAAAGTATGGTAACTATTGGGGAAACAAAGTTTAGGAAATATCCCAGGAGTTAGAATAGAAAGATTAAGAGCTAGAAAATAAAAGAAAAAAGTAGGGCGCCTGGGTGGCTCAGTTGGTTAAGCGACTGCCTTCGGCTCAGGTCATGATCCTGGAGTCCCGGGATCGAGTCCCGCATCGGGCTCCCTGCTCTGCGGGGTGTCTGCTCCTCCCTCTGACTCTCCCCCCTCTCATGTGCTCTCTCTCTCATTCTCTCTCTCTCAAATAAATAAATAAAATCTTTAAAAAAAAAAAAAAAAAAGAAAAAGAAAAAAGTAAAAAATGAGAAAATTCGAGGATTAGTCCAGGAAGGCTGACATATAAATAACAGGGGCGTCAGAAAAAGAGAAAATCCAGGAATAAGTATCATTGCTGAAGTACTTCAGGAACATTTCTAAGAACTGAAAGACATGAATTTTTTCTTTTTTTTTTTTTTTTAAGATTTTATTTATTTATTTGACAGAGAGAGACATAGCGAGAGAGGAACACAAGCAGGGGGAGTAGGAGAGGGAGAAGCAGGCTTCCCCGCGGTGCAGGGAGCCCGATGTGGGGCTCGATCCCAGGACCCTGGGATCACGACCTGAGCCGAAGGCAGACGCTTAACGACTGAGCCACCCAGGCGCCCCAAGAAAGACATGAATTTTTTCAAGTTGAATGTAAACACCTAGTGCCCAATAGTTAGCAAAATGACCATCATAAAATTTCAGGATACTAAAAACAAATATAAAAAGCTTCCAGAAACCTTTTTAAAAAGTCACCTGCTCTTTTAGTTACTAGAGTCGTGCAACAAATTCTCCCAAAACTTAGTGACTTAAAACAACAATTTAATTTCGCTCTTTGATTTTGTGGGTCATAAAAGTTGGACAGGGTACAGTAGAAATGGCTTGTTTCTTTTCCCCAACATCAGTGACTTCAGCTGGGAAGACTCAACAGCTAGAGATAACCCAGCAGATGCACGGAATCATCTGAAGTCTTGTTCACTCACATATTTAACACTTGATACCGATATTTAACACTGTCAGCTGGAACCTCACCTGGAGCTGTTGACAGCAGCATGCCCCGTGGTCGCTCTACTTGCCCTAGTTTTCCTCAGAGATCGGTGTCTAGGATAGTCAGCTGTCTACACGGCAACTCGAAATTCCACAAACAAGAGGCCCCACAAGCAAGGTGGAAGCTGCATTGCTCAACCTCAAAGTCCCCACGACATCACTCCTACTACAGTGTATTGATTAAAAGAAAATGACAAGCCACCTCAGTTCCAGGGAAAAGCACACACATCTCAGTGGGAGGGTGAAAAGTTTCCATTGTCAAAGGGCAAGGAAGATGAAAGATCGTTTGCAGCCATTTTTTGGAAAACACAATCTGTCACACTACAAAATAAGAAATGAGAAGGACTGCTTGTGTTAGAATGACAGCAAGACTGGAAGCTGGATGACAATAGAATGAAACCAGCAAAATATAAAGGAAAACAAATTTCAACCTAGAATCCTATTGGCAAGCAAACTATCGATAATGTGCAAGTGGAATGACATACTCAGACATATAGCATCTAAGTATCTGAGCTCTCCCATGCAGTCTTTCTCCAAAAGTTACTGAAGGATGTGTTCCAAAATGAAGTCTTCAACCAAGAAGAAGGACTATGTGGGCTCTAGAGACAAAACAAATCCCAGAGGAAAGTAAAGGGAGAGTTCAGATTGACAGCTGTGCACTTCGCTTCCCAGATGGAAGACATGATGTCTGTACCGAGAGGAGATCTACACACTGGAAACACTTTGGTAGTCAAAGAACAATACATACGTGGAAAACAAAGAAAGAGGTAAAAGCAATTACCCACCTCAGAAAGAGTGTATAATTGTGCAGGAACATAATCACTGGACATAACATCACTCAGTTGTGAATAGTATTTACATACTGATGAGCACATTTAATAAAATATATATTGTTCTAACAAGACTTATTAAATTTTAAAAAGTTGGGGTAAGGGATAGGAAGCTTGTGTGTGTGTGGTAGGGGGAGGGTGTGAAGGGGAGCTACATCCTCATTCTTCCATGGTAGGAAAGTAACAGAAAGTGTCTAAAATTGAAAAATCCTAAAGCAGTAAAGTAAACATACTATTTAGAAATGGAATCAGCTAAAAACACTTAAAGAGATTGTTCCTGTAGCATGGGAAAGAGGGCACAGATGCCTTCTGCTTTTATAATAAGACTTGTAGAAACAATATATATGCACATATAATATTGCCCAAAATAAACGGGGAAAAAATGAGCATAGAAATGTATCAGCTAAATATGTCTCTGGAAGTTTCCAGTATCTTAGGTATTGTTGCCAGTGGATGTGGTGTTCTGGTCTGATGGCTGATGCTGTTTTTTAGTAGGGAGACTTTTCATGCTCGTCTGGCTACATGTTAGAATCATTCCATTCCTGAGCCGCACCCCCAGAGATTTTTGCTAATGATCCAGACTGAAACCTGGTTCTAGGTCTGTTTCTAAAGCCCTCAGATTGAGAATCCCTGCCCTAGAGGAAGCTCAGCAAGACTTCTGTAAAGAGCCAGATAATTAATTGGGGCTTTGTTGGCCACATATGGTCTCTATCGCATGTTCTTTGTTTTGTTTTGTTTTACAACCCTTTAAAAATGTACAGCCCAGGCTTAGCTCATGGGCCGTACAAAAACAGGCCAGGGGCCAGATTTGGCCAGCAGGCAGTAATTTGCTAATGCCTGCACGAGAGGTTTCTGCCCAGTTATACTTCAGGGCCTAGTTAACCCTTCACTTCCTCCCTATTCGTGGTTATTACTATTAAACATTGTATGTTCACCACATAAATTTGTCCCCCCCACCCCAGAAACCTTATTAAGTTGACAGTAAAGGATTTTAAAAGGTACAAATATAAAGGCAAATGTGAGAAAAGTGAGGGGATGGCAGCAGACAAGGAATGTCAATAAATCCTTGGAAAAAATAAATAACAAATTGAGGTAAACTGGTACCTAATGAAGCCAATATGAAGGCTAATATGTGGGCACTTGCTGAGGTGATTACCAATTTGAATTGAGCCAGATTGCCCTCTGGAGTCCCACAGAGCCTCAGGACTTGAACACCAAAGGCATAGCAGAACGTGGGGCTAAAACAATACTCAGGGGTGGTGAGAGAGAGCCTGCTATCGAGCAGTTCAAGCTGTGGGCTTGCCTCAGTCCTCAGAACCCCACAGCCGAGAATTACAGGATTCTTCACGTGAAACTGAAGAGCTCAAGAGAAAATGCATCAGATATCCTGTAATAGGAAGGCCACCTTGCTGCCTTATTATCCAACACTGAAGTCTACCCATCAATAAACTGTGCCTACAAACAGTGATTCCATTTGCTTCTCAGAGTCTCTTTCCAAATATGAGTGGGGAGCCAAGCATTGCCGGATATTTGAGGAAATTCTCTAATGTAAAAAAAAAAAAAAATCAAAAATAACAGAAAATGAAGCCCAGAGAAAACAGAGCATATGAAAGGAGCACAAAAAAAAAAAAAAAAAAACCTTGCAAAAATCTATCATTACTATCTTAAAAAAATCAGAGAATATACTACAATCATAAAGCAATAATAAAAGGCCATTTAAAAGGAACCAAGCAAGAACTTTAATAATTAAACATAGAATAACTAATATAAAAATTCAACAGGAGATTTGGAAGCTCAAGTTGTGGAAATTTCTCAGCAAACTGGAACAAAAAGACAGATGGAAATTTTTTTTTAAAAAAAGCTAAGAAAGTTAGAGGATCAGTTTAGAAGACCCAACACCTGAAATAATAGGAATTCCTGAATGAGAGAACACAGAAAACAAAGGAGAGAAAAATTGTGATAGAAATAAGATACTTCCTAGAACCAAAGGATAAAAATCTCCAGATTGAATGGGTTTCCCTCACGCACAGTACGAGGGATGAAAGATACTATACCACATCACGATGACATTTTAGAACCCGAGGATATAAAAAAGAGAAGATCCCTAAAACTTTTAGAAAAACAGAACAGCTCACTGAAGAGAAGAATGGAAAATCAAATAGCATTAGACATTTCGGCAGCAAAACAAAAATGTAGGGGGAGGGGGAAATATAGAGCAATGCCTTTTAAATTCTCAGTGAAAATGGTCTTTGATTTAGAATTTTTTTCCCCATCAAACTGTCATTTAAACATGGGAGTTGAATATATACATGCAAACATTCAAAATGTTTACCTTCCACGCATCTTTCTTAAAAAGTGTTAGAGATTGCTATACCACGAGAAGGAAGATGCGAGTTACAGAAACAGGAAATCCTGTGAAGGAAAGCAATTAAGAGGAGAAAATTGAGGGGCGCCTGGGTGGCTCAGTCAGTTAAGCATCTGCGTTCGGCTCAGGTCATGATCTCAGGGTCCTGGGATTGAGCCCCGCATCGGGCTCCCTGCTCAGTGGGGAGCCTGCTTCTCCCTCTTCTTATCCCTCTGCCTTCCCCCCTGTTTATGCTCTCTCTTTCTGTCAGATGAATAAATAAAATCTTAAAAGAAAAAAAAGAAGAGAAAACTGAGAGAGCCTATCACACTGCAATAGCCAGGAGAGCAATTAGGAGCAACTGGAGCAGGTAGAGGGCTCCTGCAGAATGTACTCCCAGGTAAGCAGAGCCCTGATGCATTTGAGAACACAGAAAATATTGATAAAATCTGACAGATTTGTTTGAGCTTTTGGGGGGGAAATAGCATGAGATACATAGAAAACAAAGTAAATTAGAAAACAGACATTATATACGCCAGGAAAAAAACAAATGATAATTCTAGACCATCTCTTGGCATAGCAGAGAATTCTTACAAAGTAAAAATAATGTAAAATGTAGTCTCCATTTAACCAAAATTCTAATGTAATTATATTGGGAGATTGGAGCAAGGGAATTAATAAGAAGGACTGTTTAAAAGAGCTGAACCGGGCGCCTGGGTGGCTCAGTTGGTTAAGCAACTGCCTTCGGCTCAGGTCATGATCCTGGAGTCCCGGGATCGAGTCCCACATCAGGCTTCCTGCTCAGCAGGGAGTCTGCTTCTCCCTCTGATCCTCCTCCCTCTCATGCTCTCTGTCTCTCATTCTCTCTCTCGCAAATAAATAAAATCTTAAAATAAATAAATAAAAGAGCTGAGCCATTTTTTTAAAAGATTTTATTTATTTTACTTGAGAGAGCGTACACGCAAGCACACGTGGGGGAAGGGGCAGAGGGAGAGAGAGGGAATCTCAAGCAGACTCTACACTGAGCGTGGAGCCCAACTCGGGGCTCGATCCCACCACCCTGAGATCGTGACCTGAGCTGAAACCAAGAGTCGGATGCTTAACCGACTGAGCCACCCAGGTGCCCCAAGAGCTGAACAATTTTTAACAAAAAACAGTATCAATAGATGATGTCTAGAATTAATGAAGATAAAATGTTTTATTAAACATGAGCATATTATTTGGAAATAGAGTGGTACATACCAAAAAAATAGCTAAAAATATAAAAATGATAGCCTCTAGATAGCAGGTGAGGAAAGTGCAAAAATATCTTTAATTTAAATATATATTATTTTAACAAGAAAAACGTATAGACAACACATTTCAAATCACCAGTAACTTAAAGCACTTCCTCCTTGAAAGGATATGTTCTAAAAGGATTAAAGTAGAATTAGCTTTAAGAACCCCAATAGGAAACTATAAGCAGTTTGTGTGAATTCTAACTGTAAGCATTTGCAGGCTTATTTTATTTTTATAGTAAATATCCAAGTTATATTGTTAGTGAGAAAAAGGCAAGGGAAGAACAGTATGCACTAATGATCCTCAAACTTTTAGAAGGATATAAAGCAGGATATAAATTTTACAAAAAATATACATGCATACATATTTACGTGAAGGCTATTTCTGCAAGGATGCAGCTGACATCAGGAAGCAGGGTTGCCTATAGGGAAGAGAACTGGGGTATGGAAGTCAGAAATGAAAGAAAGACTTGCTTTTCTCTATCTAATTCTTTGTATTATTTTGAAATACCTTATCAACTATTGAATTTATGCTAAAAGGAGATTTTGGTCATGGTGAGAAAATACAGTAAGTTAATTACTACATGTATGTATCAGATCATGTGCAGTATTAGATATGCAGAAAACAAATGTTTATATGCATTTCATAGTGTTACAATAAGATCAACAGGAAGCGGAACAGTTTGCAGTATGGAGATGTAAAATATGGGTTTCTTTTGGAATATGTTGAGTTTAGGATCTACGTGATATTCCGAATCTGAGTTCATTTAAGTCATTTGGGCTGGAGATAAAGCAAGTCCTATTAAAGCCATGAGGTCACCCAGGGAAAATGTAAAGAGTGAAAGAAGGGAGTTGGGGTGAAAGCAACAGTAATTTAAGGAACAGCACAGGAAGAGAGATCGAGATGAAGGTAAAGAATGTGTTAAGAATATCTGTAAGTCACAGTAGCTTTACACATTCACTTGCCTCTCTAAGGAAGGCTGCTCTGCTTAAGGAACAGTCATAAGTGGCAGTGCTTAACTCCCATTGGCCCCCAGGCCCTCTCCTCTCCACAGCTGATTGGTTCAGCATGGGCACGGAACATCCAGCCATGCATGCATGCATCCATCCATCCACACACACACACAGGTATTCTACTTTCTCCATATTCTTGAGAGGTAGGAGAAAGGGGAAATAGCCATGAAGTTCAGAAGAAGGCATGAGGAGGTATTAGTAAGATGAAGTAAAAGGAAATATGAACACTTTGAAGGAAAAAAAACAGAACATATGCACAGAGAGAAAAGCCATTTGGTAAAAAAGGAAAATAAGTAGAAAATCAGAAATAGCCTCCGTAAAGAAAAACGTCTGCTTTGATGAAAGCACAACTCTAAGGAAATCTCTAAAAGTACTTTGCTTGGGGCGCCTGGGTGGCTCAGTCGTTAAGCGTCTCCTTCGGCTCAGGTCATGATCCCAGGGTCCTGGGATCGAGCCCCGCATCTGGCTCTCCACTCAGCGGGAAGCCTGCTTCTCCCTCTCCCACTCTCCCTGCTTGTGTTCCTGCTCTCACTGTGTCTCTCTCTGTCAAATAAATAAATAAAATCTTTTAAAAAATAAAAAAAAAATAAAAGTACTTTGCTTACTCACACAATAAGTGTTTAAATCCCTTCTATACTGTTATAAGAAAGCGGAATTAAGAGCTAGTATATTAAACAAAGAACTTTGGTGAGCTAACTAATCCCATTGACACGATGTTTTAAAGTATGATTATATATAAGTCAATTCAGTTCTGTATTGCGACAGATTTCACTATTTTGTTTGCCTCCCTCTCAATGTAAAGATACACTGTCTAAAATTGTTCCACTTTAACAGGCATGTCTGACTTTCTGCCATGAAGTTCATAAGACATATTTTGGATAATTGTGAAAAGTCAAAAGTATGACTAATGTAAGAGAAACTGATAGTTTATGAATGTTACTTACTGCTAATCATGTCAGATATAATGGACTTTAAAATAAACCTCTGGTGTTTTGAGGATTTGGTTTTTTTCAGCCTTAAACTGAATCAACTGAATCACACTATAAAAATTTCAGCATCATTTCCACTATCTGATGTCTCTGCAGTGGTTCAAATAATTTTCCTGATAATCTTCACACTTAAAACTTGGACGGTTGTTGAGGGTCCAACAGAAGAGAACTGAAAATTCATCAGACAGGAACGGAATTAATTGCAGATCTCCACTATGGACCCGTGAGGTTCCTTTTGCCAGGAAAGAGACATATTCATAGGTTCAGGGATTAGGATGTGGACATCTCTGGGGCTCTGCCACAGCTCGTGAGGATGTGAAGCAACTAGAAGTCATATACTGCGGTGGAAGTGTGATACAGCAAACACTGGAAAACAGCCAGCATCTACAGAAGCCAAACAGTTGCAGGCCTCTGACCCAGCAATACCACTCAACACATAGACCCAGCAGAAATATGTACATATGTGCACCAAAAGATACTGAAAAAGCATGTTCTCATCAGTACAATTCATCATAGATTCAAATTGTAAGCTACCCAGATGCTATCAAAAGTAAAAGGGGTCATTAAACTGGCGTATTCCCACAGTGTACTACAATACACTAATGAGAATGAACGATCTACAAATACACATAATAATATGGATATATCTCAGAAAAATAATGTTAAGTGAAAGAAGCCAGACACAAGGGTGCACACTATATGATCCCACCCCAGAAAAGTACAAAACAGGCAAAATTAATATATTTTCTTAGAAATTTAGATAAAATTACCCTTGGGTAGGGGTGATCAGAACAAGAGTTCAGAAGAGTCAGTGACGTTCTGTTTTTTTGATCTGATGTTGGTTACACACGTGTTCAATGTGTAAAAATTCACTGAGCTGTACACTAACAAGATATATATATTTTCCTGTGTTTATTTCATACTTTCACTAAAAATGTTTTAGATTATGCTACTTTGTTGTTATAGGTGGGATTTCTTTATAAAAATTCATAGAGTGCTATGCTATTTGTCTGTTTATTTTTAGAAAGTCTTCCTCATCTCCCTCCACAAAATGATACCATCCACACCCAGCTAAGGGGATGAGAGATTTATCATTTAGGTCAGTGGGGCTGGGGCTAGGGCAGGTTCTGCCAGAGGTTCCTCACTCCCGGTCCCCTTGCTGCTCCTCTTCTCCCATAGATGAATGGATGAATGGATGATAGATAGATGATGATGACAGATCAATCGATCGATCGATAGATAGATGATAGATAGAAGGCACCTGGGTGGCTCAGTCGGTTAAGCATCTGCCCTCGGCTCAGGTCATGATCCCAGGGTCCTGGGATCAAGCCCCGCATCCAGCTCCCTGCTCAGTGAGGAGCCTGCTTCTCCCTCTCCCTCTGCCTGACGCTTCCCCTGCTTGTGCTCTCTCTCTCTCTCTGTCAAATAAATAAAATAAAATCTAAAAAAAAAAAAGATGATAGATAGATGAAAGGAAGAAAAGAAAGGAAGAAGAAAGATTTGAATAATCTTAGGTGAAAGGATTAGAGTCTGAGAATCATCAAAGATCACTCATTATGGCTGCTGGGGAGGGGTGGTATCGGATTATAGATTCGTTTTGGTGCAATGGGTTCCAAGTGAGTGTGAGACATCATCACTTGCATCTCCATTTCTTCACTGTAAAAATAGGGTAATATGTGCCTTGCCTACAATCTACAGCTTGGGAAGAAACATATTCTGAGCCACACACAAAAAAAAAAAAAGTGTCAAAAGACTCAGATGAAAACAATTCTCTGCTCCATCTTTTTAACACGCGAACCCCCAGGTGGAGTGAATTTACCTAACTGATGAGTTTGAAATAAAAAACCAGGCAAAGATAGCAAGCTCCTCTCTCGCCCTTCCTTCTGAAACCGGGTGCAAAGAAGCTCACATTTGGAGTCTCCTTTGAAGTCACAGGAGCAAGCCTGCAAGTGGGGAGACCGACGGTTTTGAGAGCTGCTTGTGACTTCCGACTCCTGTGTGGTCTCATCTGAACTCAGCTTGGAAAAAGGTAAAAAATACATACCTAATTCTAGGGACCTGTATCAGCAGATCTCTCTCTTACCAACCTCAAAGCCCCTTCCCAGTAGTGCCTGCCTGAAATTTTTATTTCTCTACCCCCTACTTTTTAAAAACACTGGCAAAAAAAAAGGGGGGGTTGGCTCTTTATTGTGTCCTTTCAAATGCCAATAAAAGCTAAAGTATTATTCTCAGACTTGCAATGTATTTTCATTTGCAGGCATTACAGTTCTCCTCATATTAAGTTCTAAGCCCTTTTCTCTGTCCTGGAAACCTCGCTGCCTGTGACCCAATTGTAATGGTTTTTAGAGTCCAAGGTTTAACTCCCGTTCTTTATGTGACGTGCAAATTCAACTCAACAGACGTGTTTATGAGGCTGCTACGTGCGAGACACTGCTAGACGTGGGGTGTAGAAAAAATTGTGTTCTTAAAGCACTGCTTGTATCCAGGACGCTTTTTACTAGATTTCTTTGTGTAAACTCTCTTCAGGTTCTGTGTCAGCAATGTAAGCGGAAAAAACAGCATCAGAGGCTTGCTGGTTGTGCTTTTTTAAATACAGGAACTAGATACTCCTTCCTCACTTTTATATTCCAGGGTGTCCTTTGAAGATTTAAATTTCTCATTCCAATTAGGCTATGATCTGGGTTTTTTTTTTTTTAATATTGTGGAGTGAAATATCTAATCCTTATTAACCATTATAAAGTAACTATATTTAAGTGAAGGAGAACTAACAAAATGAAAAACACACCAACGAATGCAGTGCAGGTCCTTTTCATTAAGAAAAGGGCACTAGGCCTTTTTATAATTGAGACATAATTAACATGTAGCATATCAGTTTCAGGTGTCCAACATAATAACACACTATAGTGAGTATATTGTAAAATGAACATCACAGTAGGATCACCACATATACTTTTTTCTCTTGTGATAATTTCTGAGATAAAACTTCCAAGTAATTTTCAAATACACAGTGCAGGATCACTAAAGTCCCCATGCTGAACATTATATCCCCACGACTTACAACTGGAAGCTTGTGTCTCTTGACTCCCTTCACCTGTTTCACCTAGTATCCCACCCCACCTCTGGCAACCACCAATCTGTTTTCTGGATTTATGAATTTGGGTTTTTTTTAATTGTTTTTAAATTCCACATATGAGATCATATGGTATGTGTCTTTCTCTAATTCCACTTTGCACAATGCCCTCAGGTCTATCCATGTTGTCACAAATGGCAGGATTTCATTCCTTTTAATGTCTGAATATTTCATCATATATAACCTATTTTCTTTACCTGTTCATGCATCGATGAACACTTAGGTTGTTTCCATGTCTTGACTATTGTTAAATAATACTGTGATGAATATGGGGTCATGGAGATCTTTTGAGTTAGTGTTTTCATTTCCTTCAGATAAATACCCAGAGTGGAATTGCTGGATTATGTGGTATTTCACAAAAGCAGAGCAGCACAGTTGTGAGAAACTTCTAAGAGTATAAAATATTAAATATCAGTCATGCCTCAGAACAAGCATTGGAATCTGCATCTGATGATGAGGTACAGGTCCTTCCAAAGACCTGGAGCTAGAGGAGTCCTTTAGCAGCTACTAAGAATCCCATGAGATGCTATCTCTGCCCAGTCATGGGACTAGGAAAAACGGGGAGGAACTATTAGAAGGATCTGAAACCCGGGAATTAGGGGCGATCATGAGAAGGACCCTAGCTGTTCTGATGATTTCACATCTCTTGGCCTGGCTAAACTACATCTTAGGGAACGGAGAGAACGTATGGCTATAATTACTGAACCACTGTGGGTAATCATCAGGAAACCATGGAAAACAGGAGAGGTGCCAGGAGACTGAAGAATGGAAAATGTTGCTCCGATTTTTCAGAAGGGGAAGAAGGTAGATTTATTGACTTATAGATCAGAGACCTTGACAAAAATCCTAAAATAATTTTTTTAAAGAGTGCATGAACACTTAGAAAAGGAAACCGTGAAGACCAGAATTAGAATGGCTTCATGACGAACAAGTCACTGTAGACCAACATCGTTGTTTGCTTTCTGACAGTATTACTAAATCGGTAAATGGAAAAAGGCATATTGTAAAGTAGATTTCAACAAGTTATTAGTAAATTGTTTATGAGAACCTCATGCACCTGATGAAAGAGATGGGCTGGATATTAGAACAATTAGCTGTGGGTGATTGAATATGATCTCCCATCCCAAGGGTGCAGACCTACCTAATGGCGGGCTGTATTCTCTCTTCCTGGCCTTGTCCTCATAAATATTTTTCTGATTTTTATAAAAATCAATAGCCTGTTCTTTTCCTCAGATTTCGGGTGAAAGTTACAAATCCTTAGGCATGTATCTGTTCATCTTTTTTTTAAGATTTATTTATTTGAGAGAGCATAAGCAAGCACAAGTGGGAGGGGCGGAGGGAGAGGTAGAGAGAATCTCAAGCAGATTCCACGCTGAACTCAGAGCCCCACATTGGGCTCGCTGCATTGCTATAGATCATACTGCTTATATTGAGTAAATCCAAACCTTCTTCTCTAGCCATAACTGATTGGCCAATATAACAGTACACAGACCAATGCAAATACCTTGTAATCAACCCTAGGGAGGCAGAAAGACTGCCTTGAGATGGCTTACCCTCCAAAAAGTCTTCCTTTTGTGGGCTCCCCATATTAGATGCATGCAAACAGACCCAATCAAATATTGTCATTGGAAAGAACTAATGATAGAATAAAGAATACATGTCTTTTTTGTTTGTTTTAAAACAATTTTGTACTTTTTCAAGATTGCAGTTATAATTTTCATTTTTGTAAGCAATAGTATTTTATACACAAATCTACATAAGTCCTTCCTTAAATACATCATACAAAAAAAATTATTTTTTTTAGCACATTCCCCATTTGTTTCTGTTACTGCCGGAGGTGCCAAAAGCTGAGAAGCACAACTAGTAATGAACGTGATTCTTGACTACATAGGTAGGTAGATAGGTAGATCTCTGCTTTAAAATGTTGATTTTGTTTTTAATTTTTTTTTTAGCTTTAGTGACTATAACTGACAAATAGGATTGTAATATTTAGAGTGTACAATGTGATGACCTAATCTACATACACATTGTCAAAAAATTCTCACAATTGAAGAAAAAAATTAAACCCTATAGCTTAGGAGTCTAGTTCTTATCAGGCCTGCTGTTTCAAAGGCAGTAGGACCCAGACTGACCATTCTCTCAATCTCCATCAACAAAGGTCATTTGCCTACAGTCTTGTGATACTAAAGGGACAGGCTTATCACATGCTTCTCAAATTTAAGGAGGCGGCAAGTTAATGTGATATACTGCAGAATTAAGACTTACAAAGATTAACATATTGGAAAAATAGGCCTATTGGGCTTGAAAGGAGAAAACCAAAAACAAGATCTTTACGTGAAGATTCACTATCTCATTTCACAGGAACAAATGTTAAACTTCACATTACAATCAGGGGGCATATTTCAAATGAGGCTGGTTAGACTTAACTTTCAGGACATCTTACTTTCCATAGACTCTTTCCAAAGCTGCCATGTAGGGCCACAGTAATAGGATTACCAAATAAAATATAGGCTGTCCAGTTAAGTTTGAATTTCAGGTAAACAATAATTTTTTAGTTTATCCCAAATGTCTCATGGGTCCTATATTTCTATTTGCTAAATAAACCCTACACTGGGTGGAATGAGCAACCTCCGACTGGGGAATCATCCTCTCTGCCTTGTGGTGGTCTTAGATCCATAGATGGGACTGTCCCCCAACCCCTACCTCCATATCCAACAGGCCTCAGCAACAGCCCTGTCCATCCCAAGAGGGACCTCCTAGAGCACCTGGACTCTGACTTCAGGGAGAATATGGATGAGATTCTGTCCTGTTCCTTGCTCAAGGGTCAATGCCAGGCTTCACTGGCACTTTGCCATCTCCTCCCCTGTCCCCTGCTCTCCAGGACTAGTGTTGGGGATAGGACAGGAAACCGGGTCAGCAAGGACCTGGCCAAGTGGGGAAACCTCAGCTACCAAGGCACATTCAGACTTAGATCAAAGGACTGCGAGCACCTGAGGGTCTTCTTCTGAAAGTAGCGCCGTCTCAGCAAGGAACTGAAGCTGGAGTTACACAGGTGCCATTACCAGGACTAAACGGTGAAGCTGAAAGAAACTTCACTAAGTGGTCAATAATACAATGAATTTTGACCCATCATTCTAAGAGAAGTCTACATATTCCATTATCTCCATTGAAAATATTACAAAACTGTGATAGGATGAGGCAAAGTACAGCCAAAAAAAAAAAGAAAAGTAGTTTAGGGGTATGTCAAAAGTTAACTTATTAAAATATTCATTTTCTAGACTTGTGATACTTATAACAAGATTTACCATTTATATATTTGTAGCTTATTGTAATTCCTAAGAAATACTATGTTTGTACCTAATTTTTATTGACAATGTCGTATTTTTCCTCTTAAAAGGCCCTCAAAATTGTATGAGCTTGAGGATCCATAAAACCTGGGTCAATCCCTGAATAGAATTAACTAATAAAAAAATACTAAAAGCTATAGCCAAAGGAAAACATGACCAGAGTACAAATGACGGCAATGTTTCTGAGAGTCCATTATGTTTTAGGTTCAGCACTAATGCTGATAGCGAGTATTTATAAAGATCTCTGTCTGCCAAGTGCTCTGTAAAGAACTTAACCCACATCGTGGTATTTAATCAGCATAATAGGAGAAAATCACTCCTCACTCAAGTTATCTTAAGTCAAAAAGGATTTGCAGGAACATTTAAGTATCTTTTATTTCACTATTATAAAAAGCACCAACAATGTGTTGATTCAGAAGAATTTCTGGGATTTTATTTTTCACTGGGAATGGATGCTCTCACAGCCATATTTTGGTGAGGGAATTGCCTGAGGATGGAACAGCATGGACCATACATGAGCCAAAAGAAGACTGAATCCAGCTCCCTGTGGTGTCTGCTGGGCCTATTCAGCTAAGTGAGGTGAAAATCTCCCTATTTGATTTTTTTTTTTTTATATCCTTTATATCCAAAAGAATCTTGACAGGTACGACTTTCCAAAGGAGGAAAAATGTACTATTCTGGAGTCAGTAGTGGTTTCTGCATCCAATAGTATAGAGCAGTGCTAGTTATTAAGTTTTCTACAAATCCTACCAAAACCTACAAAAACCATATCTGTACAGCCTTAGGTAAAGGTTAACAAACGCAAATTCAGTGACTTAATATTGCTCACCCTTCACTCACTTGCTCTCTCCTTCACACGTGTTCATACCTAGATCAAGTTGGGGGCAACAGCAATGTACACACATTCTCCACAAAGCACCTGATGCAGAAGGTGGGAGGGAAGGCTTGCAGCAGGGACTGGGTGAAGGTGAGAATGAGGACATTATTAGGCGTAATCCTCATTGGGGATAACCAGGATGATGAGAATGAAGGAAAGGAGGAAAGTTGAAATAAATCTGAAACAAAGGCTTCCAAAAAGGACAAGAAATTGAGATCAGTGAGAAAGAACAAAGTTATATAAAAGAAACCATAAAGGTAAAGTGTGCCAGTATGGATCCTAGAGGGTGTAGTCAAAAGATTCCAGGCCAAATAACCTGATAGATGGAGGATCTCTGATGAGAAAAAGAATAAGACTTGAAGACCTTTCATCCTCTAATGCTTTTACTCTGTTGGCCAACCTTTTCAACATGGTAGCTCAAACTTTTTCCTCAGGGTTCTGCCAAATGTTACAGTTAGAAGTATCATGGTCATGAGCTAGACATTTCATTTCTTTTTTTTTAGATTTTTTTAAATTTATTTATTTGACAGATCACAAGTAGGCAGGGAGAGGGAGAAGCAGGCCCCCCGCTGAGTACGGAGCCTGATGTGGGGCTCGATCCAAGGACCCCGGGATTATGACCTGAGCCGAAGGCAGACGCTTAACCGACTGAGCCACCCAGGCGCCCCTAGACATTTCATTTCTTGACACCAAGGTGCTCAAGTGATGAAGGAGGGGCCTTGAAGCAATAAATGGTTAAAAGTGACATGGCAGGAAGAATTCCATGGTTCCAAAATCTCTTCTCCCTGAAACATATGTTCTGGTATTATCTCCCCAACTTGAGAGTGGGTAAGACTGAATATGATCAATGTCACTCCTGTAATTAGGCTACTTAATATTTAAAAAGGTTGAAGGGATTTTGCAGATGTAATCAAGTCCCAAATCAATTTATTTTCAGTTCATCAAAAGGGAGATTAGCCTTGATGGGCCTGACCTAAGCAAGTGAGTCTTTCAAAGGTTTTGGGCTCTTCCTGAAGATAGTGATTAAAAAGGTTAGAGTATAATAGGCCTATGGAGCATCCCAATGTATGAAGGGGACCATGTGGCAAGAGCATGACAATGGCATCTATGAGTTATGAGCAGTACCCCCCCCCCCCAGTATCCAGCAAGAAAACAGACGTCTGTCCTACAACCACAAGGAACTAAGTTCTTTCGGCAACCTGAATGATCATGGAAGCTGATCTTTCCCTAGTCAAGCCTCTAGGTGAGAATGAAGCTGGCTGATTTTTACCCTTGTGAGAACTTTAGCAGAGGATCTCGCTAAAATGTGCCAGACTCCTGACCTATGGATTGTGAGAGGATACATCTGTGTTCTAAGCAGCTACATTTGTGGTCATTTTCTCCACAGCAATAGAAAACTGATAAAATTGGGGAACTAAGTTTCTACTATATCTTAGAAAAACAAATTTTAAATAATGTTTTTCTCCTGGCTATCTGAATCCAGAGCAGCAACTAAATTGGAATTAAAACATACACTATATGTGTCTAAAAAGCCTTGTTCTGTAGTGCGACCTTAATTGTACCTCTCTGAACTACTTAAGAATATGTTAGGAAACTCATGGAACACTACATCAAAAACTAATGATGTAATGTATGGTGATTAACATAATAAAATAAAATTTAAAAAATAAATTTTAAAAAATAAAAGCCATGGAGATTGTAAAAAAAAAAAAAAAAAAAAAAATGTTAGGAAAAGCTGTTTGTGATAAGTACGTGTGATATGCCCCTAGAACTGAAACGGTTTTGCCTTAAAGTCGAACATAAGGATTAAAAGATGCATTATAAAGATTACCTAATTCAGAGTGAAAATACAGCTAAAAAGGCCATTTTATTTGATACTAAACCAGAAAGCAGGAGGGAAAGATGGAAAAAAGAGTGGGAAGGGAGAAGGAAGAAAAATACCAAAATCTAAGTTGAACCTGAAAAGCCAACTTTCTATTACTCTAGGTCTCAAACTAGCATGTGGAAACTCTTGAATACATATACAGCATAGTTTTTATTTACCAGAATGTTTCTACTGAGGCAGCTTTTCATAAAGGGAATGAAATTCTTAATCTGTTCTCTATGCCTGCTTTTTATGTCCGAGAAGTAAATTCTCTTGCTCTCCTAAGCTGCTATAGGACTACTTTTACAGTTTTTGTACCAAGCTGTGGCCTCGCTAATGCCACCTTGCTGACACAGGAACTAGGAGGAGAGGTGGGGGATGGGAGGGAGACCATGGTCTCCAACAATTGCCCTCAAAAGTTCTTTTGAAAATTTTACAAAGTAATTCATGCAAGTGGGAGTCCTAAAGCTTAAACTTCATTCGTTTTGCAGAAAAAAAAAAAGTTGCCTCTGGGTGTCTGAATGTATGAAAGATCTGAAGCTGGTATAAAAGTCTTCAATGGCTACAGTCTCCACAAACACATCAACTAGAAATGAATGCTTATTGCCGCATGCTGCTAAGATTCTGTGGTGGATGTTATTCTTTATTGTAGTAATGGCTAACTAACACAGATACCAACAAGGAGACTTATTTTCTGATCTCTAATCTTTCTTTTTTCTTTTTAAAATAATCTGTTGGTGTTAAGTGTGAGCTCCCAATGTTCAGAGGCTGCCAAAGTGGACAGCATCACATGTATGTAAATTAGATCACCCATTTATCAACAGGAAGAACCAAGTAAGGATATTAATGTGCATCCATTACACACTAAATGTGTCTAATTCAGAGCTTCAAAATACTAGCATCCCCTTTAGGACATCCCCTTGTTTGACATTTTCTCATTAGAATGCTTTTGATTGGGGCACCTGGGTGACTCAGTCGGTTAAGTGTCTGCCTTTGGCTCAGGTCATGATCCCCACATCAGGCTCCCTGCTCAGCGGGGAGTCTGCTTCTCCCTCTGCCCCTCCCCCTGCTTGTGCTCTCTCTCTCTTTCTCTCTAGCTTGCTCTGTCTCAAATCTTTTAAAAAAATAGAATGCTTTTGGTTATTCCCAAAACTTCAAAGAATATCCTTGTAACTCAGTACAAAATTTGGAGCTAATAATTTTTATAGAAAATTTATGTTCCAAAAGTCAATACATCATTTTAAATCAACATGCAGATAAATTCTTGTTATATCCCAAATGCAATTATTTGTAAATCAGAATCACATTGCTATTTTGCAAACCAGAGTCAACAAAGGGTATGTGGAATGTGTTACTGCACTGAAGCAACTGTTTAGTGACAACCATACTAATTTGCTTAATGATCGGGAAATGTCTTAAAACATTTTCTTCCTGATAGCTGTTACTTATATATAGGTGCTTTTAATATGGTGGTGTTAGGATTGGGGAAAGGAAGTGGAGATTCGGGGTTGATGGATAACAAAATTTTTATTTTATAGGAAATAGATTTCCAGTCAGTGTTTTCAAAACCAACATCTGGTTTTCATGAAGGGATTATTAACATTAAACAGAAAGGGTCATTTGTTTTTGTTTTTAATAAATTCTGAAGAATGTTTCAGATATTATCTCTTCAAATTATTACCTCTGGCCCATTGTCACCCTGGAACTTCTGGAACTCTGATTAAACATGTTTGACCTCCTCATTCTCCATGACGTGAATGGATTCTTATTTGTTCCTGTCCATCTTTTTGTCTATTCTGCAATCTGTACAATTTCTTCTATTTCTTAGTTTCTAATTCTTTGTGCCCAATCTGTTAAACTTATGTATTGAAATCTTAAAGTTTTTAATATATTTTTCCAACTCTAAAAGTTCTATTTGGATCATTTTCAAGTCTGTCACTTTTTGTTTTCCCTGAAAATATCTTTGTTTGCATATCATTGCTTTAAAAATAATTCATAATGCAGTTTATTGTCTGACTTTTTAAAGCTTTATATTATATTTTTAATCATTTTATGGAGCTGAAACTTTAAATTGCATATTTTAAAAGGAGATATAGAAATTTTACCATGCAGCCTTTTTTTATGTCTGCATATCTTTTTAAATTGAGACATAACTGATCTAAAGTGAAACTAATATGTTATATAACCTCTTTCTATGTATATATTTGTTGCAAAATAATCACCACAATTAGTTAACATCCATCATCACCAAATTTGTTACAAATTTTTTTCTTGTGAAGAAAACTTTTAAGTTCTACTCTCAGCAACTTTCATTTTTTTTTTAATTTATTTGACAGAGCGTGAGCACAAGGGGGTGGGGGGAGGGGGGAGGCAGAGGGAGAAGCAGGCTCCCCGTTGAGCAGGGACCCCGAAGCAGCACTTGATCCCAGGACTCTGGGATCATGACCTAAGCCGAAGGCAGACGCTTAACCGACTGAGCCACCCAGGTGGCTCAACAACTTTCAAATACACAGCACAGTATTTTTAATCATGGTCACCATGCTGTACATCACATCCCCAGAACTTATTTTATAACTGGAAATTTGTACCTTTTGACCACCGTCACTAATTTTGTCTACATCCCAACACTTGCTTCTGGCAACTACCAATCTGTTCTCTGTGTTTGAGTTATGTTTTCTTTTTCTATTTTACATGTAAGTGAAATCATGCAGTATTTGTCTTTCTCGGTCTGACTTCTCTTACATAGAATATTGTGAAAAACAGATACATAGATGGGGCGCCTGGGTGGCTCCCCATCTTTGGCTCAGGTCATGATCCCCTTAGAAGGGGGATTGCATCCAATTGCATCCAAAAGAAAGTATTTAACCAAGGAGGTGAAAGACCAGTATACTAAAACTATAAGACGCTGATGAAAACAATTGCACAATGGTAAATAGCATGGAGTTTCCTCAAGAAATTAAAAATAGAACCACTATGTGATACAGCATCCCATACTGGGTATTTATACAAAGGAAATGAAACCATGGACTCAAAAAGACATCTGCACTTCTATGTTCATTGCAGCATTATTTACAATAGTCAAGATGTGAAAACCACCTAAGTGCTCATCGATGGATGAATGGATAAAGAAAAGGTGGTAGACATGTTTATTCTATTTCTATGAAAAACGCCATTCAAATTTTCGATAGAAATTGTAGATTGCTTTGAGTAGTATGGACATTTTACCAAATTCTTGGAATCAATGAGCATGGCATATCTTATTTATCTCTTCAATTGTTTTCATCAATGTCTTATAGTTTTAGTATACTGGTCTTTCACCTCCTTGGTTAAATACTTTCTTTTGGATGCAATTGCAAATGGTATTGTTTTCTTAATTTCTCTTTCTGATGGTTAATTATTAGGGTTAGAAACACAACAGATTTTTGTATGTTGATTTTTGTATTCTACAACTTTACTGAATTTGCAGGGTCTAATTTTTTTTTTTTTTTTTTGGTGGAGTTGTTAGGGGTTTTTTATATATACTATGTCTTCTGCAAATAATGATAATTTTATTTCTTCCTTTCCAATCTGGATGACTTTTACTTCTTTTCTTGCCTAATTGCTCTGGCTAAAATTTCCAATACTATGTTGGCTAAAAGTGGCAAGTATGGACATTCTTGTCTTATTCCTGATTGTAGAGAATAGTTTTTTGCTATTGAGTATGTTAGCTACGGGCTTATCATATTTGGCTTTTACTATGTCAAAATAATAAGCTGAACCTTTTTTCTTTAAAGATTTTATTTATTTATTTGACAGAGACAACACAAGCAGGGGGAGCAGGAGAGGGAGAAGCAGGCTTCCCGCTGAGCAGGGAGCCCAATGCGGGGCTCGATCCCAGGACCCTGGGATCACGACCTGAGCCAAGGGCAGATGCTTAATGTCTGAGCCACCCAGTCGCCCCTAGCTGAAACTTTTTATTAAGTGAAGATTGAACTTTGTTACATGTTTTTTCTGCATCTATGGAGATGATCCTATGATTTTTATCCTTCATTTTATTATCCTTCATTTTGTTATCACATTGATTTTTCTGGATATTGAATTATCTTGCATCACTGGAATAAATCCCACTTGACCATGGTGTATAATCCTTTTAATGTAACATTGAATTCTGTTTATTAATGTTGTAAATTTTTACATCTATGTTCACCAAGGATATTGGCTTATAACACTTTTTTCTTGTAGTGTCTTTATTTGGTTTCAGTATCAGGGTAATGTTGGCCTCATAAAGTGAATTTGGAAGTATTTCTTCCCTTCTATATTTTGGAAGGGTTTGAGAAGATTTGTATTAATTCTTCTTTCAGTGCTTGGTAGAATTCACCAGTAAAGCCATCTAGTCCTAGACTTTTATGGGGAGGCTTTTGATTACTGATTCAATCTCCTTACTAGTAATCACTGTGTTCAGATTTTCTATTTTCTCATGATTTAGTAAGTTGTTTCTAGGAATTTACCATTTCTTCTAGGTTGTCCAACTTGGTGAAAAATTGTGCATAGTCTCTGATTTTTTGTACTTCTGTCGTATCAGTTGTAATGTCTCCTCTTTCATTCTTGATTTTGAGTCCTCCCTTTTCCTTGGTGAGTCTAGCTGAGATCTGTCTGCCTTTTTTATCTTTAAAAAAAAAAACTGTTCATTTCATTCATCTTTTTAATTCTTTTTAGTCTCTTTATTTCTGTTCTGATCTTTATTGTTAACATCCTTTTAAATTTTTTTTAAAGATTTTATTTATTTAAGAGAGAGAGAGAGTGTGTGAGCATGAGCGGGGGGGAGGGGCAGAAGCAGGCTCCCCGATGAGCAGGGAGCCTGATGTGGGGCTCAATCATGACCTGAGCAGAAGGCAGATGCTTAACCAAGTGAGCCACCCAGGGACCTTCTACTTCCTTCTAACTTGGAGCTTAGTTCTTTTTGTAGTTTCTTGATTTGAGATTTTTTCTTGTTACTTGACGTAGGCGTTTATCACATCAACTTCCCTCTTAGAACTTCTTTTGCTGCATCCCATAAGTTTTTGCATATTTCCATTTCCATTTGTCTCAAGATATTTTTATTTCCCTTTTGTTGTCTTCTCTGACTCATTAGTTGTTAAGTGGCATGTTGTTTAATCTCCATGTATTTGTTAATTTTTAAGCATTCTTCTTGTACTTTATTTCCAGTTTCATACCACTGTGGTCAGAAAAGATGCTTGATATTATTTCAGTGTCCTTAAATTTATTAAGACTTGTTTTGTGCCCTAACATATGACCTATCCTGGAGAATGTTCTTTGTTTTTTTGATAATTGTGGATGGAATATTTTGTAAATATGTAAGTCAGTCAGGTCTAATGTGTTATTAAGACTACTGTTTCTATATTAATTTCTGTCTAATCCATCCATTGATGAAAGTGGGGTATTAATGTCCCCTACTCTTACTGTATTGTTGTCTATTTCACCCTTTAAGTCTGTTAATATGTGCTTTATATATTTAGGTGCTTCTATGTTGTTTGCATAGATATTTACAAATGTTCTATCCTCTTCTTGGATTGACCACCTTTATCATTATATAATGATCTCCTTTGTCTCTTATTGCAATCTTTGTCTTAAGGTTTATTTTGTCTAAGTAAAGCTGCCCCAGCTTTCTATTGGTTTCCATTTGCATGGAATAGCCTTTTTTCATCTCCTCACTTTCAGTCTGTGTGTGTCCTTACATCTGAAGTGAGTCTCTTATAGGTAGCATATAGGTCTTGTTTCTTAGTTCATTCAGCCACTCCACATCTTTCAACTAGTGAATTTAGTTCTTTTACTTTTAAAAAAAATTATTGATAAATATGGACTTAGTACCATTTTGTTAATTGTTCTCTGGCTGCTCTGTAATTCCTTTGTTCCTTTCTTCTCTTCCTCTCTTTGTGATTGATTTTTTTGGTAGTGGGTTTAAATTCCTTTCTCTTTTCTTAGTGTATCTTCTATAGGTTTTTGCTTTATGGTTACCAAGAGCCTTACATAAAACAACTTATATTTATAATCATTTATTTTAAGCTGATAACAACTTAAGTTCAAATGCATTCTAAAACTCTACATTTTTACTCCCCTCCCATATTTTATGTTTTTGATGTCACTATTTACATCTTCTTATCTTATGTACCTATTAATGAATTGTAGCAGTAGTTATTTTTACTACTCTTATAACTTTCACACTAGCTCTATAAGTGATTAACCCATCAACTTACAACATTAGATTATTCCAAATTTTGTTATTGTTTACCTTACTGGTGAAATTCATACTTTCATGCTTTCCTCTTACTAATTAGCACCATGTCATTTCAAGTTAAGGAAGTCCCTTTATCATCGTATAAGGCCAATCTAGTGGTGATGAATTCCTTTAGTTTTTGCTTATCTAAAAAACACTTTATCTTTCTTTCAATTCTTTTTTTTTTTTTTTTAACATTTATTTCTTTTGGGGGAGGGAGGGGCAGAGGGAGAGAAAGAGAATCCTCAAGCAAACTCCATGCTGAGTGTGGAGCCTGATGAGGGGCTCAATCCCAGGACTCTGAGATCATGACCTGAGCCAAATGCAAGAGTCAGCCACCCAAATGACTGAGCCACCCAGGCATCCCAGTCTTTCTTTCAATTCTGAAAGACAACTGTGCTGCACAGAGTATAGGCCATCCTTTTCTTTTAGCACTTTGAATATATCATGCCACTTCTTTCTGGCCTGCAAAGTTTCTGCTGAAAAGTCTGACTGTAGGCTGGTGGAGATTTTCTTGTACATAATGAGTTGTTTTTCTCTTGCTGTTTTAAGATTCTCCCCTTGTCTTTACCTTTTGACCTTTCAATTATAATGTGTCTTGGTATGGGTCTCTTTGAACTCTTTTGGATTCTTTAGGCATCCTGGATCTGGGTGTTTGTTTCCTTCCTCAGGGAAGTTTTCAGCCATTATTTCTTCAAATAAATGTTCTGCCACTTTCTCTTCTCCTTCTGGGATGCCTATCATGTGAACATTGGTCTGCTAGAATTTGTTCCATAACTCTCTTAAGCTAACATCACACTTTTTCATTGTTTTTTTCTTTTTGCTGCTCTGAATGAGTTCCGATGCCTTGCCATTCAGTTTTCTGCCTCATCTCCCCCTTGAACCCCTGTATTGTATTCTTTAGTTCAGTTATTGTATTCTTCAGTTCTTTGAGTTCTATTTGGTACTTTCTTATATTTTCTCTTTGTTGAAATTCTTATTTTGTTTATCCATTCTTCTGAGCTCAGTAGTATCTTTATGATCTTTTCAACTCTTTATTAGGTAAATCAGTCATGTTCATTTTACGACTTCCGGTTATTTTACTTGGAACATATTCCTGTTTATTTTCCATGTTCTCTATTCATTAGATAAAACTCCTACTCTCCCCATCTTTTTTTTTTCTTCTTAATTAGCTTTATGCTCAGGGATGTTTATCACAGCATGATATATAACAAAATCAAATTCAAAACAAATATTAAGGTAAATGTCGAAAATTTGAAGCTGACTAAAAATACATGGTTCTGTTTGTGATTGGTAACTATGAAGACTTTAAGAGTGATGTTGACAATTGTTAAACAAAAACAAAAACCAGTAGGTTATCAAAGTGTATTCAGTATGATGTATCTAACAATACAACTCTACCACACAACTAGAAAAATGCCTGAAAGAATACATGGCAATATGCCACCATTAATAGTCAGCACTTACGAGTGGTGGAATAACTGATCACCTTTATTTCCTTCTTTTAATTTATTTTTTCAAATTTTCTACAAATGCATAACTACAAGAAAAAATATAAAATATTCAGTCATCTAAAAATGACTTTCCTTTTTTCAGTGATTATTCTATTTCTTGTTTTTAATTTTTTTAATTGAGGTATAGTTGACACACAATGTTACATTAATTTCAGGTGTAAAATATAGTGATTTGATAAATCTGTATCTTATGCTCACCACAACTATAGCTACTGTCACTATAAAATGCTTCCACGGTACCATTGACTATATTCCCTATGCTATACCTTTTATTCCTGTTATTTATTCATTCCATAACTGGAGGTCTGTATCTCCCACTCCCCTCTACCCATTTTACCCATTCCCCTCACCTCCTACCCCTGTGTTCTGGCAACCATCAGTTCTATTTATGGGTCTGTTTCTGCTGCTTGTTTGTTTTTTTAGATTCCACATGTATATGAAATCATATGGTATTTGTCTTTTTTGTCTGACTCCTTTCACTAAGCATAATATCCTCTAGGTATCTCCATGTCATCACAAATTGCAAGATCTCATTCTTTTTTATGGTTGAGTAATATACTTCTGTGTGTGCGTGCACACACATGTGAATATACACACACCACATCTTTATCCCTTTATCAATGGAAACTTAGGTTGCTTCCATATATTGGCTATTGTGAATAATGCTGCAATGCATATAAGGATTTAATTACTGGTTTTGCTTTGTTTTGGTAAATACCCAGCAGTAGAATTACTGGATCAAATGGCATTTCTATTTTGTTTTTTGAGGAATTTTCATACTATATTCCATAGTGGCTACACCAATTTACACTACCACCAGCCATGCACAAGGGTTCTTTTTTTTTTTTTTTTCCTCTAGATGATCACCAACACTTGTTTCTTTTTGATTCTAGCCATTCTGACAGGTATAAGGTGATATCTCATTGTGTTTTTGATTTGCATTTCCCTGATGATCAGTGATGGTGAACATGTTTTATGGGTCTATTGACCATCTATATGTCTTCATTGGAAAAAATATCTATTCAGTCCTCTGCCTATGTTTTAATCAAATCATTTGGGTTTTTTGATGGTGGATTGTATAAGTTCTGTATATATATATTGGATATTAACTCTTTACTTGATACATCATTTGCGAATATCTTCTGCCATTCAGTAGGTTGCCTTTTAGTTTTGTCAATGGTTTCCTTCACTGTGCAAAAACTTTTTATTCTAATGTAGTCCCAATAGTATATTGTTTTTGTTTTCCTTGCCTGAGGAGACTTACCTAGAAAACTGTTGCTGAGGCTGATTTCATAGCAAATACCTGCTCATGTTTTCTACTAGGAGTTTTATGGTCTCAGGTCTCACATTTAGGTCTTCTATCCATTTTGAGTTTATTTTTGTGTATGGTGTAAGAAAGTGGTCCGGCTTCCTTCTTTTTCTTTAAGATTTTTACTTATTTATTTATTTGAGAGAGAATGAGATAGAGAGCATGAGAGGGGGGAGGGTCAGAGGGAGAAGCAGACTCCCTGCTCAGCAGGGAGCCCGATGTGGGACTGGATCCTGGGACTCCAGGATCATGACCTGAGCCGAAGGCAGTTGCCTAACCAACTGAGCCACCCAGGTGCCCCCCCCCCCCCGGCTTCCTTTAGGTGTAAGGTGAGGTTGAGGTTTTCTTGTTTCTTGAAGTAGGCCTATATCACTATAAATTCCTCTCTTAGAGCTGCTTTTTCTGTGTGCCAAAGATTTTGAACCACTGTGTTTTCATTTTCTTTGTCTCCGTTTATTTTTTTTTTTACACTTCCTGTTTGATTTCTTCATTGACCTGTTAGCTGTTTAGTAGCATGATGACATAAACATAAAGCATTACTAGTTTAACATTATTAGTTTGGTATTAGTGATTGACTTTTTCTTGTGATAGATTTCTAGTACACTATTGTCCTCAAAGAAATGTGATATGATTTAAATCTTAAATTTCTTAAAACTTGTTTTGCAGTCTAACAGGTGATCTATCTTAGAGAATGTTCTATGTGCACTTGAAAAGAATGTATATTCTGTTTTTGGATGAAATGTTCTGCATATACCTGTTAAGTCCTTCAGGTCTAATGTGTTGTTCAAAGCCACTGTTTCCTTGCTGATTTTTCTATCTGAATGATCTATCCATGGGTATAAGTCCCCTACTATTACTGCATTACTATTCAGTTTCTCCCTTTATGTCTGTTGATAACTGCTTTATGTATATGGGTGCTCCAATGTTGGGTGCATAGATATTTACAATGGTTATATCCTCTTTTTGGATTAATCCCTTTATCATTATGTAATGCTCTTTTTTGTCTCTTGTTAGAGTCTTTGTTTTAAAGTCTGTTTTGTCTGATAGAAGTATACAACCCTAGTTTTTCCCCCCCACTTCCATTTGTATGGAATATCTTTTTTCCATCCTTTCCTTTTCAGTTGTATGTGTCCTTAAGTCTGAAATGAATCTCTTGTGGGCAGAGTACAGATAGGTCTTATTTTTTTTATCCATTCTGCTATCCTGTTTTTTTTATTGGAGCATTTAGACAATTATGTTTAAAGTAATTATTGCTAGGTATGTACTTATTGCCATTTTGTTAATTATTTTCTGGTCATTTTGTAGTTCTTCTCTGTTCCTTTCTTCTCTTGCTCCCTTCTATTGTGATTGAGGACTTTTGTTTAGCTTTCCTTCCCTTTTTGTGGATCAGTTACATGTTTTAAGTTTATGGTTCCCATGAGGTTCATACACCATCCTAAGTACATAGCAGTCTATGTTAAGTTGATGGTCACATAAGTTCACACACATTCTAAAACTTTTTTTAGGGTCCTTTCCACATTTTATGTATATTTTGTCATATTTTACATCTTTTTATTTATAATTTTCTTCTAGTTATGGCCTTTTATTTTCCACTTAAATAATTCTTTTTAACATTTCTAGTGAATATGTTTTAGTGGTGATAAACTCCTTTAACTTTTGTCTGGGAAACTTTCTCTCCTTCAGTTCTGAATGATAGCCTTGCCAAGTAGAGTGTTCATGGCAGTAGGTTTTTTCTTTTCAGCACTTTGAATATATCATGCCACTCTGTTCTGGCCTGCAAAGTTTGTGCTGAAAAATGAGCTGATAGTCTTAACAGGTTTTCCTTGTACACAACTTCTTGCTTCTCTCTTGCTCTTAAAAGTGTTTTTATCTTTAATCTTTGACATTTTAATTATCATGTGTCATGCTGTGGACCTCCTTGGGTTCATCTTGTTTGGAACTCTCTATCCTTTCTGAAGCTGGATGTCTGTTTTTGTTCCCCAATTAAGGAAGTTTTCAGCTATTATGTAAGTTTTCTGTCCCTTTCTCTAGCTCTTCTTCTGGGATTCCTATAATGTGAATGTTTGTATGCTTGATGTGTCCCAGAAATCCCTTAACCTATCCTCATTTTTTGAAAATCTTTTTTTTTCCTGTTCACCTTGGATTCTTTCCATTAATTACCCTGTGTTCCAGATCACTGTTCATTCTTCTGCATCCACTAATCAATTGATTTCCTCTAATATATTTTTCATTTTAGTAATTCTTCACCTCTGATTGGTTCTTTCTTATATTTTCTATCTTTGTTGAATTTTACTGAGTTCTTCCATTCTTTAGTCCAGTGAGCGTGTTTATGATCATTACTTTAAATTCTTTATCAGACATATTGCTTATCACCATTTCTTTTTCTGAGGTTTTCTTTTTTTTTTTTTTTTTACATTTGGAGTATATTCCCCTCTCTCCTCATTTGGTTGACTTTATGTGTTGATTTCCATGAATTAAGCAGTATAGCTACTTCTGAATTTGAAGGAATGGTCTTGTGTATGGTCATTCCCTTTGTAGCCTGTGTGTGCCTGGTGACTGGGTAGTTGGTTGGAGCTGTGGCTGGCATAGTCGGAGAGACTGGGGCACTTTGCTGGGACTGCCCTGATGGGATAGCCAGAGCTAAAGTGGGCCTGGACTGGGGTGGTCCTGGGGCTCTCTGCAGAGAGGGTGTCCTGGAAGGATAGCTGAAGCTGAAATGGGTGAAAGCTGGGGTGTCCCAGGGCACTCTACGCAGGGGGTGCCCTGGTGAGGGCAGCTGGAGTGAAGACAGGGAATGGGCCAGGATGTCCTGGGAGTGCTGCACAGGAGGCACCTTGGAAGGACAGTTGTTTCTGAGGTGGGCATGGGCCAGAAAATTCTGGGCCTGTCCACGCAGAGGGTACCCTGCCAGGACAGCTGAAGCTGAAGTGGGTGCAAATCAGGATGTCCAAGTGTGGTCAGCACAGGGGGCACCGTGGCTGGGCACAGGCCAGGAATCCCGGGGCACTCCATGCAGAGGATGCCCTCAGAGGGTGGCTGGCATTAAGGCAGGCATGGGGCAGGAGTTCCTGGGTGCTCCACATAGGAGGCACTCTAGCTGGGTGGCTGGAGCCAAAGCAGGTGTGAGCCGGGGGTGCCCTAGCAAGCCATCTAAAGCCAAAGTAGTACAGGCCTGCCAGGAGTATTCTGGGGTACTTTGCACCTGTATCACCTCAGCAAGACAGCTGGAACTGTAGTGAGTACCGACCAGGTTGTTTCAGTATGTGCCGTGCTAGGACCACCTTGGTGGGATGGCTAGGGCTAGTGTGGGCCAGGGACTCACTGAGACCAGGTAGGGTGCACAAACCTGGCTCCCATCCATGCTATCAAGGTGGCAGGGAAAAAAAAAACCCTAGGGCTCACCAGCCCTTCTACCCAGAAAGAGTTCCAGCAGCTCCCCCAGTATTTGGTAGGGTTCTAGGGTTGGTTTCTTTATTTACTGATTGCCCTTTTAAACTGCACCTTTTTTTTCTGTGCCCCAGGACAGATGAATTTGCTTATGGTGAAGTGGGAGAGTGAGGTTCTTGTCTCACAGAGTCGAAGAATGAATCTCATGGACTAAGGAGAGTGAGTAAAGCAGTAGGAGTTTATTAAGCAGGTTACAGAAAAAGCTCTCAGGAGTGAGAGGGAGCCCACTGAGGGCTTTTAGGGTTGGTCTTTTATAGAAAGCTAACCAGGGAACTTAAATCCTTTTAACATCTCTATTGATAGCACCATTGAGTAAGGATAGTGATAACACCTTCAATGGCTTTACTTCCTTTTTAGGGTCTGGTATTCCTTTTTGGTCCCAAGCAGCTGTTACAAGACCCCACCTCTGATACCCAGGACAGGATGGTTTGTTCCTTTGTCTCTGGTTTCCTTATACCTCCCCATTGGGGGGATTTTTGTGAACCTGATACCTATCTCTGCCTACCTAGCCCCACCTGTCTCTTACTCAGTGGTCCCTCACTATTTATTATCCCTTCCCACCTCAGTTTGCAGTGTTTGGGGTGGGAGTTCCCTTTGTTACTGTGTCTCCATCTCCCTTGCCATTCTCACTGGGGTCTATTTTTTGTTGTGTAGAAGCTATTCAGCCAGCCCTCAGTTCTTCTTTGGGAAGAATTGCTCTACAAATAGATTTGGTGTGTCTATATAGGAGGTGAGTTTGGGGTCTTCCTATGTTGCCATCTTGGACCGGAACTCACCAACAAACTCTCACCTCCCCCAGCCTTAAAGGAGTGGCCTCTTGTAGGAAATCTTACTATTCAACCCTGACCTAGCTCTTGGTTGTCTATTAAACCCTAATGATTGTCCAACCAACCTATTTTGTTCTTAGGTCTTACTATACCATCAAACACTGGGAGCCACTATCAGTGTCCTAAAAAGGAAGATCTCAGCACCTAGATTCAGGCTGATTGGCAGCTAGACCAGTAAAGCTCCATTTTTCAGGGGAAGCCTGGGAGATAGGCCTTTATGGCTGTTCCCTTGATGCTTGTCCCTAGGGTGATAGCCAATTAAGAACTGTTTCTTTGTTACCATCCCAATAAACCTGAGAACATAAGACCCACTGGCCATGAGAGCCAGGCTATCAGGGATGTGTCCTCTGGGTGGCAACTATAAAAGCCAAGCCACCAGATATGTGCATAAGTTCCTTTCTCAGAGACCCCAGCAGCCTGGGACAGGGCAGAGGGAAAGTGTAAAGATGGTACCCAGCAAACTCCCTAGGTTTTGGAGATGATTGTAGTCTGTGCCTAGATGTGTGTTTAATTAGAAGCCTGTTTCTTAGGCCCAAAAACATAAGTTATAGGCCTCTTTCCCAGAAAGACTTAGGTGTATTTCAGTCTCTGTCTCTGTGCTGTGCCCTGGAGAGTGGCCAATTAAGAACCCCTTCTCTGCTTGTTACAGTTTTGTGGGATCCATTAATGTAAGTCACACTGTCCACCAGAGCCAGACAATCAAGGGGGTGTTCCTTGGGTGGTAGCTGCAAAAACTGGGGCACCATACAGGCTCCTTTCCAGGAGATTCCAGTTTCCTGGAGCAAGGCAGGAAGAGAGTTCAAAGAGGGTACTGTTGGACTCCATGGTCTTTGGAAGTACTTCAGTAGTCCTCTAGATGTATGTTAAATTAGAAGCCTGCCCCTCAGGTGAATTTTTAAGATTAGAAAAATAGGCCTCTTTCACAGAAAGACTGGGTGAATTTCAGCTGCCTTTGCAGTGTGCCCTCGGGGATAGCCAGTTGAGTCTATGCAAGCCTTTTAAGAACTGTTGCTCAGTTTGCTATAGCCTTGTGGGTTATGTCACACAAGCCCTGTTAACTTTCAAAGCTACATGTTTTGGAGGCTCATCTCTCAAGTTTTGGAGGCTCATCTCTCAAGTTTTGGAGGCTCCTCTCTCAAAGGTACCAGATGTGGGGTGTTTGCTACTAAGGGAGAAGCTTGGAGTTGTGTGTTTGCTCTCAATTGTGGGTCACCACATCAGGAGTGTGGTTTATAGTGAGATTGTGTTTCAGCCTCTTACACCCATTTTGATTTTTTTTCCTTCTTTTTCTCATTTGCCCAATGTGTAGGAGTCCTTTAGCTAATTTGGTTTTTGTTTGATTGTTTTTTCCAGAGAAAAATGTTCTGTATGTAGGTGTAGATTGGTGGGTTCATGGGAGGAGGTGAGTTCAGGATCCTCCTACATTGAGATCTTGAATTATAACCTCTATGACTGGTATTTTTGACATGTGAAGCTCTTTGAATCTGCTTTTGTTGATTCTGCTTATTCTCACTCCTTATGTCTTCCTAGTGAGCCTGATCATCCTTGACTGTATACTGTTCATTTTACTTGCAAACTTACTGGAGCTTAAGAAGAAGGTTTCTTTCTCTAGAAAAGATTTGCCTTTGCTTTTGCACCACCAACCTGGGACCCCTTATTTCATGTTCAAGACTTGAAATTTATTTCCTTGTGATATGATCTCAGGCTGCGAGGGCTGTGACGGTTTTTCTACTTCTGATTTACTCTAGGAGTGATGCTGGAATCCCAACTTATTTTGGGGGGAGTCTGCTATTAGATTCTGACTTCAGTTAGACAAAGGCATTTAATCTCTATCCCTCTCACTAAAGAGGTTTTCAAAATGAAAGTTTAAATTTGCTAAAGTCACAAAAGTCCACAGGACATAAACAGTTCTGAGGTTTCCTTAACACTCTATGTTCCTGTTTTCATTTCAACTTTTTGGCCAGCATTTCCTTGCTGTATTGTTAGCTCCATAGTTTCAAGAAGGATTATTTTAATACTTTATTTGAAGTTTTTAGTTCTTTTCGGTTAAGAAGTTTGGTCCAAATAACCAAGCCTGCCAATATTGGAAACCGCAAGTCTTATTTCAAGTCTCAAACTATTTTAAAGCACTAGGAAAAGTAATAATATACAGTAACTTCATAATATTGCTATTTAAATGGAAAATTGGGACATTACATAAATAGAAATACCCTCTGCTCTGGATTTTTCCTCAGTGAGGCTTAGCTGAAAACAGGAGGGAGGTGTGGCAAAATCTATTGAGGCAGTTTTTGTTTGTGTTTAGTGGAATTGAAAAACTGCATATACTATGCCAAAATACTGGGCCAAGAATGACTAAAATACAAGCGTTATTCCATAGGTTCTTCTTCCTACACACCACTTAAATCCACAACTTTCTCTAAAGTCCCAGATAATTTTTTTAGACAAAGAATTTGTTAAAAAAAATGATCATTTTTCTCCTGAATCTGTTTTTCTTGTTGCTATGAAAAAATTCTGGCCAAGTCATCAATTCTACATCCTCACACAGTGAAAAAAAAAAATTGATAAAACTTGTTGCTTGACATTTTGCAGATAAGAAAACCAATTAGTTGTATTTTTGGCTCCATAGAACACAGCTATGGAGAGTCAAAAGCTTCATATGAACACTTAGGCAAAATACACCATCATTACATGCAATTATGAGGCTGGATATACAAGTGCAGAGTTAGAGCTATCAAGAGATTGCCCCATCTTAGCGATTTTTAGGTCTGTAAAGAATGATGAGTCCAATCTGGGACTTTGGTTTAAACTAGAGAAGAATAAAGAGAAACATGCTGAAAAATAAATGCTGAGCTATTGTTATCACTTCATTGTGTAACTGGCAATAGCAAAAGAGAGCTGTTCGGCTTTTTTTCCCCAAAAATCAATGTTAAAATTATATAAACAATATATGTATGAAAAGGTCAAGGAAACAGAAGTTTGTAAACCTGTACTTTTCAGATTTTTTTTTTTTTTTTAAAGATTTTATTTATTTATTTGAGAGAGAGAATGAGATAGAGACAGAGAGAGCATGAGGGGGGGAGCGTCAGAGGGAGAAGCAGACTTCCTGCTGAGCAGGGAGCCCGATGTGGGACTCGATCCCGGGACTCCAGGATCATGACCTGAGCTGAAGGCAGTTGCTTAACCAACTGAGCCACCCAGGCGCCCCTGTACTTTTCAGATTTTTAACTACACAAACATTTAATGCTTCCTATGGGACTTGATTAACCATGTCTGAGATACAGATCTATCGATTATCATTTTGTGTTTGCTTTTTCTTCTGAACTATGGGTAGAAATTTCTGTCAGAATATAAAAATATTGTGTTGCACAGCATCTTTAAAATGTCTATCTACCTATCTACATTCTACATACTTTGGACAAGCCACTAACTCAGCATTTCTCAAACTAAGGAGTCTACGCACATACTGTCATGCCATCCTTAGATTTCAAGCTTGAGGAATATTCTAATATACAAAGGAATTCACTTTCTGATGATTAACTTGCTGAGTATAGTTCCCTGAATGGTAATACTGCATCACATTTTTTTTAAAGATTTTATTTATTTGACAGAGAGACAGCAAGAGAGGGAACACAAGCAGGGGGAGTGGGAGAGGGAGAAGCAGGTTTCCCACTGAGCAGGGAGTCTGACTCGGGGCTCAATCCCAGGACCCCGGGATCATGACCTGAACCAAAGGCAGACGCTTAACGACTGAGCCACTCAGGTGCCCCTACATCTCATTTTTTAAAAATATACCCATTGCATACACACATATTAAGTGCATTATTTTCAATATCTCTATTCCTGGAAAGTAGGTATTATGATAATCCCTATTTTACAAATTAAAACACACACACAGTTCAGAGAGGCTAATTTGACAAGCATAGAAGAGACCGACAACTTGATTCAGCTCCTAAATGAGCTGGAATTCAAATCCTAGTCAGTGTGGGAGAAGTGCAGAAGACAGAGGGGTGTAAGGCAAAGCTAAGAAAACAAAAGGAAAAAAAGTATCATGGTTGTCTCCATGGGTGTAAGCAGCCCTTGCATTTCTGGACAGAGATCTTTTTGTTTTGCTATTAGCCACAGGCTTGTAATCAGGTCAGCTCTTGTTACTACACTTGCAGATTGTATTCTTGTTCAAATTATTCGTCCCCCCCACCTTTTTGAGGTGTTCTCTCCATGGGAGGATTGTACATCTATGCTTCCTTGAAATCAGGCTTAGCCATGTGACTTGTCTTGACCAGTAATAAATGAATAAAAGTGATCTGGACACAACCTTTAAGAAGCAACTCAAGATCTATTGTGATTTTTTTTTTTTTAAATAATCAGTGCCACGAGTCTGACAATAACCATGATAAGGGCTGCTCCTTGAGGCTGACTGAGTACCAGGTAAAGATGAGATGGAGTATACCTATAAATGTGCGGTGGACACGTAACATCTGTGAGAAAGAATTCTTCATTGTAACCACCAAGCTCTGGAGCCATTTGTTATCATTGCTTTTTTGGGTCTCAATTTCTTGATTTCTAGAGTCTTGATTTGTAAAATGGGATGATAATTCCTACTTGTAGATATTGTGAGCATTGGAAGAATTATCCAAGAAAATGGATTTAAAAAACTGGACACATTAGCATGTATAATATCTGTAGTTACTGTTCCCCACTCTCGTGTCCAGCCCTATATTATCTAACAAGTAACCAGATATGTCTGGGTTTTGTTATTTCCAAGGTGGTCTGCTCCTTAACAAAATTAAGATACCATCGCCATGTAAAATTTGGCAGTAAGGTAATTTTTTTTTGCAAGTCAAAATAATAACGAAATACATTGGTCCATTTTTCAAACAATAACTGTCATGTATCAGTCACTGTGTTTAATGCTTAGGAAACAGACACACACACAGATTCCGTCTTTTTTTTCCTAAAGGGCAGATAATCTACTGGATTTATCAAACTTTGTAGTAATTTAAAGCTTTACAGACTAAGGGATAAACCTAGTGTAAACCAACAATTGGGATGACATGTTTTAATAGTTATATGGCTTTTCAGTAGGATAATTCTAACCATCAAAGTAATATTCCTAAGTAGATACCCAGTTGGACCTTCTACAATGGATAAATAGAATTCATTAGTAACTAATAGCATTGATATTAAATAATCATGCATATTTTTAAATGATCACTTTCAAAAACATAATATAGTTCTGTACCACCATGTCATATTTACACTAATTTCTTTCATTCAAAGTAAAATCATTAAGCTTCAGTCCAGCCCAAATCTAAGGATACCAAGTTTCTTACACTAAACTAAGAATTATAATTTGATGTTATTTGTAACATGGCAGTAGGCCATTTAGATGTAAATTTCTTTGCCTGTAGGGTCCATATTTTATTTGTTGGTTTTCACAGCTCAGACACATCAGCTCAGATGAAGTGTGTATTTATACCCCATCAGAAGTTATAGAGTTGGAGCAAATGGGACACTTGAAACCACTGTGTGAGCTGAACTACCTGAGCGCAAAGGGCAGAGGTAAGAGCATCACCAGTGAGACTTGGGATCCCAGGTACAGTCTCTCATCTCCATGACTCTTAAGGGACCAAAAGTTATTTATTAAAATAAAAATACTAATTAGGCATCCACTATGAACACAAGATTTATAGAGCATGCCACAGATATGGAAGGCACATTCTCTGACTTCAAAGACCTCAGCAAACTGCTCTCTGAGCAAAAATGCTATTGTAATCCTTAATTGTTATTACTGAGAATTGGGTGGGAGGAAGCAAAATCAGTTCTCTAAATTCTTGGAAAGATTCACTGTGTGATGCTCCATGTTTTCTATTGTAGAAAACAATACCAAAGTTCCCTGCCAGTGTCAAACTGATATCAATAAATTAGGTATTCTAAATGTATGCTTTCACTTAGTTCTCTGTCAGCATTACCTTTTAGCAAAAGATCTGTGAGCACTGGCAAGCTTTTTTTTTAAGTCAAATAAAATGAAAGAATTGTTTTGGGTATAATGCTTTTGGTTCCAGATTCTCTCAACAAGATTAATAATTCAAGTGAAATACATAGCCAAAGGAATTGTCTGCTTTCTCTCATTTAGACAAATGTTTAATTATCTGCAGATGTGCAGGAAACCTGTACAAGACTAAGATGCACTTACTTGCTACCATTTTAGATATAAATGCATCCTATGGCTCCTTTTTGCATATTAAGAACTTTTTTTAAAGAAATTTTAAAAGTAAACATTCAAGTTAAAAATCTCTGCAAATAAAATCCTACAAAATAAAATTCAATGTGAGCCCAAATGACCATTTTAGCAGCCCATTCCTGAACCAACTTTCACCTCTATTGAATGAAACTGAGCTGCTGGAATTGAAATAATCACAATATTCAAGTCTAAGTACACTTTCTGAAAACACAGAAAGGTTCATTGTGGTGGGGATTGGGGCGGCGTGCACCTCATTTTTCCCAGCCATGACCTCCTATTCAGTTTCTATAATGGTTGTCTGCTTTTAGCTCATTTCCCACCAAAACCTAAAATGTGTCTAAAATTTTAATTTGGCTGCTTACTCTGATAGCTTCGTCTGTCAAATATATCCTTAATATCATGTAGCTAATGGTACTTCAGAGCTGCTGACAAGCTGTGTGACCTTCAAATAGTACCTACCTTATAGAATCATGCATACAAGCCAACAAGGAATTTGTCCTCTCATTCAGGGGCAAAGATGGCTTCTAGAAGGGCCATATATTCAAAGTATTTCATAAGTTCTTTCCTGCTGTGGCATTCTATAGATGCCATGTATCAGAATAAAACTTAATCATAGGCTAATATTGACCAGCAGCATTATAGATGTAAGCAAATATGGTAGTAATCCAAAGATCAGAAGTAGAGGACAAAACTTTGGTGGTCCCACTTAGCCCACTGTTGATGTAGTAGGAAGTGGGAATACACACACAACACAACACACACAACACACACAACACACACAACACACACAACACACACAACACACACACAATATTGTGTCTCGTACATTTCATCAGTTTCAGGAAAAATACATTATTTGGTGGTTAAGTATCCAATTTGTGAGTAATCCACAATCTTGGCTTGTGTTCCCCTTCTCCTCTTCTGGCTAAATGACTTTTGGCCACTTTACTCCTTAGGCATATTTCCAGCTATGGGTAGGAAGGGGAAATAAAAAAGGTGAAGATCAAATTAGCCATCTGGCCTGCTTGTTATTAGCTCCTCTAGGGAAAGTCTGATGGAAAAAAGGAGTGAAAATTAAACTTGTGGATTATTTGTCAGCCTCAATAACTTCTTTACCTCTAATATTGCCATGGATAATGTAGAATTGCCGTTATTGCTCAAATGCCACCATTTCTAGCGTGATATGTTTTTATTGAATAAGTCCTGAATACCCGTTGATATTCATGGTAGATCATATTCACAGTCATACAGTCATAACAGGTCTGATTCTGAAGGTCCCTGTTTAGTTTTTACATAATTGTATTTGTGCTATTTTCACTTTGCAACTGACCTTCTGTGTTGTCCAAGAATCTATTTAGGATTTTGTACTTTGTGCACAGAAAGTTTTCCATTTCAATCATAACTTCTAAATTAGAGAAGCAATTTAAAGTTTTGGAGTGATTTGTACTAAATCTGTTATGCTCAGAGAATAAATTTTACTTGAAGGAAAAAAGTCAGAACATGTTTGTAAGTCTTACATTGTGATGAAAAGCATGAATGTTTTTCAAACTTCAATGTATGTATTGGCGTTTTTCTTCCATACGATAGTAAGTATAGTCAGATTAGGAGAATGTTCTTTCTTATTACGCATACACTGAGTATGCTCTCCATTGATTCATTATATGCTTCTCAAAAAGCCCAATATTGAATTACAAAAAGTACTGAGTTTTCCCAGAAGGTTGCTGAAAAACATGTGGAATATTTTACCCTAAAATGTGGTTGCAATTGAATGGCACTGCTTTAAAGAAAATACAATTGTTAGACAAACTCTGCTGATTATCTCGTTTGCCAACAAATCCTGGCACATGTGTTTTACAGAGGCATAATGGAATTCATTACCACTGAGGGGCAAAAGAGTTGTCATTAAAGTAAGCTGTACTTAGGGCAGAATCTGTGAGCAAATTTAAACTTTCCAGTAATTTCAGTATTAAAGATAATTACCCTGTGACTCCAGTCAAATACAATTGAAGTAGAGATGTGATTATTAAATACTGAACTGAAGTAGAGAATTGTAACATTGAATCATATTTGTTATTTACTCATAAAATCGCCCCCAAATTTTCCACAACAATTCAAAAAGTCATCACCAAACAATGCAGAGGGGGAGAAAGTTCCAAGTTTTTGGTTACTTGAATTAGTTAATACTGCCTTTATGACTTTTTAAATGCAGTTAATGTTTTAATAGGAATTTGAAGGCATTCTCATTCAAGATATAGGGCTTTTTGCATACACCACTCCCCCAATCCTGTCTTTCTCCCTAACTTGATAGGTAGAAATTTTTACATTTAGGTAGAATTTTCTAAATCATTATTTCTTCTTCCTCTTTTTTTTTTTTTTTTTTCTTTGATGGGATTTAGCATTGTAGAATTAGGGTCAAATTAGTATTTACATCAACCAAAAGAATACTTTTGAGAATCTGGGATCTTTCTAAGAAAGAAAACTTTATAAGGCACTTTGGAGAAGGTGAGTTGTAGATGTGATATTCTAAAGCTGCTAAATTTAGAAAATCTAGTGTTTATTTTCCCTTTTTAATGAAGTATTAGACATTAGTAATAACTTAGAAACAGAACTACAGTATAAATTCTGATTCTTTTTTCTTTTCTTTATAATGTTCCCTTTTTGTACTATGTTTTAGTCCTCTGCTGCTGTATAACAATTTACCTCCCAAAACATAGTGGCTTAAAACAACAAACATTTATCATCTCACAGTTTTGGTGAGTCCGCGATGTGAAAGCCATATAGCTGGGAGATTCTGAGTCAAGGTCTCCTATTAACTTGCAATCCAGTTGCTGGATGGAGCTGCACCATCTTAAGGCTTGCCTGAGGTTGGAAGATGTGCTTCCAAATTCATTCTTATGGCTATTGGCAAGAGATTTCAGTTCTATTTGCCAAGAAACTCAGTTCCTCACTGTGCGGGTCTTTCCAGAGTTATTTGAATGTCCTTATGACATGGCAGATGGCACCCCAGAGAGAGAGAATCAAGGAAATCCCCTTCCTTTTTTATTCTTTTTTTTCTCTCTTTCTCTCCCAGTCCAGGCTAAAGATGAGCCCCAGACATAGAACTAGCTATCATAGCAAAAGTGGTTGCACAGATCCCTAAAATCCTGAAAGCTAATCTGTTACTCTGGCCAGTGATTATGGGGAGAAATTGTTTTTTCTTCTAACACTTTTTCTTTTTGCCCTGAGAATAGCCCTGGTTTCAAGGAATTAGGTGATGGTGGGAGGAGTTAAAACTGAGAGAAAACCATTTTTCTTTTCAGAGAAAACTGGCCTCTGGGAGTTGTGAAGTGAGGAGAAATTCATGAGAGAGAGCTAGAAAAGCAGATCTCCCTATTTGGTGTATGAACTGAGACAATCCCAGTGTTAACCCCATGACTGCATTGCATGAGTGGAAGAGACACAAAAGCATAGCAAAGATTTTGAGAACTCTATTATCACATAAACTGCACTGTGTTCCAGACTAACTCCTGAGTTGAAAGACTCAAATATAACAAAGGGTTTTAAAAAACTGAATTGAAAAAAATAAAAAAAATAAAAATAAAAATAAAAAACTGAATTGACACTGGAACCAGTACCCACAGAAAATAAGACAGAACTTGCATTCTGAACCACATGGGTGGATTTCTTTTTAACCAAAACAATCAACCTTCTGAGGATTTTTAATGGGCCCCTAATCTCACAACATATTTAAAGTCTCCATAATAACATCCAAAATTATTTCACATAATTTTACAAAATGAATATGTGACCAATTCTCAATGGAAAAGCCAATCAACAGATGCAAACTCTGGGATTCCTCAAGTGTTGGAATTAGCAGATATCAACCTTGAAATTGGTTTTATAACTATGAAAATAATGTAAATATTCATAAAAATAGAAATCAAATATAATTTTAATGGAAAATGATATTGGAAATAACTATTTTTTTTTAAGATTTTATTTGACAGAGAGAGGGCACAATCAGGGGGAGCAGCAGGCAGGGGGAGAAGCAGGCTCCCTGCTGAGCAGGGAACCTGATGCGGGGCTCTATCCCAGGATCCATCAGATCATGACCTGAGCCAAAGACGATGCTTAACTGACTGAGCTACCCAGGCGCCCCTGGAAATAACTTAAATGGATGTACTGAATAGCAGAATGGGGATGACTGAGGAGAGAGGGTCGTGGACTTAAAAATAGTTAAAATAAAAATTACCCACTCTGAAGAACAGTGAAAAGACATTGAAAGAAAAATAGAGCTTCAGGGACATGCAGGACAAGGACAAAATGTCTAAAATTTGTGTCACTGGAGTCAGGGAAGGAGAGAAAACATGAATTGGAATGGAAAAAAATGTACTTGAAAAAAAGATGAAAACTTCCCAAATTTGGTAAAAGACATAAATTTATAGACTCAAGCTCACCACACTCTAAACATAATAAAATCATGTTCAGACATACTGTAATTAAACTGCTGAAAACAAAAGATGGTAAATCATGAAAACAGCCAAGGAAAAGCAAAATACTACTTGTGGTAGAACAATTATTTAAATAACAGCATATTTCTCATAAGAAACCATAAAAGCTAGAAGGCAGTAGGAAAGCATCACTAAATTGCTGGAAAAAAAAAAAAACTGTTTTATATCAAATTCTATATCAAAAGAAAATATTCAAAAATAAAGACATTCTCAGAAGGGAAACTATTTTCCAGCAGATTCTCTCTAAAAGAAATACTACAGAAAGTTCCTCAAGTTGAAGGAAAATGATATGAGAATCAAACTTGGAACTTTGGGAATGAAAGAAAAACAGAAATGATAAATATCAGGATAAATAGACTTTTATATTTTTTTCTATTAGAAAAAATGATTATTGAAAGCAAAAATTATAACATTTCTTGGTAGTGTTTTCAATGTATAAATGAAATATATATAATTATAACAGGGTAGAGAATGAAGACACATAATTGTGTTTCTACTTTTATTTGAAGTTAAAAAATTTTAAGACTATAAAGGAGGCTGTGAAAGTTGTGTGTTATATATATGAATGTTTATATGTTTGATATATAAATATCTGATAAAATCCCTAAAAAGGCTACTAAAACATAATATAAAAAATAGACAAAAAGCCAGTGAGTGGAATTTAAAAATTAATCCAACAAAAAGCATGGAAGTCAAAAAGAAGAGTAGACAAACAAAACAAAATGGTGAATATAAATTATATCAATAATTGCATTAAATATAAATGGTCTGAACACACTAAAAAAGATTGTCAGATTGAAAACAATGACATATTTACTCTAAATTTAATAAAACAGATAAGTTAAAGGAAATGCTCTTCCATACAATCACCAATCAAAAGAAATTTGTGGTGGCTATATTAATACAACTAATACCAGGCAAATAAAATTACCAGGAGTAGAGAGGAGCATTAGATAATGCTAAATGGGCCAGTTCATGAAGTCTTAACAATACTAAATATACATGCATCTAACAAAGTTGTGGTAGGCAGAATTCCAAAATGACTGCCACCCCACCGGCTGGTATACATACCCTGTATAATTTCTTCTAAGTGTGGGCAAGACTTGCAACATGTTGGGATATTGCTTTTGGAACTAGTTTACATTATCTGGCAAAGATGAAGGGATTTTGCAGATGTAATTAAAGTTTCCAAGTCAGTTTTTTACTTTGTTAATCAAAAGGAAGATTTTCCTTTGTGAGTCTGATTTAAGCAGGAAAAACAAAACCTCTTAAAGGAGTAACTGGTCTTTTCCTAAACAGAAAGCTCTCCTGCTGGCTTTGAAAGAAGTATGGCACCATGTTGTGAGATGGTCTGTGAAAGCACCATATGGAAGGAATTGTGGGGGCCTCTAGGAGTTAAGAATAATCCCCAGTCAGTAACCAGCAAGAAAACTGGGACCTCAGATATACAATATCATGAAACTAAGTGATCTTGCAAGAGGACCTCAAGTCTCAGATGCCATCACTGATGAGGCTAGCAACATTTTAGCCTTGTAAGACCCCAAGCTGAAGTCTTGACCCACAGAAACTGGGAAATAATAAATGGCTATTATTTTACGCTACTAAATTTGTAGTGCTATGTTAGGCAACAACAGAAAACTAATACAAAAGCTTCAAAATACACAAAGGAAAAAAATTGGAACTGAATGGAGAAATAGCAAATCCAAGATTGTAGTTGGAAATGTTAACATTCCTAGATCAATAAACAGAATCAGCAAGGATCTAGAGAACCCAAACTCATTCAACCAACTCAGACTAATTTACATTTATAAAATGCTGTCCCCAACTACAGCAGAGTACATATTCTTTTCAATTGTACATGAAACATTTATATTAAAAAATATTCTAGACTAAGGGCGCCTGGGTGGCTCAGTTGGTTAAGCGACTGCCTTCGGCTCAGGTCATGATCCTGGAGTCCCAGGATCGAGTCCCGCATCAGGCTCCCTGCTGAGCAGGGAGTCTGCTTCTCCCTCTGATCCTCCTCCCTCTCATGCTCTCTCTCTCTCATTCTTTCTCTCTCAAATAAATAAAATCTTTAAAAAAAAAAAAATATTCTAGACTATAAAACCAACCTAAATAAATTTAAAAGACTTGTAATTATATAAAATATGTTCCATAACATAACAGAATTGAACTAGAAATTAAAAACAGATAACAGAAAAATCCCCAAAGATTTGGAAATGAACACCATACTTATAACCTATGGGTCAAAAGAGGGATTCTCAACAGAAAGTAGAAAATATGTTTAGCTGAATGAAAATGAAAATACAACTTAGCAAAATTTCTGGGATATAGCTAAAGCAGTGCTTACAGGGAAATTAATAGCAGTGAAGTCTTACATTAGACAACAAACAAAAACCTCTCAAACTGATAACCTAAGCTTTATCTTAGGAAACTAGAAAATGAAAAGCCAATTAAATCCAAAGTAAGTAGAGAGGATGTAAGAGCAGAAATCAATGAAATTGAATATAGGAAGACAATACAGAAAATCTGTGAAACCAAAAGCTAATTCTTTGAAAAGATAAGTAAGGTTGATAAATCTTTACCAGAGCTAAACAAGCAAAAAAGACACAAATTACAAAAATATAAAATATAAGAAACATCACTGCAGATCTATAGACACTTTAAAAAAGTAATGATTGAATACTATGAACAACTCTTTGCCCATAAATTTAAGAATTTAGATGAAATGGATCAATTCCTTAAGGTAGAAATATTATCAATTCTACGCAACTTGAACTGTGAAACTTCCCAACTTATTTTGTGAGACCAACATAACCCCAATACCAAAATCAAAAACAAGAAAGTTCAAAATCAGTATAGCTCATGAATGTGGGCACAAATCCTGAAACCATATCAATCAAATACAGAAATAATTATAAAAAAAGATAAAACATTACAACCAATTGGGATTTATGAAGAATATAAGTAAATTGATTACAGATGGGGAGGGGGGGAAGCTATCTTTAATTTCAATTGACATAAATGTCTGTAGAAAATCCCCAAGAATCTACAAAAATCCCAGGCATCAAGTCATAATCATCCATTCATATTTCACAATATCTCTAAAAGATGAAGACACCTTAAAAAAAAAACTTCTTCAAAAAACACTATTATAATGAAAAGATAGGTTTTCATTTGTAAAACATGTTTTATGAAAGACCTATACCCAGAATATATAAAGTACTATCAAGACTCAAGGATAAGAAAACAATTTTTTAAATGGGAAAAAGGATTAACTGATGCATCATCAAAAAAGATATAGATTGCAAATAAACACATTAAAGATGCTCAACATCATTAGTCATTAGGGAAACGCAAAATAAAACAGTGATGAGACTTCACTTTTAACAGAATGGCTAAATTCAAGAAAACTAACACAAGTGCTGATGAAGATGCAGAGCAACTAGAACTCTTAAATGTTTCTTGTCCAAATGCAAAATGGTACAGCCACCTTGGAAAATGTTAGAAGTTGATTATAATGTTAAAAAAAAAAAAAAAAAAGAACATATCATATAATCCAATGATGGAACTTCTATTTATCCAAGAAAAATAAAAGCTTTTTCACAAAAACTCATTCATAAGTGTTTATAGCAGCTTTACTTACAATTGCCAGAAACTGGAAACAACAAAAATATTCAACTGGTGAATAGTTAACTGTAGTATATCACACAATGGGTTATTGTTCAACAATGAAAGCAACAAACTACTGACGTAGTCAACAACATGGATAAATCTTGAATTCATTATGCTAAGCAAAAGAAACCAGACTCAAAAGACTATAATTTGTGTTGACTTTTTTGCACAGCATTAGGTAGAGGTCAATTTTTTTTCCTTATACAGCTAAGCAATTGTCCCAATTAATTGAAAAGTCAATGTCACATACCTCATAAATGAAGTTTCCATATTGCTTGAGTCTGTTACGAGACTTTAATTTCCACAGACTGATTTTTTTTCTCCCTACACCAATATTGCACTGTTGTATTTATTGGTGCTTTATATCTATTTTACTTTTTAAAATTTTAATCAAGTTTCATACTTCTTTAAAGTTTTATACATCATTGTTAAAATTGTTCTTAGGTACTTATGTATTTGAATTACATTTTTGAAATTACATTTCTAAATTGTATATAGCAAAACCATTTATTTACATATACTGACTTTGTGTCTACCAAACTTGCCAAGTCTAATAATTTATTTGGACTCCCTTTGGATTTTTGAGGTAGACAATTTTATTACCTGAGATTAATGAAGGTTTTTTTTTCCTTTTCAACATCCCCACACAAATTTATATATATAAATATAAAATATATGTATTAGTATATTCTATATAATAAATATATATATTTTATACAAAAAAGTACATACATAAAATTTGCTCTTTTACTAGCCAGAGATTGAACCCAAGTGAGGACAATGAATGCTATGGTTATGTTCCTGATTTTAAAAGCACAGCTTCAACACTGCACCATCAAGTAAGATGTTTGCCTTAAGTTTTTGTGGGATGCTATATCAAGGCAAAGAAGTTTCCTTTTATTCCTAGTTGGCTAACTTTTTAAAAAAATTGATGACTAATTGTTGAATGTTATCAAAAGTTTTTTCCTGTATTGAGATATTTGAATAGCTTTTCTCCTTTAATACATTAGTATTTTACTGTGATTATTGACTTAATTTTCTAGTGTTAAATCCAAACTGAATTTGTGGAATAAATTCAACTCGGTCCTGATGAAGCATCTTTTTACTTCTATATGTTACTTGATTCAGATTTCTGTTTAATTTTGCATCCTAATTCATGAGACCTAATGAAGTATAATTTTCTTCCTCATACTATCTTTGTTGAGTTTAGTGTCAAAGTTATGTATCAAATTTATAAAATAGTGTGGTAGTTACTCCTCTTTTCTACATTCTGTAATAGTGCATTTATGATTAAAGTATCTTTTCCTGATAAAATAATCATGGTCTGATGTCTTTGTGAGAAGATTTTTACAATTGTATTTTTTTTTTGTTTAATTATTTGTGCTTTCTTTTTGGCTCTATTTTGTTTGGTGGACTATAGAAAACTATAGGGTTTTCTGTATATAGCTGCATATGTATAGATTTCTATCGACAGAGGCACCTGGGTGGCTCAGTCAGTTAAGTGTCTGCCTTCAGCTCAGGCTGTGATCTCAGGGTCTTGGGCTGGAGCCCCATGTCCTCCCTCTCCCTCTGCCCCTCCACCCCTGTTTGTGCTCTCACTCTCAAATAAATCTAAAAAAAATCTAAAATATTTCTATCTACATTTGCAATGTATAAAATTACTGTCAAGTTATTCAGAAAACACGATTAAAATTGTTTATATTCTATTTTTAAATTTATGTGAAGTAAAATTAACTCTTTGTTATACAGTTCTGTAAGTTTTGAAAAATGAATAGAGTTGTGTGATCACTACCACACTCTAGATAAAGAGCCGTCCCACTATCTGGAAAAAAAAAAAAAAATCCTTTTTGTTGTCCCATTGTAGTCCACTTCTCCCCACCAGCCTTTACCATAATTAACTATTGAACTGTTCATCTCTACATGTTTGCATTTTCCAGAATGTCACAAAAACAAAATCATATGATTTTCCTGCTTAAAAGTGCATGGTTTTATTTTTTGATTTTTTTTCCTTTTTAAAGTATAAATAACATACAGTGTAATATTAGTTTCAGGTGTACAATATAGTGGTTCAATGATTCTATGCATTTCTTAGTGCTTGTCAAGATAAGTGTGTTCTTTTTTTCCTGTTCCAAGTTTTTATTTAAATTTTAGTTAACATATAGTGTAATATTAGTTTCAGGAGTAGAATTTAGTGATTCATCACTTATGTGTAAGACCTAGTGCTCATCACAAGTGCCCTCCTTAAGACCCATCACCCATTTAGCCCAAGCCCTCCACCCCCCCCCAGCAACCTTCAGTTTGCTTCCTATAGTTGAGTCTCCTATAGTTTGCCTCCCTCTTTTTTTTCTGTTCCCTTTCCCCTATGTTCATCTGTTTTGTTTCCTAAATTCCACATATGAGATAAATCATCTGGCATTGGTCTTTCTCTGACTTATTTCACTTAGGATAATATACTCTAACTCTTACCACATCATTACAAATGGCAAGATTTCATTGTTTTTGATGACGGAGCAATATTCCAAAATAATAATTTCACCAATGTCATTTTTCTATTCCAAGTTCTTATCCAGAATACCAGGTTGCATTTAATCATCGTGTCTCCTTAGTCTCCTTTAATCTATTAGGGATATTTTCTTGGGCTTTCCATATCACTCATGACCTTAACACTTTGGAGGAGTACTCATCAGGTGATTTGTAGAATGTCCCTCAGTTTGGACTTGTCTAATGCTTTCTCATTATTAGACTGACGTTATAGGTCTTTGAGAAGAACATCACAGATGGAAAGCACCTTTCTCATTGTATCATATGAGGGAGTGTATACTATGAAATGATTTGTCATGTTAACCTCAGTCATTTGATTATGGTGACATCTGTCAGGTTTCTCCACTGTAATGTTATTACTTGGTTCCTTCCATTCTCTATTCATTAGAAAGTCCTTAAATCCAGCCCATACTCAAGGAAAGGGGAATTAAGTTTCACCTTCTAGAGAAGAAAATCAAAGAATTTGTGGACATATAGTAAAACCACCAGAGTAGTTAATAAATATTTTCAGGAAGATTACTAGAGGTTATTCACATATCATGTTTGTCTTTAAAATTTCATTCAGTAATTTTATTTATTTTTATTTTTTTTAAAGATTTTATTTATTTGAGAAACAGAGCACAAGCAGGGGGAGAGGCAGAGGGAGAAGCAGGCTCCCTGCTGGGCAAGGAACCTGACGTGGGACTCCATCCCAGGACTCTGGGACCATGACCTGAACCGAAGGCAGACACTTAACCAACTGAGCCACCCAGGCACCCCTCATTCAGTAATTTTAGCATACATCAATGAAATTTGCTTGCAGCAATTATTACTGTGGTGTTACAATGGGGATTTTCTATTTCCCTCATTCCTTCTACATTTAGTTGGAATTCTTCTGTAAGGAAGATTTGTCCCTTCTCCAACATGTATTTACTTATGCAATCATTTATTTATATTAGCATGAACTCATGGACATTCATTTTATTCTTTGGATTATAATGTAATACTCTATTTCATTGCTCCAGTTCTAGTTTTGACCATTAAGCATTATGTCAGGATGACATCTAAGTCCTTTTGAAATCAGCCTTATAAAGTCAGCCATTTCTCCAAAGAATCTTGGTTTATTTTACTGGAGAATGATACTCAAAACCTAAGGCCTGGGCATTAGCTACTGGGCTGTCACTTTTTCTAGGCCCTGTCAACATAGAGCAAAAGGTACATTTTATGTGATCCTGTTAATACAAAGTTCAAAAACAAGCAAGACTATTCATAGAGTAGAATTGTTATTGGTTATCTTTGAGGAATGGGAAGAGTGTGTACAGCGAGTACAAGAAAAACTTCTGGAATGCTAGTAATGTTCTTGATTTGGATGACATTAGTATCATGGATACTTTCACTTCATTGAGTTGTACATTTATGAGTTTTATACTTTTTGTATGTATTCTTATATATATATAAATATATATATTTTAAAGATCTACAATATGCATTTATACTGCCAAAGAACAACTAAAACAAAACGACAAAAAAACCCTGAAAGTTAAAAGACTAATAATACCAAATCCTGGAGATGATATAAAGCATCAGGAATCCTCACACACTGGTGGTACTGCGTGTAAATCAGTATAACAACATTGTTTGGCATTATCTGCTAAGGTTGAATATATGCAAACCCTATAACCCAGCAGTTATATCTGGGAATATATAGGAAGAAAAATAGGAAGACAGCAAGGAGGATGTGCCTGTATGAACAATGTATAAGAATATTCATTGTTTATAATGACTTAAACTTAGAAACAACCCAAATGCCTCCTCAGTACAATAGTGGATAAACTCTGGATTAGCCCTACAATAATATTCTCTAATGAAAACAAACTGTAGCTAATCACAGCAACAATGACAAAACTTATATTGTAACACAGAGGGAGAAAAGCCTTACAAAAGATAAGTGTGAATTATTAAAGTTCAAAACAGGCATAAGTGAACTATGGTTCTAGAAACCAAGATCATTCAGTGGAGAAGTTTGTGGTAAGAAGAGAGAGAGGAGGTTTATAAGGGTGTTGGAAATCTTTATTGATTTTAGACAGTAGTTATCAATACTAGCTTTTTCAATAATCCATTGAGCTATACACATTGTTTTATGCATGTAATAGTTGCCTAGGGATGCTAAAGTCATTCTCTTACATGTCTAGATGTTAGATATCTGAAATCAAGGTGTTAGCAGGCCTACATTTCCTCCAGAGACTCTAGGGCAAAATCCATTCCTTCCCTCTACCTTCTCGTGGCTGCCAGCACTGCTTGGCTTGAGATGGTATCACTTCAATCTCAGCCTCCATATTCATGTCAACCTTGCATCTATATGTGTCTAATCTCTCTCTGCCTCTTTTACAAAGACACTTATGACGACATTTAGAGGCGATATCTCATTACTTTTTATGGCTGAATAATATTCCATTATGTATTTCCATATATACATAAATATACCAATATGAATATGTGTATATAGAAGTATACAACAAATCTTTGTAATTCCTAAAATTCTTAATGGACAATTGGGTTGCCTCAATACCTTGGTTTTTTAATTATCCTGCAATCAATATAGGAGTGCATAGATCCTTCCCATGACTGTTCTTGTTGTCTTTGGGTAAATACCCTGTAGTGGAATTACTGGGTCATATTGGCATTTTTATTTCAGTTTTCTGAGGAACCTCCATTCAGTTTTCCACAGTGTGGAGACACCAATTTACATTCACACCAAGAGTGCATGAGTATTCCTTTTTGTCCACATCCTTACAAACACTTGTTGTTTCTCATCCTTTTTGATGCTAGCCATTGTGTCAGGTGTAAGGTGAAATCACATTGTCATTTTGATTTGCAATTCCTTGGTGATTAGTGATGTTGAGTATGTTGTATATGTTCTCTGGCTATCAGCATGTCTTTGGAAAATGTCTATTCAGGTCCCTTGCACATTTTGTAATCAAATTATTTGTTATTTGTTTTTGTTTGTGTGTTGGTGTTGAGTTGTGTAAGTTCTTTATATATTTTGAACTGGAACACCTTATTGAATAGGTCATTTGCAAATACCTTCTCCCATTCTTTAGGTTGCCTTTTCATTCTGTTGATAGTTTCCTGCACTGTGCCAAAGCTCTTTAATTTGGTGTAGACCTAGTAGTTGGTTGTTGCTTTTGTTTCCCTTGGCTGAGGAAACCAATCTAAGAAAATGTTGCTAAAGCTGACACCAAAGGGCGTACTGCTTATATTTCCTTCCAGGAATTTTATGGTTTCAGGTCACACATTTAGGTCTCTAGCGTATTTTGAGATTATTTTTATGTTTGGTGTGAGAAAGTGGTCTGGTTTTCTTCTTTTTTTTATTTTTAAGACTTTACTTATTCATTTGAGACAGACAGAGAGTGAGTGAGTATGGGAGCAGAGGGAAAGGGACAAGCACACTCCATGCTAGGCATGGAGCCCAACATAGGGCTTGATCCCATGACCCTGAAATTATGACCTGAGCCAAAATCAAGAGTCCCAGCTTAACCAACTGAGCCACCCAGGTGCCCCTGGTTTCCTTTTTTTTTTTTTTTTTTTTTTACAGGTAGCTGCACGGGTTGCCCAGCACCCTTTGTTGAAGCGATGGTCTTTCTCCCATTATATGTCTTTGCCTACTTTGAATTAATGAATTAATTGACTGTAGTAGTGTGGGTTTATTTCTGGTCTCTCTGTTGTGTCCCCTATATCTGTGAGTTTATTTTTGTGCCAAGACCTTCCTATTTTGATGATGACAGCTTTGTCCTATGTCTCGAAATCTGGGATTGCTCTGCCTCTGGGTTTGTTCTTTTTCCTTTAGATTGCTTTGGCTTTTCAGGATCATTTGTCATCCCATGCAAATTCTAGTACTATTGGTTCTAGTTTTGTGAAAAATGCTATTGGGATTTTGAAAGGGATTGCATGGAATCTGAAGATTGCTTTGGGCTCTATGAACCTAGTTAAAAATATGAATTCTTGCAATCCATGAGCATGGACTATCTTTCCATTTATTACTGTCATCTTCAGTTTTTTTCACCAGTGTTGTGTAGTTTTTACAGTATAGATCTTTCACCTCTTTGGTTAAAATTATTTCTAGGTATTTTATTCTTTTTGGTGAGATTGTAAATGGGATTGTTCTTAATTTCTCTGTCTGCTACTTTCTTATTAGTGTATGGAAATGTAACCAATTTCTGTATCTTTGTATCCTGAAACTTTACTGAATGCATTTATCTGTTCTGATGGTTTTGGTAGAGTCTTTAGGATTTTCTATATACAGTATTATGTCATCTGCAAATTGTGACAGTTTTCCTTCTTCCACACTGGTTTGGATGCCTTTTATTTCTTCCTTTGACTGCTGCAGCTAGGACTTCTGAAGGATACCATGTGGGATAAAAGTGGTGAGAGTGGACATCCTTGTCATATTCCTTATCTTAGAGGAAAAGCTTTCAGCTTTCTGTATTGAGTATGATGTTAGCCATGGGTTTTTCATACGTGGCCTTTATTCTGTTGACAAACGTGCCCTGTCAACCCACTTTGTTGAGAGTTGTTCTCAAGAGTGTATCTTGTATTCTCAAGTGCTTTTTCCCGTGCATCTTTTGAGACAATCATATGATTTTTACCCTTTCTCTGGCCAAGATGATACATGATATTGATTTGTGAATCTTGAAACCACCCTTGCATCCCTGGAATAAATCCAACTTGATTTTTGTATATGCTTTTTAAAAAAAAAAATGTATTATGGAATTTGGTCTGCTAATAATTTGTTCTGGATCTTTGCCTCTATATTCATTGGAGATACTGCCTCTTTGTTTTGTCTTTTTTTTTTCTTTTTTATTATACTTTTCTGATTTTATATCTTAGTTATCCTGATCTCATAGAATGAATTTGGAAGTTCTTCCTCTTCTATTTTTTATGATAGTTTAAGAATAATTGTTTTAAATCTTCATTAAACTTTCCTGGAAATCACTGGAATTGATAAGACTTTTTTTTACTGTGAATTTTATTCATTAGTTATACAGTTTTGTTACCAGTGTTCAGTTTGTTTATATTTTAAATTTTTTTCTTCCGTCTTTCAATTTTGTGGTTTTTAGAAAGTATCCATTTCTGTTAATTTTTTGTCCTATTATTTTTCGTGGTGGTATCTTGTAATCTTCTATGGTTCTCTGATGTTGTGTGTAACTATTCCTTTTTATTCTTTGTTTTATGTTTTTAGTTTTTTTTAATTTGATGCACCTAGCTAAAATTTTTTGAATGTTGTTTATAATTTTAAAGAACCAGCTTTTAATTTTATTAATCTGTTCTATTTTTTGTGTATTTATTTCATTTATTTCCATTCTCGTTTTTATAGTTTCATTCTAACTGTGGTCTTCATTTTTTCTTATTTTTCTAGTTTCTCTACGTGCTGGGTTAGGTTCTTTATCTGTCTTTTTTTTTTTTTTTTTTTTTTTTTTAGTTCCTTGAGTTAGACCTGTGTCAGTGTTAACTTCTGTCTTAGATCTGCTTTTGCTGCACATCGTATATTTTTTCATTTTCATTTGTCTCATGGCATTTTTTAATTTTGTTTGATTTCTTCATTGACTCATTGTTTGCTTAATAGTATGTTTATTCTCATGCATTTGTGGTTTTTCCATCTTTTCCTTGTGATTCATTTCTAGTTCCATATCATTGAGGTCAGAAGAGATGCTTGATATAATTTATATATCCTTAAATAATTGAGACTTTCTTTGTATTATATGCTGGAGAATATTACATGTAAGCTTGAAGAGTGCGTGTATTCTATAGTTTTTGGATGAAATGTTTGTGTACATCTGTTACATTTATCTGGTGTAGTGTTTTGTTCAAGGTTCCTATTTCCTTACTGATTTAATGTCTGGATGATCTTTCCATTGATGTAAGTGGGGTGTTAAGTTTCCCTACATGGTTATGTTACTGTCAATTTCTCTTTTTGTATCTCTTAATATTTGCTTTATCTATTTAAGTGCTCCTATGTTGCATGCTTAGATGTTTCCAATTATTATAATGTCTTGTTGGATTGATCCTTTTATTATTTAATTTTTTTTTTTTACTGTTGTTATAGTCTTTGTTTTAAAGCCTATTTTGCATTATATAAGCATTCCTACCCTAGCTTGTTTGTTTGTTTGTTTTCACTTTCTTGGCATTAAATATGGTTTTCCATTCCTTTATTTTCAGTCTGTGTCATTAGGTCTGAAGTGAGTTTCTTCTAGGTAGCATGTTGATGGATCTTGGTTTTTATTTTTTCTGTCACCTTATGTTTTTTGATTGGAGCATTTAGACCATTTATATTTAAAGTAATTATTAATGGGTATTGTACTTATTGCCATTTTGTTCGTAGTTTTCGCAGATCTTCTGTGTTCCTTTCTTCCTCTCTTGCCCTCTTCCCTTCTGATTTTTCACTTTTAGTTTTTATGCTTGGATTTCTTTCTGTTTGTATATCATTAGTTTTTGATTTGTGGCTACCACGGGGTTCATATATAACATCCTAACTGCATAGCATTCTGTATCAAATTGATGGTTATTTAAATTTAAACAGATTCTAAAAGCATTACATTTTTACTCCTCCTCTTGCACATTTTACCTATATGATACTATATTTTACATTTTTTTATTTTGTTAATCCCATAACTAATTTTTTAGATAAAATTAATTTTACTTTTTTTTTTTTAAAAGATTTTATTTATTTATTTGTCAGAGAGACAGAGCACAAGCAGGGAGAGCGGCAGACAGAGGGAGAAGCAGGCTCCCCACTAAGCAGGGAGCCCGATGTGGGACTTGATCCCAGGACCCTGGGATCATGACCTGAGCTGAAGGCAGCCGCTTAACCGACTGAGCCACCCAGGCATCCCTAATTTTACTTTTTTGTTTTCACCTTCATACTAGCTATAAGTATTTGATCTACTACATACACTTTATTTTTGCTTTTACCAGGGAAATTTGTTCCTTTCATAATTTTCTTCTAGTTTATGTCTTTTTCTGCTTAAAGCATTGTCTTGACCATTTCTTCAAATGCCAATTTAGTGATATTTAAGTTTTATTGGGGAAACTATCTTTCCTTCAATTCTGAATGATAACCTTGCTGGGTAGAGTATTCTTGATTGCAGGCTTTTTCATCTCAGAACTCTATTTCATGACACTATCCTCTGGCTTGCAACGTTTCTGCTGAAAAGTCAGCTGATGGCCTTATCAGGCTTCCCCTGGTATGTAACTAGTTGCTTTTCTCTTGCTGCTTTTAAGATTCACTCTTTATCTTTAATCTTTGACATTTTAATTATTATATGTCTTTGTATAAGCCTTCTTGGGTTTATCTTGTTTGGTCTTATTATTTGTGCTTCCTGGATCTGGATGTCTGTTTCCTTCCCCAAGTTGGAAATGTTTTCAGCTATTATTTCTTCATGTAAGCTTTCTGCTCCTTTCTTTCTCTCTCCTCCTTTTGGGCCCCTTGTGATGTTAATGTTTGTATGCTTGATGTTGTCCCAGAGATTAACTTATTTTTAAATGCCCTTTTTCTTTTTTCTATTCAGCTTGGGTTCTTTCCATTACCCTGTCTTCTCTCAGATCACTGATCTGTTCTGCATCCTCTAATCTGCTGTTGATTCACTCTAGTGTATTTTTCTTTTTAATTATTGTATTCTTCAACGCTTGGTTCTTTTTTTATATTTTCTATCACTTTTTTGAATTTCTCCCTGAGTTCATGATATCTACATGATAGCTTATCTCCACTTCATTTAATACTTTTTCTGAACTTTTGTTCTTTTGTTTGGAACATATTCCACTGTCCCCTCATTTTGTATCATTTTCTCTATTGGTTTCTATGAATAAGGCAACACAGCTACACTTGAAGGAGTCTTGAAGGAGTGGCCTTGTCTAGGAGCATCTCCTGTGTAGACTACATGTTTCTGGAAGACTGCCTGGCTGGATGTAATGAGCACAGGCTAGGGGTCCTGGGGCACTTCACACCAGGGCTGCCTTGGGCAGATGGCAGGAGCTGAAGTAGACACAGGCCAGGGCTTTCCAGAGTGCTCTGCACATGTGGTGATCTGGTGGAACGTTGGAGCCAAAGCAAATGTGTGTTAGGGGAGCCTACATTCCTCGGTACTGGGGCCACCCTAGCAGGATTGCTGGAGCTGAAGTGGGAGCAGCCTATGAGGTCACAGGACAGCTGGAACTAAAGCCTGTGTGGGGGTTGGGTATGTCCTGGGGTGCTTTATTTCCAGGATTCCTTGGTGCTTTAGTTAGCATGGACCGAGGGTGTCCTGTTGTTTATCATGCTAGGGCCACCCTGGTTGTGTGGCTAAATCTCAGGCAGGTGCAAGCTGGGTGGCCACAGTGGGGGAATTCTAAGGGCTCATGTGGCCTAGGGCCCCCAGGGTTCACTGAGGCAGCAGGCTGGCTAGAGCACCCAGACCCTGGTCCTGTTGCACTATCAAAGTGAAGCACCACCTATCTGGAAAAGTGTTCCAGCAGTTTCTTTACCATTTAGAGGATATGCTAGGTTTAATAAACGGGCTTCCTTTCTTAAAGAAAGTCTAGTTTTCTTTTAATTGTGGTTGGGTTTCCTACACAGGAAAGAAAAACTATCTATGTGAACCTTTTCTGCTCTAGTATTTCAACTCTTTTAACCACTGCAAATAGGATTTCTTTGATCTGCACTGCTTAATATGGAAAAGTCTTGCTGTTCTACATTTGGAGACATGAATTTCCTAACTTAAATTTACCAGAAAAATAAGACATGAAAAAAAATTAAGAGAGGGAGAGAGGGACAGAGGGAGAGGGAGAGAGAGATTCTTAAGCAGGCTCCATGCCCAGCATGGAGCCCAATGTGGGGCTCGATCTCACGACCCTGAGATCATGACCTGAGACAAAAATCAAGAGACACTTAACTGACTGAGCCTCCCAAGCACCCCAAGATATGAAATTTTAACAAGATTTGCCTGAGAGCTCAGGTGTTGGGAAATTATAACAAATTAAAATATCTGTATTTTCGGGGCCACTAGGTGGCTCAGTCATTAAGCGTCTGCCTTTGGCTCAGGTCATGATCCCGGGGTCCTGGAATCGAGCCCCGCATCGGGCTCCCTGCTCCGCGGGAAGCCTGCTTCTCCCTCTCCCACTCCCCTTGCTTGTGTTCCCTCTCTTGCTGTCTCTCTCTCTCTGTCAAATAAGTAAATAAAAATCTTTAAAAAAAATAAAATAAAATAAAATATCTGTATTTTGATAATTTGATAAGTCTTACTCGTGATGCTTTTGGTTTAGTCTCATGTTCCTTGAGCATTCATCAATTTAATTTAATATTAAAGGCCTTTACTTTATCTCATCCAAAGCTGTCTTCATGACCTCATCCTATTGCTTAAACTCTTTCTCCCATACCACACTTTTTTTTAAGTCCCTAAGGATGGGTCTTGACTGTGCTTTTATCTTTTAGGATTTGTCATTCTTTTCAAATGCAAAACCATCTATTCTTATAGATTACTGGAATTTGATTTAGTCTTCTCACAATGGTCAGAAGTAAATTCTCTTTTCTAAATATAGAATTTCAAGAAGAAGGAAAGGGCATTTATTTGTAGACTATAGAGTTTTAAATGATCTGTCTAGTTAGGCATATTTTAAGCACTATATCAAAATCTTGATAATGCTGGAATATGTCACTGTTATATTCTGGCAAGATTCTGAGAGAATACTGCCCAAAGAAACTCCAAATTACAAAACTGCTACAATCCATCCAGAAAGTGACTTTTCACTACTGAAGATGAATCTCTTAAATCACATTTGGCCATTTAATTCTAGATTTTGAAGTGAAAGAAAACCTTCACACTCTTCCCTTTTGTATCGATATGCTAGATCACAGTTTAATGTGACATGCCACATTATGATGAATGCCACTGTACAGATCACATCTCCCCATGACACAGTGGGAGTGCTTAGCTTTGAAGCAAGAGTAGGCAAAGCTATGGCCAAATCGAGTCTTTGTATGGTCTGTGAGCTAAGAATTTTTCAGTATTTTTAAATGGTTGAAAACAAAATCAAAGTAATATTCTGTAATACATTAAAATTACCTAAAATTCAAATTTTAGTGGCTTTAAATAGTTGTGTTTTTGTGGGTTTTTTTGGAATGCAGCCATGCTGATTCATGTACATATTGTCTGTGATTTCTTTCACTACATTGAGAAGATCAAATACTAGTGCTAGAGACCCTTTGGCCCACAAAGTCTAACACATTCACTCTCTGGCCCTTTGCAGAAAAAGTTTGCTGACCCTATGCTAAAACCATACACTTTCCTCTGCATTGTTCCATGGCTATCCTCGGAGCACATTAATTAAAACCTCTACTGCGGAAAGGTTAAAAAAAAAAAGTGACTTTTCTTTGATGATTGGTGGTCTTTGGAATCTTTGCTTATTGAATATTTCCACAAAAATCTTTGTTCTTTCATAATTTCCTAGCATGTCTGTAACTTAAGAGAAGTGTCTCAGGCGCCTGGGTGGCTCAGATGGTTAAGCGTGTGCCTTCATTCAGCTCAGGTCATGATCCCAGGGTCCTGGGATCGAGTCCCGCATCGGACTCCCTGCTCAGCGGGGAGCCTGCTTCTCCCTCTCCCTCTCTCTCTCTCTGTCTCTTATGAATAAATAAATAAAATCTTTTAAAAAAAAAAGTGTCTCATGTATTTTACAACTATGTTCACTGACTTAAAATAATGAATAAAAAAGAATATTTTTGTGAATTATGCATGTAAAACAAGTCCTGAAAAATCTAAGCTACCTGACCCCATAGAAACTCCTTCACTTATTCTATCTGTACTTTATTCTGTAATGTACTTGAAAACGCAACTCTATAGATAGACAAATGATATGAGGCATATAAAGTTTGTATGAAATAACAAGGCTTTCTTACTATACCATCAGAGAGACTGGCTTTGGAAAATCATTGCATTTTGGTATCAGTGAAGAATTAATAAGGTCTAATAAAATATAGAATTAAGTCAAAGACACAAACTGAGAGAAAAAGAGGAGAATAGGAGGGAGAGAAAAAAGTTAACAGTGTAGTTGTTCGCTTTAAAAAATAATTTTTAAGGCATCATCTGACAAGGATGTGATTCTCTAGACTTTAGCCTATTCAAAATTCCAACCATGTATGTCAGGACAATGAAAGTATCTTACTCCAAAACTCAGTACCTCAGAATACCTCAGTGATATGGGAAGCTTCATTCTGCAGCTAGTGGCCTAAACAAACACTGTATGTTCCACCCATAATTATGGTTCTGGATTCTTTCACTCCCCTCCCAGTGACTGACCACAGAAACCACCTCGAAGTTGTTCCTCCTCTAAAATCAACTTCTAGGGTGATTAGTGAAGTTGACTGTAGTGCACTTGAGTTCTCCTCATGGGCTTATAGCTCTAGTCACCCTCTATATGCTCTGAGAAAATGCTCATGAAATTCTCCCTACATTGTGCCACCACTTTTCCACACATGAACATTCACCTTTGGACAACCTCTGAGACGTCAGCTCAAAGAAATAAGCGGTCCCAGGTCTCTTAAATGTATCTCCTGCCAATGCTTAAGAAATCGTGATGAATAATGTAAATGTTCACCAGTCATGGCTTTTGATACAGTACCTGTTACAAAAGCTATGTGTAGCATTTATGATGACCAGAGTGTGATAGTTACGTCAGTGGGACCTCTATTTCTAAACTATTGACAACTATGACTACTTACTTGGCCATTATTGTGCTGCTTGCTTGCCTTGGTCTTCTTTCAGTTCTGCATCTATGTGGGGTTCTCACTTTTTTCCTGTGCTAGCCCTGGATTTCCCAGGATCCTTGAAAGTCATCAACCAAAAGTACGAGATTCTTCCATCATTTCTTTTTTCTTTTATTCTCTGTATACGTTCTTTTTTTTTTTTTTTAAGATTTTATTTATTTATTTGACAGAGCGAGAGAGGGAACACAAGCAGGGGGAGTGGGAGAAGGAGAAGCAGGCTTCCCGCGGAGCAGGGAGCCTGATGCGGGGCTCGGTCCCAGGACCCCGGGATCATGACCTGAGCTGAAGGCAGACGCTTAACGACTGAGCCACCCAGGTACCCCCCTCTCTGTATACATTCTTAACAATTCTGGTTCCTAAATGGTGCTTTCTATCTAACATCTTTCTTTATCTTTATAACCACTACTTTATCATCTTGAGGGTGGACTATATAATTGCTTCCTAAGTTGTTTTTATAGTTCCTGTAATCTGGAGTCTATGGATTCATAAGACCAAAATGCATTGGCTTCAAATTATCTCTAAGTCTTCCAAAATTGTACCCATATATGGTGTTATGAATGATTAAAGGACTGAGGGTCTGGAATACTAATAGTTCATTGATATATAAGTGCTTTAGGGCCTACAGTTTGACTTTGGTTGGCTGAGATACAATTGTATTGGAGCAAGGCTGACACTGATTGATTTCTATCACCTACAGTATTTGTTTTCATGGCACTTATCCCTTGCCAGTAGTGGCCAGGATTTTAGGTCTACTTACGTGCTGGTGAAATCACTAAGTGGATGACTAGATTATTTGGTTAATTAATTAATATGAAAATTATAAGGGTGGGAGACAGTAATGATTGTGCCTGATTAAAAGATACATAACAATTTTGACATCTTTTTATCTGTTGACATGCATATGAGTGACTTTAAAAATCTAGGATTTGGGGGCACCTGGATGGCTCAGTTGGTTAAGCATCTAACTTTGGCTCAGGTCATGATCTGGGGGTCCTGGGATCTGGCCCCAACATCAGGCTCAGCAGGGCGTCTGCTTGTCCCTCTCCTTCTGTCCCTCCCCCTTCTTGTGCTCTCTCTCTCAAATAAGTAAGTTATGATTGTCAGGTGATAGATGATTTGTAAATGCTTGAGTTTGGTTTATTGGCATTAAGTGCTCTGATTTGGGGAGTGAGAGATGTGGCATGGTTGTTATGTTAAGGAGGAGGAGTAAGAAGTATGTAAATATCAGAAAGGATCAGAAGCAATGTTGATGACATAGATCTGAGATGTAAATTCTCAGGGGTGATATAAAGGGTAAAGATGTATATTTGTGATGTTTACTAGAAAAAATATCAAACCTATAAATTAACCAATATTAGGGAAAGACTTACTAAAAAGGAGAGAAGAGTGATTTAAAAAAAAATATTAGGTAAACTGTAGTGAGAGGTAATTACAATAGCAAACCAGGCTGGAAGTATAGGTGAATGATCATAGCTCAGGAAACAGGTGTCCGAGTTCACATTAACTCTAAATTTCCTTGCCTAGCTGTGAGACCTGGGCAAATTCTATGCACGGTCAACTATAGCCTCTTCCTCTATAAAATATCACTGAAATTTCACATATTGCTTATAAACTTTAAATGATACATACTAAAAAATGAAAATGATTTGTAAATCTTAATCTATAGAAATAAATTGCATTAATAATATGGGTGGAAAGGAGAATGGTCCTACTTTAATCCTTGATATACTGTGGACTCTTCAAATTTTACAATAGTGCAAATGTAAACAGAAGCAAGGAAGGCTAGGAAAAGTGGGTCTTAAGAGCAGGGGCCTTGCAGGGGCACCTGGGTGGCTCAGTCAGTTAAGCATCTGCCTTTGGCTCAGGTCATGATCCCAGGATCCTGGGATCCAGCCCCATCTTGGGTTCCCTGCTCCCTTCCCTTCCCTCTCCCCCCTCCCCTCCCTCCCTCTCTCCCCTTCCTCCCTCCTCTCTCCCCTTCCCCCTCACCCTTTCTCCCCTACTCCCTCCTCTTCCATCTGCATGCACGCTCTCTCTCTCAAATAAAATCTTAAAAAAAAAAAAAAGAGCAGGGACCTTGCAGTTAAAAGTTAATTCAGTATTGTATTCTGGCTCTGATTCATTTAAATTCCTTTATCCTCAGAATCTCATCTGAAAAATGGGTATACTTATAGCATCTATCTCTTGAGAATATTTGAGAATTATGCAACATTTGTAGAAATAAAGCAGTTGTAAAAATTTCCCTCATAAAGAGTCTTAAAACAAGCAAGCATTCCTAAATGGTTATTTTCAAAACTGACAGCACAAAAATTTACCCCGCGTCACCACCCTGGGAAAAAAAGGAATATCACATGTCACAGTCCTCCTCCTGTGGTTTATCTTAGTGGGGGTCTGAGAGTCCAGAGTTTGGTTAGAAATTGACTTTGACCATGGGGTTGGTCATCAAGGAGCTTTAAAAGAAAAACTTTTGATTCCAAGAATCCACAAATATGCCATATTTCCAAAGTAATCATCCAAGTTTGGACATCACACATGAATTTTTAACCTAAAGAACCATGTCAGCTCTAAGGAGCTAAGGACCATGTTCATATCACACATGCTTCTAGAGTTACTTCTGAGTCCCTGATTCTATAATTTCACCCTGGTAACCAACTTATTACTCATCATAAATCATTTGAATGCTTAGCCATTGAATATGGAACATTCCCAGTGTTTGGCTGAGTGAGGCAGCCATGGCTCTGTGGTTAACTATAAAGCTATATAGTGCCAGGCTGCCTGGGTCTGAGTCAACTTTAGGTTCTCTAATTAAAAGCTGCAATGACCTGGAGTAAGTCACTTTTCTTTATGTGCCTCAAAATGGAAATAACATGAATACTTTCCTTTTAGGTTTTTTGGTAATGTCCTGAGTTTTAAATGAGTCGGTATTTGTAAAGGGCTTATAGTAGTTCTTGTCACAGAGTAAAACCTCCAAAATAAGCTTGTTTTCATTATAGGAAGTTATTTCCCTAAACTAGCAATTCTCAAAATTTAGCTACACAGGAATCATCTGGAAAGCTTGTTAACAAACAGACTCCTAGGTCCCATCCCTGCAATTTCTGATTCAGTGGTGGTTCTGGGATGGAGTCTGAGAATTCTTTTTTTTTATTTTTATTTTTTATTTTTATTTATTCATGAGAGACAGAGAGGCAGAGGCAGAGGGAGAAGCAGGCTTCCCAAGGAGTAGGGAGCCCGATGTGGGATTCGATTCCAGGACCCTGGGATCACGACCCCAGCCAAAGGCAGACGTTCAACCATCTGAGCCACCCAGGTGCCCAGAGAACTCTTTTTTTTTTTTTTTAACAAGGTCCCAAGTGAGGCTGATATTGTTTGTCCCTGAGTTCCACGGTTCTGAAGTATTCATTTCAAATTCCCATCAAATCTTATATACAGTATAACCAGAGAAAGTGAAACAAGGTCATTTTAGTTATATTAATTCAGTGTTTATGAGTCAAAACATTGGAAGCCCGGTCTACAATTGCAGGAGCTATTAAACAAGGTCTCAGTGGCTAGTGGCAATTCCTGGACAGTGGGGGTGGAGATGGGGGGTGGGAAAAACACAACCCGAACAAATAATTGCATTTAAATCCAGTTCTCTAATGATCCTTTTCACAAGAGAGTTTCTCCAAATGGGCCAAACAGGAGATTCAAACTGCAGGTATCCCAGGTTATCGTCGCCAACTCTCAGCCTTCGGGCAGAACCTGGGGGAACTACAGACGGTGGGGACTCAGCCAAACTCTGAAACCCACAGGCCCACCTGTCAACAGTGAAGCAGATCAACGTGGGCATGAACGTCCAGCCACTGAAACTGTCCTGCCCACCGGCTCCCACTTACACGGGAATTGGAAGTCTAGGAGGAAGTGAGACAGAAGGCAAACAGGCGTCTCGCGCTCTCTTAAAAATAAAGAGGAGCTTGGTGGTCGTTTATTTTCCGGGCGCCGCAGAGCCCCGGCGGAGTCCCCAGACACATAAGTCAACGTCACCACGGTCCCCGCCCCGCCTTCCCTCCTCCGCTCTGGAAGGTCCCGAGACCCGGCGGCTAAGCTTGGGACACCGCTGACCGCGTGAGCCCATTGGTCACCTGGGCAAAGAGGTGAGCGGCTCCGCCAATCCTTTCCTGGAAGGGGACGGACGGGACGGCCGAGCGACTAGGGGCTCGGCGTGGGAACGCAGCGAGTCCCGCTGCAGGAGGCAGCCCCGGCGAGCGCACAGGGAGGACGCCCTGGGGAGCGAGGGGCCATTAAAGCAAGCAGGAGCAAGTCACCTCTTCAGTGACTGATGCCAGGCAAAAGATGCACTCTGGGCAAAGATTAATTCAGTAGCTGGAGACCCGTATTGTGGCCATCTATGACAGATCTGTCCAAAAATAGAGAAACTCCTGGGACCTGGGGGAAAAAAATGGAGTGATATTAATAGTTATATTTCAATGACAACTTTAGGGAAAGGAAATTTTAAAACTTCCACTTTGTCTTTTGTTTCTGTAACAATTATAATAACAGGAATGTTTCTGTATTCTGGATTAATGTGGGCACACACGGGTTAGAATTCACTGAAGCTGTGGACGCCTTCCAGGTCTCTCTCCAGAGTTATCACTCCTGAGCTGCAAGCCGAAAAGCCTAAGCCATCTGCTCATTTTGGGGAGCAGAGAACTTGTCCTCACTCAGTTTTGGATACAGTTTTCCACTTCCTGCTAAGATTTTCTGTCTCTGCCTGGGTCAGGAGAGGATTCAGAACCAGGAAAGAGCTCAGGTACTGTTAATTTCTATTTCGTTATATACATTTTCAGGTTTAAATTTGTGAGAATGCACTGTCCATATGTTCTTGTAGAGTTGTGATTCTTTTAAATAACTCTCATGTGGGCGGGCATAACCCAGAACTTCTGTTTTCTAGCTGAATGAGAGAATTACCTTTGTCTCATCATTTGTTCATTTGTTTTTTTGCTTAACTAATGATGGAAGGTGGAAATGCTGTCTCCAATCATATGTTTACTTAAAATTTTTGTAATTGGATGGTTATAATGACAAAAGTCATGTGATTAATCCTATATTAAATTTTAATTTGAACTAAATTCTGATAATAATTCCATTATCTTTATGTATATGAAGACTAGCAATTCTGCATCTGTTTTTAGCGTTGTTTATGGCTAAAGGGTAGTTGCTGGTATAATCCCAAAGAAACCATTCTATTATCCCGAGGAATGTTGAGATTTATAAATTACGAAGGTCACTTTTCTTAGAAAAGCACAATAAAAATTTTATTGCAATCCTTGTATATTCTGAATTTCAAGATAAAATTAGGTTTGGATCCCTCAGCTTGCCCCACACATGGGTAATAGAGATCATTTTTCCAAGAAGTTGAGTGTATTTCTTCCCTGATGATGCTCCCCGACTCCCATGGCAGACAAGAGGAGGTGGAGGAGGAGGAGGGGGAAGAGGAAGTGGAGGGAGGGAGGTGGAGGAGGGACCAAGGAAAGGTACAGAGGGACATTCTAAGCAAAGCAAAAGCACCCAGCAGCATGTGTTCCAGGGGTCAGGGTGGCCCATTCCAGTGCAGGTGCAAGGCTCAAGTTCTCTCATCCAGTAAGTTACTGTGGCTTATGGTCATTACATGGCAGTGAAGTGTGCAATGTGTATTTTTTGGCAAGGACTAGAGGACATGTTTGAGATTTATTCACCCTTCCAGTGGAGTATTATAGCTCTTAAAAATGTTTTTGAAGAAGGTTTAATGAAGCAAAAAACAGACCTTATATATTCAATGAATAAAATGTGTTACAAATTTCGTTTTTGATCACATATACTCACACATACACACAGAAACATACACCACCTATACAAGGCTGGAAGGAATACAGCAAAATATTAATGATTATATCTGGGTGGTGGGAATATGAGTAATTTTCTTCTAATTATTTACAGCTTCCAAACTTTCTATGATTAGTTTTATAATCAGTTTTTTAAAAGTTGGCCTAAAAGAACTAATGGATAAACAGGAAACTAAGCCTTCTGTTGGCATAATACCTTTGTTATGGTCTCTCTTTTTTCTTTCCTTGAATCTCTAAGTCATAGGGATTACTGCTTTTCACTAAGAAGTGAGAAGCTGTGAAGGAATTTTCACAACAATTAATATCCCACTTGATCACAAGGCTATGTGAAGAGTAAGTTTTACCATACAAGTTGTGAATGAATGAAATTAGCTACTTATGACCTTTCAGAAAGCTCTCCCAGATTCCCAGACTTAGTGTGTGTAGCTGTACTGGAACTTTGCTCAAACCATACCTATAACTCTGAGGTGTGCTTCCCCCCCCCACCCCCCCCCCCCCAGAATGAAGGTGAAAGGCAGAGGCATCACCTGCTTGCTGGTCTCCTCCGTGATGTGCCTGGTGGCCAGCCCTGGGGGCAAGGCCTGTCCTCGCCGCTGTGCCTGCTACGTTCCTACAGAGGTGCACTGCACGTTTCGGTACCTGACCTCTGTCCCGGACAGCATCTCACCCGATGTGGAGCGCATTAATTTAGGGTGAGTGGGGGCCCTTGTCCCTTTCTCAAAGAGAGATCACACTGATGCTTTGTCCCCAAAATAGCAAAACAAAACTTGTGAATTTAGGAGATGAACCAAAATTGTTTTAACAGTATTTCTTGTCTGAAATAAGCACAGGAAGATCTTAAGTTTGTAAGGGAAAATAAGCAACATTTTCCTGGTAAACTTTTACTAGGAGAAAGTGCTAGAACCTGAAATCACTCTCCGTAGGATGGGAGGCCCAAGATTACAGAAGAACTTCATTCTGGCTATCTTTTTGCTGGAAAATAGCATCTCTTAAGAATTAGATAATAGGACACTGGAAGTGTCCTCCTATATATAAAAGATATATATGAAAAGTTGGTTAGATCCTTTGGTAAGGCCCTTGGACTTCTTTTCATGCAAAGTGACTTATTTAAAATTCTTTCAAAAATGTAAACCTAATTAAATCTGCTAAAAGGTGACTATATTTTAAAGTTTCGCGAAAAACTGTGGTGTGTGTGTGTATGCACATGCAGTCAGATTTAACATCATGTATTGGATAATAGCACCTACTATATGCCAGGGATACAGCAATGAACAAGATGTATTATTCACTTCTAGAAGCTAGAGTGAAATGGAGAAGACAGATGCACAATCAGTACAATTAGTAAGAACCATCAGAGTGCATACAAAGTACCTTGGAACCATCACTAATGATAATAGCTAACACTGACTGGGCCCTTACCGTGATCTGGCACTGACCTAAGACTCTCCATGTATTCACTCAATCCTCAGAACACCTTTTAAGTCGCTTCTATTATTTGCATTTTATAGATGAAGAAATGGAGGCTTAGAAAGATTGCTGATTTTACCCAGGGTTGACCGACTACCAAGGCCTAAGTTCATAATCCTAGCCAAACTATTTGGCCAAACTCTTTGGTTAAGAGTCCAGGTTTCTTAACCACTACTTTATAGTGAGAAATTCTACCTGGAAAAGCAAGGGGTGGGGGTGGGCATGTCCTCAAAGAACAGGCTGGGCCTGACCAGGAGTCACAAGTAGAGAGAGGTAGAGTCAAGGGCATCCCAAGCTGAAGGAACAGTATATGCAGAAAGGGTCGAAAATGAGGAGGGATGTGCTTGCCCTGGGAAGGGGAATGTGGACAGTGTAACCGAGACTGCCAGGACCGGGGAGTGGGTGGACCTTCTGTGGCATCTGATGAATCTCAATATATATCAAGCGTTTGATTTTCTCCTTCGAGCACAGGTTATAAAAAGGGAGGTATTGGGGCACCTGAGTGGCTCAGTTGGTTAAGAGTCTGCCTTTTGCTCAGGTCACAATCCTGGGGTCCTGGGATCAAGCCCCGCATTGGGCTCTCTACTCAGTGGGGAGCCTGCTTCTCCCTCTCCCTCTGCCCCCATCACATGCTCTCTCTCTCTCTTTCTCAAATAAATAAAATCTCAAAAAAAAAAAATAAATAAAAAGGGAGGTACAGGCTTTTTGTGTGGACGTGCGCGCGCGCACTGTTGCTTTGACATCGGAACCGCAGCTGACAGGCCTAGCTTATGCCTGACGTTTTAATTTCAGGTACAACAGCTTGGTTAGATTGACAGAAACGGATTTTTCTGGCCTGAACAAATTGGAGTTGCTAATGCTGCACAGCAACGGCATTCATACAGTCCCGGCTAAGACCTTCTCAGATTTGCAGGCCTTGCAGGTAAGACCGGGGAGGGGGAGGTGCGGGTTCAAGAGGCGAGATGTACCCTTGAATGCTGACCATTCCAGTGGAACCCAAAAATCAACATTCTGTGTATTAGAGGGAGACCTCAAAGGAGGATGTCCAAGACTGATTGCTCTTTAAATGCAATAGTATGTGGAAATTAGAATAATAAGAAAATTCTGAGGCATTTTCTCAGATCTAGGCTAATAGGAAAAAAAAAATTAATACCCAGGGATTACTACACCTTTAAAATTTAATCCAGAAAGGCTACTTCTAGTCCTGTTCATCTGGGAGTTGCTGTCTTAGACAGAAGTTAGCTTTCTACACATAAATATCCTTTTAAAATTTTTACTTGTTCAAAAAATTTTGAGAAGTTATGGGGACTTCTAAGAATACATCAAATATTACAAGAATTATCACTCCAGTATGTGACAAAGTAAAGATAAAACACATCTAGGGATAAGAAAAAAGGGGATCATGGGGAAATGTATATGGAAAGATCAGTATGTCTGATACATATGTAGGACTTAAAGATTTTGAGAAGCTAACTCACAATTGAAGATGCCTATCAAATTTTTTAAATACATGAAAAAAAAAGCTGTTCAGGAAAAGCACAACCATATGTGATTTATTCTTTAAAAAAATTTTATCACTGTGTATTTGACATACAATATTATACTAGTTTCAGGTGTACAATATAAGTGCTTCAACATTTATATACATTAGGAAGTGATTATGATAAATCTAGCTACCATCTGTCATGATACAAAGTTGTTACAGTATTGTTAACTATATTCCCTATGCTGTACATCACATTCCTATGATTTATTTATTTTATAGCTGCAAGCTTGTAACTTTCAATCCCCTTACCCTATTTTCCCCACCCCACTCCGGCCCCTTACCCTATTTCCCCCCCCACCCCCACCCCCCCGGCAAATACCAGAATGTTCTCTGTACCTATGAGTCTGTCTGTATCTTTTTTGTTTTTTGGAATCCACAAATAAGTGAAATTTTATGGTGCTTGCCTTTCTCTGACTTATTTCATTTAGCATACTATCTTTTATTCTATCCATGTTATCACAAATGGCAAGATTTTATTCTTTTTTATGACCAAATAATATTTGTGTGTGTGTAGACACACATATACATATATACATATACATCTTCTTTATCTATCTGTTGATGGACACTTAGGTAGCTTCCATATCTTGGCTATTGTAAATAATGCCGCAGTAAACATAGGGGTGCATATATTTTTTCGAATTAGTGTCTTCATTTCGTCCAGATAAGTATGCAGAAGTGGAATTGCTGGATTGTATGGTAGTTCTAATTTTAATTTCTTGAGCCATCTCCATACTATTTTCCACAGTTGCTGCACTATTTGTATTCCCACCAAGAGTGCACAAGAGCTCCCTACCTCTAACATCCTCACCGACACCTGTTGTTTCCTGTGTTGTTAATTTTCGCCATTCTGACAGGTGTAAGGGGATCCCTCATTGTGGTTTGGCTTTGCATTTCCCTGATAATAAGTGATGTTGAGCATCTTTCAAGTGTCTGTTGGCCATCTGGATGTCTTCCCTAAAAGAGATCTGTCCATGTCTTCTGCCCATTTTTTAAATTGGATTATTTGTTTTTGGGGTGTTGAGTTTTATAAGTTCTTTGTATATTTTGGATACTAACACTTTATGGGATATGTCATTTGCAAATACCTTCTCCCATACCATAAATTTTGCCTTTTAGTTTTGTTGATGGTTTCTTCACTGTGCAGAAGCTTGTGTGTGTGTGTGGGGGGGGGGGTCCCAATTGTTCATTTTGATTTTTGTTTCCCTTGCCTCAGGGTACCTATCTACAAAAAAGTGCTAGGGATGATGTCAGGGAAATTTCTGGCTGTGCTCTCTTCTAGGGTTTTTATGGTTTCAGGTCTCACATTTAGGTCTTTAATCCATTTTGAATTTATTTTTGTCTATTGTGTAGGAAAGTCATCCAGTTTCACTCTTTTGCATGTGGCTCTCCAGTTTTCCCAACACCATTTGTTGAAGAGATTATCCTTTTCCCACTGGATATTCTTTCATGCTTTGTTGAAGATTAATTGACCATGTAACTGTGGGCTTATTTCCAGGTCTTCTATTCTGTTCCATTGATCTTTGTGTCTATTTTTTGTGCCAGTACCATACTGTTTTGATGGCTTATAGCTTTATAATATAACTTGAAGTCCAGAATTGCAATGCCTCCAGCTTTGCTTTCCTTTTTCAAGATTGCTTTCACTATTTGGGGTCTTTTGTGGTTCTACTCAAATTTTAGGATTGTTTGTTCTAACTGTGTGAAAAATGTTGATATGTTGATAGGGATTGCATTAAATGTGTAGATTGCTTTGGGCAGTATGGTCATTCTAGTAACATTTGTTCTTCCAAACCCTGAACATAAAATGTCATTCCACTTCTTTGTGTCCTTTTCCATTTCTTCATTAATGTATTATAATTTTCAGGTACAGGCCTTTCAGCTCTTTGGTTAGGCTTATTCCTGCCTATCTTATTGTTTTTGGTGCAATTGTAAAAGGGATTGTTTTCTTAATTTCTCTTCTGCTTCATTATGGGTGTATAGTAATGCAACAGATTCCTGTATACTGATTTTATATCCTGTGACTTGACTGAATTATCAGTTTTAACAATTTTTTGGTGGAGTCTTTCAGGTTTTCTATATATAGAATTATGTCATCTGCAAATAGTGAATGTTTCATTTCACCTTACCAGTTTGGATGCCTTTTATTTCTTTTTGTTGTCTGACTGCTGTGGCTAGGACTTCCAATACTGTGTTGTATAAAAGTGTTGAGACTGGACATCCATGTCTTGTTCCTGACCTTAGGGGAAGGGCTGTCCATTTTTCCCCACTGAGGATAATGTTGGCTGTGGGTTTTTCATATATGGCCTTATGTTAAAGTATGTTCCCTCCAAACCTACTTTGTAGAGGGTTTTTATCATGAATGGATGTTGTACTTTGTCAAATGCTTTTTCTGCATCTATTGAAATGATCATATAGTCTTATCCTTTCTCTTATTGATGTGATGTGATGTTGATTGATTTGCAAATATTGAACCACTCTTGCAACCCAGGAATAAATCCCACTGGATCAGGGTGAATGATTTTTTTAATATATTGCTGGATTTGGTTTGCTAGTATTTTGTTGAGGATTGTTGCATCTATGTTCATCAGAGATATTGGCCTGTAGTTCTCTTTTTTTCTGGTGTCTTTATCTGGTGTTAGTATCAGAGTAATGCTGGCCTCATAGAATGAATTTGGAAGTTTTCCTACTTTTTCTATTTTTTGGAGTAGTTTGAAAACAGTAGGTATTAACCCTTTGTTAAATGTTTGGTGGAATTCACCTGTGAAGTCCTCTATCTGGTCCTGGACTTTTGTTTGTTGGGAGCTTTTGGACTACTCATTCAATTTCTTGCTGGTTATTGGTCTGTTCAAGTTTTCTGTGTCTTCCTATTTCAGTTTTGGTAGGTTTTATGTTTCTGGGAATTGATCCATTTCTTCTAGGTTGTCTAATTTGTTGGCATATAGTTTTTCATAATATTCTAATTGTATTTCTGTGGTATTGGTGGTTATTTCTCCTCTCTCATCTGTTATTTTCTTTATTTGGGTCCTTTCTCTTTTCTTTTTGATAAGGCTGTCTAGAGGTTTATCAATTTTATTGATTTTTTTCATAGAACCAACTTCTGGTTTCGTTGTATCTGTTCTATTGTTTTTTTAGTTCCTATATCATTTATTTCTGCTCTAATCTTTGTTATTTTCTTTTTTCTGCTGGTTTTCGGTTTTGTTTTTTTCTGTAGCTCCTTTAGGTGTAAGATTAGGTTGTTTATATGAGATTTTTCTTCTTGAGTTATGCCTGTATTGCTATAAACTTCCCTCTTAGAACTGTGTTTGCTGCATCCCAAAGGTTTTATACCATTGTGTTTACATTTTCATTTGTTTCTATGTACTTTTTTATTCCTTGATTTCCTGACCCATTCATTGTTTAGTAGCATGTTATTTGACCTCCATGTATTTGTGCTCATTCCAGACTTTTTCTTGTGGTTGACCTCTAGATTCATAGTGTTGTGGTCAGAAAAGGTACATGGTATGACTTCAGTCTTTTTGTATTTGTTGAGGCTGGTTTTGTGGCTTAATATGTATTCTGTTTTAGAGAATGTTTCATGTGCACTTGAAAATGTGTATTCTGCTGTTTAAGGAGGGAATGTTCTAAATATGTCTGTTAAATCCATCTGGTCCGGTCTGTCATTCAAAGCCATTGTTTCCTTGTTTATTTTCTGTTTAGATGATCTGTCCATTGATGTAAGTGGGGTGTTAAAGTCCCCTACTATTACTGTATTATTTTAGATTAGTTCTGTCATTTGTTATTAACTGTTTTATGTATTTGGGTGCTCCCATGTTGGCTGCATAAATATTTACAATTGTTATGTCCTTGTTGGATTGTTGCCATTATTATTATATAGTGCCCTTTGTTGTCTCTTGTTACAGTCTTTGTTTTAAAGCCTATTTTACCTGATGTAAGTATTGCTACTCCAGCTTTCTTTTGACATCCATTTGCATAATAAATGGTTCTCCATCCCCTCACTTGCAATCTGCAGCTGTCTTTAGGTCTAAAATGAGTCTCTTGTAAGCAGCATGTACTGGGTCTTTTTTTTTTTTTTTAATCCATCTGTCACCCTGCAACTTTGATTGGAGCATTTAGTCCATTTAAATTCAAAGTAATTATTGAGAGATAAATACTTATTGCCATTTGATTACTTGTCATGTGGTTGTTTCTGAAGATTTTCTCTGATCCTTTCTTTCATGGTTTGCTGGTTTTCTTTAGTGAGATTTTTGGATTTCTTTCTATTGATTCTTTGCATATGTATTAGTGGTATTTTGATTTGTGGTTACCATTAGATTTGTACATAACATCTACATATAGTAGTCTGTATTAAGTTGATGGTCTTTTAAGTCTGAACCCATTCTTTACTCCTCTGGTCCCCATGTTTTAGGTATATGGTATCATATTTTATATCATTTTATTGTGTGAGTTCTTCGACTGGTTTTTTATATAAATATTCATTTTTACTGCTTTTTTGTTTTCTACCTTCATACTGTCATTTTTGGTCTTTTCTTTCCACTCAAAGATTTCCCTTTAATATTTCTTGCAAAACTGCTTTGATGGTCATGAACTTCTTTAGTTTTTTGGGGGAAACTATTTCTCCTTCTATTATAAATGCTAGCCTTGCTGGACAGAGCATTCTTGGCTACAGGTTTTTCCCATTCAGCAATTTGAATATATGCCACTTCTTTCTGGCTTGGAAAGTTTCTGCTGAAAAATCTGCTGACAGCCTTATGTGGGGGGGGGGGTTCCTTTGTATGTAACTGTCTTCCTTTGTCTTGCTACTTTTAAATTTTTTTCTTTATCACTATATTTTGCCATTTTAATTAAAGTACATCTTGGTGTGGATCTGTTATTGTTGATTTTGTTGGGGGTTCTCTGTGCCTCCTAGATCTGGATATCTGTTTCCTTCCTGAGATTAGGGAAGTTTTCAGCTATTATTTCTTCAAATAAATTCTCTGCCCCAATTTCTCTGTTCTTCTTCTGGGACTCCTATAATAAAAATGTTATTACATTTGATGGAGTCACTGAGTTCCCTAAGTCTATTTTTGTTTTGCATAATTCTTGTTTCTCTCTTTTGTTTAGCTTGATTACTTCCCATTACTCTGTCTTCTAGGTCATTAATATGTTCCTCTGCTTCTTCCTGTGTGCTGTTCATTACATCAACTGTGTTTCTCATTTTGTTTATTGAGCCCTTTATCTGTGCTATGTTATTCCTTATCTCTGTGTTAATGGTGTCACTGATGTCCTCCATTCTTTTCTCCAGTCCAGTGAGAATCCTTATGATCATTGCTTTAAATTCTCCATCAGGCATGTTACTTATATCTGTTTTACTTAGAACTCTGGCAGTGGCCTTGTCCTGTTTTTTCATTTGTGACAAATTCCTTTGTCTTCTCATTTTGTCTAAGTCTCTGTGCCTGTTTCTCTGTGTTAGGAAAGTCAGCTATGTCTCCTGTTATTGAGGGTAATGGCTTTATGAAGAAGAGTTCCTGTAGTGCCCTGCAGTGTAGTGCCTCCTGTTCCCCAGGGCGTGGAGCCTCCAGGAGTATCTCCAGTGTGTGCTGCATGAGCTCTGCTATTGTGTCGTGGCTGCTTGATCCTTCAGGCCAGTTGTCTGCAGAGGCTCTCTTTGTCTGTTGTTGGCAGTGTTTGGTCCCTGGCCTAAATGTGATGTGTTTTAACTAAGCGTGCTCTGGTTTGCTTGTGAAATGAGACCTGTTGCCCCTGCCACCAGAACTGAAGCTACACAAAACTCTCAGGTCAAGAGACATGGGGTTGCAGGGGTTTGAGCTGGTCTTCTGAGGGAGGCAGCCCACTGCCCTGGGACTGAGGCAAGCTTGACTGGGAAGGGCAGTTCTTCTGGAGCTCAGGCAGGTGGGGCTTGGTGTAAGCAAGTTAGGTAGTGAGTATTGGTGCTGCATTGGTTCCCACGGGTGGCCCTGTGCTTATGCTGAGGTGCAGGGGAGGGAAATAGAGCCTTCCAGTTTCTTTGTTCCTGGAGGAGTCTCTCTGTGAACACTGCACCTCTGGGACATAAACCTCTAGTTGCTCCCCAGGCACTCTTCAGATCCACAGTATATGTCTGTGGGCTGTTTGCCCTGCCTGCTTTCCAAGTAAAGCCTCAATGCCTTCCAATCTCTCCCAGAGCTGAGCACACCAACCCTTAAAACTCCAGGTTTAAAGCCCTGCTAGTTGCAAGAACTCACAAAATTCGGGCCCTCTCACTTTCCAGGCCAATTGCTGTGGGCATTCATTTTCCCCATGCATTCCCCTGTTGGTCTGTCTTTTGCCCTTCTCCATGACTGCAGCTCCCCACCACAGCAGCCACAATCCATACCTCTCCCAAGCTGCAGCTCTGTACTTTCTATCTTCTTCGATGTGGCCTCTTCTCTACCTTCAGTTATGGAGTTTGTTCTGCCAGTCTTCAGATGGATTTCTGGGGGTTTTAGGATGATTTGATAGTTATCTAGTTGTATTTGTGGGATGAGAAGAGCCTAGGGTCCTCCTACTCCACTGCCATCTCCCCCTCACACCTGAATGAATTTAAAAATTTTAAGAGGATCTAATATACCAGGGAGATTATAACTATAAGCAAAATAATTTCCAATGTGTAGAGGGCACTTCAGAGCCATGGTCCACAAGACTCATATGAATCAAAATCAAGTAGGTCAAATAAAAACCCCCGTTGAAGGAGTTACCTTTTTAAGCCAAATCGTCTGTTAGTGATTTTATGTAATTGAGTTTCAACTTCCCCCAGAAGTGTTAATTCAGGTGCAGCAGGTGGTGTTGACCATAGGACAGATATATCCTTGCTCAGCTAAAAGATAGTCAAGGGCTATCCTATTATCAAGAACTATGTTGGCCAGAGAGCCTAAGAATCTTTGTTGGGCAGCTCTTGTCTTAGCAATGGAATCTGCAGTATCTTCAGGAGTTAAAAAGAAGTTCCTGATCATATCTTTATTTATTTTCACTCCTAACTAGGGAAGTATGGCCCTGCCAAAGAAAGCAATTCCTGAATTATGAATGCCTCCTCATAGGTCTTTTCTAACTCAGTGATGTAAATACGGGAGAGTTAACTAATGAAGTATATTAGTTATGGAAAGTTAAGGGCACAGTTAGATAACCTAGAAGGCATTGCCCAGCTTGTGTGCCAGCCATCTAGACATTCGTAGGCCCAAGAAGAATTAGAACCATCACAGACAAAGATAAATCCTGTTGGCACACAGACCATTACCATTAGGGAGGTACTATTAATGGATTTGTTCACAGGTACTGCTGCATTTGCTGGTTCAAGCCAAGAGTCAGTCAGGTTTTCAGTGCATATAAGAAGAGAATCCCTAAACCTGAGAGTGTTGTTCTAAATGTCTTGCAAAGATGGGTGCTGCTGGTAAGTTCTCTTGGTGAGAACAGATAGGATCTAGATAATCATGGGAATATGGGGGTGCAAACATATTAAGATTTACATAGGTATTTGTGTTTAGATAGATAAGTACAGTCATTATTGGAGAAAGGTAAAAAGGCACTGGATATTTTGGCCATGAAAGTTGAACTTGGTAAGAGATTTCTAAGGGGGTGGGAGGGGCTGATTGTAGTCTGCAGTGACACTGGGAATAGAAGAGGAATTACTTATAAGGAGTACCAGGAGATCTCTAGCATCAAGGATAGATAAAAAGCTTTGACAAATCCAGCAGTCTGAAAGGTTACTGCCCTTAGCAATGGCCTGGGAGATATGGATGATGGCATTATCTTTCCAGACCAATGCCAGAGTAAAGACAAGGAAAAGAAGGAGAAGGTTTTCTTGTTTAAAGTATGAAATTTTGATCTGTCATTTTGGGCAGAAGCCATCTACCTCAATGTCAGCTACCTCTCTTCCTTGTCAATTTGATTCAGAAGTCTCCAGCATCTATACAGGAACAGATGTCAGGTGGAGCTCTCTTCAGCTGTGAGTATCGTATCCAATCCTTTGTAGTTTTGCAGCAATGCCAGGTTAGAAGCACTTGGTAAGGTCCCTTTCAATGGAGCCTGAGGACTATCTTCTGATAATGTTTCCAAAATACCTAATCACCAGACTCCAGATTGTGACTAACAGGGACCTTCCGATTGACATCTGGGAAGGTTTTTTTAACCTGTTGATGATAGGCTTAAGCATAAGACATTAGAGATTTACAGTGGCTGGTCATACCAGCACAAGATGACAATCAGCAGAAAGTTTATGCCAATAGGCACTGGTCTGCTGGTGACTCTCTTGTGTGGAATGGGTTTGTTTCTTAAAGGGAATATTGTAAATGGTCAGCAAGACCAAAGGCAATACCTTAGGCCAAAGAAGTCCAGTAGTTTCAGCAGGTTTAGAGATTTTTAAGTTTGAGGATCATTAGTTCTTTCTGATGCCTGATGATTGAGGGTGATAAGAGCAATGATAATTCCAAGAAGTTTGCAAGGCTTTTGTTAAGGCTCATGATTTGCCTGGTGAAGTCAGTGCCTTGATCACTGGGGATTAGGGAAGGTACACCAATGAGAAACACATTGTCTAATAGTTTATTTGCTACTGTGAGGGCATCAGACTTGTGGCAACGGAAAGCTTCAATCCATCCAGAAAACACACACATAAAATAACAAGAACATATTGATAACTCATACTAAGTGGCAGTTGAATGAAGTCCAGCTGCAGGTGTTCAGAGTGTCCAGAAGGAAGACTGAAGACTCTGGGAACAACAAGTTTATCCAGGATTATGAATTTAACAGGTCAGACATTGGGAGACTATCTTTGCAATTTTTTTTTTTAATTTTATTTATTTGGCAGCACAAGCAGGGGGAGCAGCAAGCAGAGGGAGAGGGAGAAGCAGATTCCCCGCTGATCAGGAAGCCCGATACGGGGCTCGATTCCAAGACCCTGAGATCATGACCTGAGCTGAAGGCAGACACTTAACCAACTGAGCCACCTAGGAGCCCCTGCAAATTTTTTTTTTTTTTTAAGTAAGCTCCATACCCAGCATGGACCCCAGTTCAGGGTTTGAACTCAAGACCCTGTGATCAAGACCTAGCTAAGATCAAGAGTCATACGCTTAACCGACTGAACCACCCAGGTGCTCCTGTCTTTACAACTTTATACAAGTCTCTCCATCAATATCCATTCATAATTGAAGTCATTTTAAATGCACTACCATGGGTTAAGGAATGCAAAACACATGAAAAATGGGGTTTGTCAGGGAGCCAGGAAGAACTATCTTGGGTTCTTCCAGGAAGAACCATCTTTGGTTTCCCATGGGCCCAACTATTCACTTAATTTACAGCCTTTGTTTACCCATCTTAATTTCTCTGATTTGGAAGCAGACTGTTGCCATGTTACAAGGACATGAGGATGGCAAAAGTCTGGTAATGAGGGGCCATTTACTGCAGCAGCAGAAAGGATTCCATCTATAAGTGTCATAATTTTACAAATACAATAGAGAAGGCTTAGTATTACTTATTTGACAATGCTTCCCATGTAATTTACGAATCAAGTAAGTCTAATTAGTTTAACAAATCCTTTGGAATATTCCAGGTCAATAAGACTTCATTTAGAATTTGATAATTAGGGGCACCTGGGTGGCTCAGTTAAGGTTAAGTGTCTGCCTTCAGCTCTGGTCATGATCCCAGGGTCCTGGGATCGAGCCCTGTGTCGGGCTCCCTGCTCAGCTGGGAGCCTGCTTCTCCCTCTCCCTCTGCTCCCCTGCTCCTGCTCTCTTGCTCAACCTCTATCTCAAATAAATTTTAAAAAATCTTTAAAAAAAAATATATAAATTATATATTATATGATATATATTATATATAAATTATATATTATATGATATATAATATATATTATATATAAATTATATATAAAATTATATATATTATAACCATATATATATCATTTTAAAGCACTTGCCTAAATAAAATCACAGACCATTATGAAATTTCACCTTTTAAGTATGAAGAAACTTTTACAATCTGTTATCAAAAGCAGACCAAAACCCCAAGAAAACTGTTCTTTTAACAGTGAGAAAATCAAATTCTAATTTTGTACCAACTTACTTTTAATATTAAAACTCATTTTTAAGTTCCTTTTAATTTAGCCAGCTTGTTTATACATTAAAATTCATTTTCAAAGATTCTTTTTCCACAAACCTTCTACAACTCTTTTCTACATTCCAATTTTGCTTTGTTTTTCTTTTTTAAATGATTAGCCTCAAATTAGGACAAAATTACTTTCTTTTCCCTCAATATCAACAAAATGTATTACATTCTTTATACCTTATCTTAGCAAAAATATATCCTATTTTCCTGGCATATGAAGATGTTTTCCTTATTATTTCTATGAGCTTTATTTACATATACTATTTAGAATTCTTAACCCTTGGAAACCTTAATTTCTAGTGAAAAATAAGAAGTAAGCAATTGTGAACTGTTTGTTATGCTAACATTCCTTAAATTTGCAGATTTATGAATACATTGTATAATTCCTAGAAACATATACCTTATTCAGTTTTCCAATAGAGCACTAACATCCAAATACCTTAATTTTTCCGTAACAAGAAGCCAAAAGTAGATAAACCTATGTTTAGTAGTTATTGTTTATTTTTTTAATCTTATCAGGAAACGATCTAGATATTCAGTGAGTTCACCTTCACTCATCACTTAGCAAAACTTTAAGTTTTCAAGGTACCAAGAAGATTTGGAAAACTTTTAAAACTTTTTGTCTATTCAATCTATTTGTACTTGACAGTTATATCTAGATTACCCATGAAAACTTCATGAGACATCAAAGAAAATCAACTATCATTCTAAGTAATTTTTGCTGACAAATTGCAACAGATGTAACATGAATTAAGTAAATTTGGCAGAATAGAAGTGGATTATCTGTATTATATTCAAAGTTTGATAACTATAAAGACATGCCCATTTTAATTAAACCAACAAACTTAAACTTGCTAAAGATCTTCCCAGATCAAGTGAATTTGAAAAACATTTTAGTTTGTTTCTATTATATTTGACAATTTAATTCATATAAGCATTTAATTTTCTTTAAGCCAATTCAATAGAGCTCTTGTACACATTAATTTTAGCAATACCATCTGGAGGTAGAAAATACCATATATCTACAACACACATATATGACACACATGAACATAGAAACAGATGTAGAGAACTTATACCTTCTGTTTTTAAATTACTGCCATGAAATAGGTACAAAACTCATTTATTATAAAAGTTGAATCTAAATTTGTTTCTCTGGTAGATGGAATAAATTAAGCTTACTTGATAATAAAGTTATTAAATCTTTTCAAATACCTATTCCGGTGTCAGCTGGGACAAATAGTAAATATTTCTGGCAGTATTAAATTCCTGAGGTATTGTCAAAGATGGTGAAAAGATACTATTATCACAAGATCTAGAGTCTCTCCCAAAGATAGCCAAAGAAAGAACTAACAACCTATGTTTCCCAGGCAATCAGAAAGCCAAGCCAAGCTCCTAGGATATAAAAAAAAAAGACAAGAAGGCAATAGTTATTCCTAGAAGAAAGGATCAATAACCAGTTGGTCTGAATTTGGAAAGGATGGGCCAATGTGAAATTTTATTTGTTTCTCTTGACTGGGCTCAGGAAGTAATCGATTTACAAAAACTCTGGAGAATCCTCTCTAGGTTTAAGACATTCTTTAACTATGGCCTTTGACCAAGGAGTGAAAGATAATCTGAAGAGGATTACCTATATCCTTGGATGGTCTTATTTTAAAAAGGTAACTGTTTAATAGTCTCTTCAGAATGGATGTCAGTCTTATAGTCTTTAAGGTAATTTTCTCTCTTTTTTTTTTTTTTTTTTTTAAGACTTATTTGAGAGAGAGAGAGAGACAGAGTAGGCGGGGGTGGGGGGCAGAGGGAGAGGGAGAAGCAGACTCCCCACTGAGCAGGGAACCAGATGGCTGGGCTCGATCCTAGGACCCTAAGATCATGACCGGAGCCGAAGGCAGACACTTAAGTAATTCAGCCACCCGGGTGCCCCTCTCTTTAATTTTTCATTAATGCTTTGCAATGAATCTTTCAATGAAACTATTTTGGAATTTTGAAATCTTTTGGAGGCTTCTGAATCCCAATTGAAATAGGTATCCCTTTCTGTTTCATTTGGGAACCCTTGCTTCCAAGGGCACTTCTTAAATGACACATAATTGGAACATTCCCCATAATGACCATTGTATTTTAGGTTATTAATTCCCTTGAGGGTTGACAGAAGCTTGGTTGGACCCTAGTCACAAATGGAGTTAACCCACATTTCTGTCTGGCCTTATTTTGGGGCCACCAACCTGATGGTTACCAAACCAAGTTCCTCAGGACACAAAACAATCTTAGTAAAATTTTGCTGTTTTTTCTAGATATCTGCAACTTCTGAGGCTATAGTTCCTAGACATAAAATAACCAGGTGTACCAGAAGGTGGCCCACTTAAGAGTTTAAGGATGTCATTAGCTAAGGCTTTGAGTTTCTCAGAGCCAAACTAATACCTAAAAGGAATATTTTGACATAATTGTAAATGAGATTATTTCTTTAATTTCTCTTTCTGCTATTTCCTTATTAGTGTATACAAATGCAATAGATTTCTGTGTTTTATGTTTGGATCCTGCAGTTTTACTGAATTCATTTATTCTAATAGTTTTTTGATGAACCTTTACAGTTTTCTATATGAAGTATCATGTCATCTGCAAATAGAGAGTTTTACTTATTCTTTTCCAATTTGGATCATTTCTATTCCTTTCTCCTGTCTGATTGCTATGCCTAGAGCTTCAAGTACTATGTTGAATAAAAAACGGTAAGAATGCATATAGCTTGGATTGTTGCTGATTTTAAAGGAAAAACTTTCAGCTTTCTACCATTGAGTATGATGTTAGCTGTGGGTTTGTCATATGGCCTTTGTTATGCTTCAATGTTTCCTTTATAACCACTTTGTTGAGGGCTTTTATTATAAATAGCTGTTTAATTTTATCAAATACTTTTTTTTGCATCTATTAAGATGGTCATATGATTTTTGTCATTTCTGTTAATGTGACATATCATGTTGATTTGCGGATGTTGAATTATCCTTGCATCCCTGGAATAAATCCCAGTTGATCATGGTGTAGGAGTCTTTTATTTTATTTATTTATTTATTTATTTTTTAAATATTTTATTTATTTGACAGAGAGAGAGGGAACACAAGCAGGGGGAGTGGGAGAGGGAGAAGCAGGCTTCCCGCCGAGCAGGGAGCCTGATGTGGGGCTTGATCCCAGGACCCTGGGATCATGACCTGAGCCGAAGGCAGACACTTAACGACTGAGCCACCCAGGCGCCCTGGTGTAGGAGTCTTTTAATGTCATGTTGAATTCACTTTGCTAATATTTTATTGAGGATTTTTGCATCTATGTTTATCAGTGATATTGGCCTGTAATTTTATTTCTTATAATGTTCTTGTCTGGTTTTGGTACCAGGGTAATACTAGCCTTATAAAATGAATTTGTAGGCATTTCTCCTGGCCTTTGGTTCATAGTTTTTTGATTACTGATTCATTTTCATTACCGGTAATCTGTCTGTTCAGTTTCCTATTTCTTTCTGATTAAGTTTTGGAAGATTGTTTCTAGGAATTAATCCATTTCTTCTAATTTGTCCCATTTATTGGCATAAAACTTTTTGTAGTTGTTTAATGACCTTTTGTAATCTGTGGTTGTAAGTTCTCTTTAACTTGTGATTTTATTTACGTGGGCCTTTTTCCTTGGTGAGTCTGGCAGAAGTTTTATCAATTTTGTTCATCTTTTTAAAAAAATCAGCTCTTAATTACATTGGTTTTGTTTTTGTTTTTTAGTCTCCATCTCATTTATTTCTACTCTGACCTTTATTATTTCCTTTATTCTTCTAACTTTAGATTTTGCTCTTCTCCTAGCATCTTTAGGTGTAAAGTTAAATTGTTTATTTGATAAGTTTGTTTGTTTCTTCTGATGGGCCTGTATCATTATAAACTTTCCTTTTAGAATTCCTTCTGCTGTGTCACAAAGATTTTGGAACATTGTTTTTTTATTTTTGTCTCCAGGTATTTTTTTATTTCCTCTTTGATTTCTTCATTGACTCATTGGTTACTTACTAACATGTTGTTTAGTTTCCAGGTGTTTTTCTTTCCATTTTTCTTCTCATTGATTTCTAGTTTTACACCATTATGGTCAGAGAAGATGGTTGGTATGATTTCCATCTTCTTAAATTTATTGAGACTTGTTTTATGGCCTAACATGTGCTCTATCTTGGAGAGTGTTCCATGTGCACTTGAAAACAATGTGTAGTCTACTGTTTTCAGATGGAATGTTCTGTACATATCTGATCGATCAGTCTGGTCTAATGTGTCATTCAAACCACTGTTTCCTTGTTGATGTTCTGTCTGGATTATCTATCCATTGGTATAAGTGGGTGTTAAAGTCCCCTACTATTATTGTATTAGTGTTAATTTCTTCCTTTATGTCTATTAATATATTATACATAAATGCTTTATGTATTTAGGTGCCCCTGTTTTTAGTGCATATTTACAATTGTTATATCCTCCTGTTGGATTCGTCCCTTATCATTATGTAATGACCTTCTTTGTCTCTTATTTATTTGTATACATTGTTGAATTTAATTGTGGTGAAATATAAAATTTACCATTTTAACCATTTTTAAATGTATAGTTCAGTGACATTAAGTACCTTCACATTATTGTGCAACTATCACCACCATTCATCTCCAGAACTTTTTCATCTTCTCAAAATAAAGCTCTATATCCATTAAATAATAACTCCCCATTCTTTCCCCCCCAGCCCCTCGTAACCAGTATTCTTTCTTTCTCTTTGAGTATTTTATGTTCCTCATATAAGTGGTATCTTAACAATATTTGTCTTTTTGTGACTATTTCACATAGCATAATATCTTCCATATTCATGCATGTTGTAGCATGCATCAAAATTCCATTCCTTTTTATTTTTTATTTATTATATCTTATTAAAATTTTTAAATATATTTTTAATTCAGTATAATTAACATGCAGTGTTACATTTCAGGTGTATAATATAGTGATTGAACAGTTCTATACATTACTCAGTGTTCATCATGTTAAGTGTACTCTTAATCCCCTTCACCTATTTCACCCATCCCTAACCCCAACCTCCCCTCTGATTACCATCAGTTCTCTATAATTAAGAGTCTATTTTTAGGTTTGTCTTTTTTCTTTGTTTAGTTTCTTAAATTCCATGTGTGAGTAAAATTGTATGGTATTTGTCCTTCTCTGGCTTATTTCACTTTGTGTGTGTGTGTATGTATATGTGTGTGTGTGTGTGTATCCATTCATTTATCAATAGAAACCTGGGTTTTTTCCATATCTTGGTTATTGTAAGTAGTGCTGCAGTAAACATAGGGATGCATATATGTTTCTGAGTTAGTGTTTTTGTATTCTTTGGGTAAATAGTAGTGGAATTACTGGAACATATGGTAGTTTTACTTTAAATTTTTTTCAGGAACCTCCATGTTTTCCATAGTGGCTACACCACTTTGCATTCCCACCAACAGTACACAAAGATGCCTTTTTCTCCACATCCTTGCCAACACATGTTTGTTGTGGTTTAAATGGTAGCCATTCCTGGCAGTTGTGAAGGGATATCTCATTGTGGTTTTTATTTGCATTTCTCTGATGAGTGATGTTGAACATTTTTTCATATGTCTGTTGAGCGTCTTTACATGTGTCTGTTGGCCATTTGTATGTCTTCTTTGGAGAAATGTCTGTTCGTGTCTTCTGCCCATTTTTAATTGGATTACTTTTGGGGGCAGGTGTTGAGTTGTAGAAGTTCTTTATATTTATTTGGATACTAACCCTTTATCAGCTGTGTCATTTGTAAGTATCTTCTCCCATTCTGTAGGTTGTCTTTTAGTTTTGTTGATGGCTTCCTTTGCTATGCAGAGGCTTCTTATTTTGATATAGTCCTAATAGTTCATCTTTGCTTTTGTTTCCTTTGCCTCAGGAGACATATCTAGAAAAATGTTGCCATGGCCAGTGTCAGAGAAATTACTGCCTGTGCTCCCTTCTAGGATTTTTATGGTTTCAGGTCTCATTTAGGTCTTTAATTCATTTTGAGTTTATTTTTGTATATGATATAAGTGGTCGAGTTTTCCCAACACCATTTGTTGAAAAGACTTTTTACCTTTATATATTCTTGCCTCCTTTGTCATAGAGTAATTGACCATATAAACATGGGTTTATTTCTGGGCTCTCTATTCTGTTCTATTGACCTATGTGTCTATTTTTTTTTTTTTTTTTTTTTGTGCCAGTAACATACTGTTTTGATTACTACAATTTTGTAGTGTTTCTGAAAACCTGGGATTGTGATACCTCCAGTTTTGTTCTTCTTTTTCAAGATTGCTTTGGCTATTGAGGGTCTTTTGTGGTTCCATACTGTGAAAAATGCTGTTAGTATTTTGACGGGGATTGCATTAAATTTATAGGTTGCTTTGGGTAGTATGGACATTTTAACAATATTTGTTCTTCCAATCCATAAGCATGGAGTATCTTTCCATTTCTTTGTGTCCCCTTCAATTTCTTTCATTAGTCTTTTGTAGACCTGTTTCCAGAGTACAGCTCTTTCACTTCCTTGGTTATGTTTATGTGTAGGTATTTTGTTATTTTAAGTGCAATTATAAATTGGATTGTTGTCTTAATTTCTCTTTCTGCTACTTCACTATCCTATGTCCTATCCAACAGGTTCCTGTATGTTAATTTTGTATCCCACAACTTTATGGAATTTACTTATCATGTCATCGGCAAATAGTGAAAGTTTCACTTCTGCATTACCAATTTGGATGCCTTTTATTTCTTGTCTGATTGCTGTGGCTAGGACTTCAATACTATGTTGAATAAAAGTGGTGAGAGTGGACATCCTTGTCCTGATCTTAGGGGAAAAGCTCTGTTTTTCCCCAATGAGCATGATGCTAGCTGTAGGTTTTTCATATATGTCCTTTCTATGTTAAGGGTTTTTATCATGAATGGATGTTGTACTTTGTCAAATGCTTTTTCTGTATCTATTGAAATGATCATATAGTTTTTGTCCATTCTCTTGCTGATGTCATGTATCATGTTGATTGATTAGCAAATTTTGAACTAGCCTTGCATCCCAGGAATAAATCTCACTTGATCATGGCTATCATGGCTTACTTTTTAAAATTTATTTATTTTTTTTACCGTATCATTGGATTTGGTTTGCCAATAATTTGTTGAGGATTTTTTGCATCTATGTTCATCAGAGTATTAGCCCTTAGTTCTCTTTTTTTGTAGTGTCTCTATCTGGTTTTGGTATAAGGGTAATAATGCTGGCTCATAGAATGAATTTGGAAGCTTTCCTTTCTCTGCTATTTTTTTGGAATAGTTTGAGAAGAATAGGTATTAACTCCTCTTTACGTGTTTGGTGATGTTAACCTGTGAAGTGATCTGGTCCTAGACCTCAGTTTATTGGGAGGTGTTTTTTTTTATTACTAATTCAATTTCATTGCTAATGGCAATGAAACAGATTAATCAGTTTCTGCAAATTTTCTCTTTCTAGGAGTATTGGGAGGTTATATGTTTCTAGGAATTCCTCCATTTTTTTCTAGGTTATCCAATTTCTTGGCAAAAAATTTTTCATACTCTCTTATAATCCTTTGTATTTCTGTGGTGTTTCTCTTCTTTCATTTCTGATTTTATTTGAATCCTCTTTTTTTTTTTATGAGTCCAGCTAAAGCTTTATTAATTTTGTTGATCTTTTCAAAGAAGTGGCTCCTGGTCTCATTTATCTGTTCTATTGTGGGTTTTTTGTTTGTTTTTTTAGTTTCTATTTCATTTATTTCTGCTCTAATCTTTATTATTTCCTTCCTTTCTTGTATTGATTTGGGGTTTTGTTCTTTTTCTAGCTCCTTTAGTTGTAATATTAGATTATTTAAGATTTTTCTTGCTTCTTGAAGTAGGCCTGTATTGCTATAAATTTTTTCTTTTAGAATAGCGTTTGCTTCATTCCAAAGATTTTGGGCTGCTGTGTTTCATTTTCATTGTGTCCATGTATTTTTTTATTTCTCTTTGATTTCTTGGTTGACCCATTCATTGTTGAGTAGCATGTTCTTTAAACTTCATGAATTTGTGTTCTTTCCAGATTTTTTTCTTGCGGTTGATTTCTAGTTTCATAGTGTTGTAGTTAGAAAAGATGCATGGTAGGACTTCAGTCTTTTTTTAATTTGAGACTTGTTTTGTGGCCTATCATGATCTTCTCTGGAGACCTTTCCATGTGACTTGAAAAGAATATGTATTCCACTGTTTTTGAATGGAATGTTCTGAATATATCTGTTAGATCCATCTGGCCCAATGTGTCATTCAGAGCCTCTGTTCCTTTGTTGATTTTCTCTTTGGATGGTCTATCCATTGATATAAAGGGAGTGCTAAAGTCCCCTACAATTATTGTATTACTATTGATTACTTTCTTTACGTTTGCTAATAACTGTTTTATGTATTTGCTCCCATGTTAGGTGCATAAATATTTAGTGCTGTTATATTTTCTTGTTGGATTGTTCCTTTTGATTACATAGTGACTTCTTTGTCTCTTGTTAGTTTTTGTCTTAAAGTCTATTTTATCTAAGTATTGCCACCTTCACTTTCATTTCCATTTGCATGATAAATGTTTTCCCATCCCTTCACTTCCAATCTGCATGTGTTTTAAGTCTGAAATGAGTCTCTGTAAGCAGCATATAGTTGGGTTTTGTTATTTTATCCATTCTGTCATCCTTTCTTTTGATTAGAGCATTTAGTCCATTTACATTCAAAGTAATTATCAAATGGTATGTTCTAATTGCCGTTTTGTTACTTGTTTTGTGATTGTTTTTGCAGTTTTTCAATTTTCTTCTCTTGCTGTCTTCTCTCGATTTGATGGATTTCTTTAGTGATGTGCTTGGATTCCTTTTTCTTTATTTTTTTGTGTATCTGTTAATGATTTTGTATTTGTGGTTACCACTAGGTTTGTATGTAGCATCTTATGCATATAACAGTCTATATTATGTTGATGGCTGTTTAGTGTTGTTAGACTTCTAGTTTCAAGCTTAAATTTTTACTCCCCTACATTTTAGGTATGTAGTGTCGACTTTACGTCCTTTTATTTATGATTCCCTCAATTGATTTTTTTAAAGACTTTATTTATTTATTAGAGAGATAGAGATAGAGAGCACACGCAGGGGAGCAGCAGAGGGAGAGGAAGAAGTAGGCTCCCCGATGAGCAGGGAGCTCGATGTGGGACTTGATCCCAGGACCCTGGGATCATGACCTGAACCGAAGGCAGATGCTTAATCAACTGAGCCAACCAGGGGCCCCTTCTCAATTGATTTTTATAGATATACTTGATTTTATTGCCTTTTTTGTGCTTTAACCTCCATACTGCTTTCATAAATAACTAATCTACTACTTTTATTATGTTTAAATATACCTGTGAAATTTTTTTCCTTTCCTATTTTTCTTACTGCTGTTTATGGTCTTTCCTTTCCATTCAAAAAATCTCCTTTAACATTTCATGTAAGGCTGGTTTAGTGGTGATGAATTCCTTTAACTTTTGTTTGGGAAACTCTTTATCTCTCCTATTCTGAATGATATGCTTGCTGGATACAATATTCTTGACTGCAGATTTTTTCCTTTTAGCACTTTGAATATATCATGCCATCCTTTTCTTGCCTGCAAAGTTTCTGCTGAAAAATCAGCTGATAGCCTTATGGGATTATTTCCCTCTGCTCCTAAAATTCTCTTTATCACTACTTCTTGCCATTTCAGTTTTTATTTTTTTTAAAGATTTTATTTATTTGACAGAGAGAGACACAGCAAGAGAGGGAACACAAGCAGGGGAGTGGGAGAGGGAGAAGTAGGCTTCCCGCTGAGCAAGGAGCCCAATGTGGGGCTTGATCCCAGGACCCTGAGATCCTGACCTGAGCCGAAGGCAGATGCAGACTGAGCCACCCAGGTGCCCCTCTTCTTGCCATTTTAAATACTGTCTGTATTGGTGTGGACCTCCTTGGGTTGATTTTTTTGAGGGGCATTCAGTGCCTCCTAGATCTAGGTTTGTTTCCTTCCCCAGGTCAGGGAAGTTTTCAGCTGTTTCTTCAAATAAATTTTCTGCCCCCTTTTCTCTCTCTTCTTCTTATGGAAGCCATATAATGTGAATGTTATTATGCTTGATGGTGTCACTGGGTTCTCTTAACCTATTTCCGTTTTTTTAAATTTAATTTTATTTTATTATGTTAGTCACCATACAATACATCATTAGTTTTTGATGTAGTGTCCTATGATTCATTGTTTTCGTATAACACCCAGTGCTCTATGCAGTATGTGCCCTCCTTAATACCCATCACCGGGCTAACCCATCCCCCTACTCCCCTCCCCTCTAAAACCCTCAATTTGTTTCTCAGCGTGATTAGTCTCTCATGGTTCATCTCCCCTCCGATACGCCCCCCTTCATTTTTCCCTTCCTTCTCCTAATGTCCTCCACGCTATTCCTTATGTTCCACAAATAAGTGAAACCATATGATAACTGACTTTCTCTGTTTGACTTATTTCACTTAGCATAATCTCCTCCAGTCCTATCCATGTTGATGTAAAAGTTGGGTATTCATCTTTTCTGATGGCTGAGTAATACTCCATTGTATATATGGACCACATCTCCTTTAGCCATTCGTCTGTTGAAGGGCATCTCAGCTCTTTCTACAGTTTGGCTATTGTGGACATTGCTGCTATGAACATTGGGGTGCATATGGCCCTTCTTTTCACTACATCTGTGTCTTTGGGGTAAACACCCAGGAGTGCAATTGCTGGGTCATAGAAAGCTCTATTTTTAAATTTCTGAGGTACCTCCACACTGTTTTCCAAAGTGGCTAAACCAACTTGCATTCCCACCAACAGTGTAAGAAGGTTCCCCTTTCTCCACAACCTCTCCAACATTTGTTGTTTCTTGCCTTGTCAATTTTTGTCATTCTAACTGGTGTAAGGTGGTATCTCAATGTGGTTTTGATTTGAATTTCCCTGATGGCTAATGATGATGAACATTTTTTCATGTGTCTGTTAGCCATTTGTATGTCTTCTTTTGAGAAGTGTATGTTCATGTCTTCTGCCCATTTTTTGACTTGATTATTTGCTTTTTCGGTGTTGAGTTTGAGACGTTCTTTATAGATCTTGGATACCAGCCCTTTATCTGTAGTGTCATTTGCAAATATCTTCTCTGGGTTGCCTCTTTGTTTTGTTGACTGTTTTCTTTGCTGTGCAGAAGCTTTTTATCTTGATGGAGTCCCAAAAGTTCATTTTTGCTTTTGTTTCACTTGCCTTTGGAGATGTATCTTGAAAGAAGTTGCCGTGGCCGATATCGAAGAGGTTACTGCCTATGTTCTCCTCTAGGATTTTGATAGATTCCTGTCTCACATTGAGGTCTTTCATCCATTTTGAGTTTATCTTTGTGTATGGTGTTAGAGAATGGTCGAGTTTCATTCTTCTGTATATAGCTGTCCAATTTTCCCAGCACCATTTATTGAAGTGACTGTCTTTTTTCCATTGCATGTTTTTTCCTGCTTTGTCAAAGATTATTTGACCATAGAGTTGAGGGTCCATATCTGGGTTCTCTATTCTGTTCCATTGGTCTATATGTCTGTTTTTGTGCCAGTACCATGCTGTCTTGGTGATCACTGCTTTGTAATATAGCTTGAAACCAGGCAGCATGATGCCCCTAGCTTTGTTTTTCTTTTTCAGCATTTCCTTGGCAATTCAGGGTCATTTCTGATTCCATATAAATTTTAGGATTGTTTGTTCCAGCACTTTGAAAAATGTCATTGGAATTTTGATTGGGATGGTGTTGAAGGTATAGATTGCTCTGGGCAGCATAGACATTTTAACAATGTTTATTCTTCCGATCCATGAACATGGAATGCTTTTCCATCTTTTTGTGTCTTCTTCAGTTTCTTTCATGAATGTTCTGTAGTTCCTAGAGTATAGATCCCTTACATCTTTGGCTAGGTTTATTCCGAGGTATCTTATGGGTTTATTGTAAATGGAATTGATTCTCTAATTTCTCTTTCTACAGTTGCGTTGTTAGTGTATAAGAAAGCAACTGACTTCTGTGCATTGATTTTGTATCCTGCCACATTACTGAATTGCTGTATGAGTTCTAGTAATTTGGGGGTGGAGTCTTTTGGGTTTTCCACATAAAGTATCATGTCATCTGCAAAGAGAGATTGACTTCTTCTTTGCCAATTTGAATACATTTTATTTCTTTTTGTTGTCTCATTGCTGTTGCTAGGACTTCTAGTACTATGTTGAACAATAGTGGCAAGAGTGGGCATCCTTGTTGTGTTCCTGATCTTAAGGGAAAGGCTCTCATCTTTTTGCCATTAAGGATGATATTCGCTATGGGTTTTTCATAGATGGATTTTATTAATTTGAGGAATGTTCCCTCTATCCCTATACTCTGGAGAGTTTTAATCAGGAAAGGATGCTGTATTTTGTCAAATGCTTTTTCTACATCAATTGAGAGGACCATATGGTTCTTCTCTCTCCTCTTATTAATGTGTTCTATCACATTGATTGATTTGCGAATGTTGAACCACCCGTGCATCCCAGGGATAAATCTCACTTGGTCATGGTGGATGATCCTTTTAATATATTGTTGGATCCTATTAGCTAGGATTTTGTTGAGAATTTTGGAATCCATATTCATCAGGGGTATTGGTCTGAAATCCTCTTATTTGATGGGGTCTTTGCCTGGTTTGGGGATTAAGGTAATGCTGGTCTCATAGAATGAGTCTGGAAGCTTTCCTTCTGTTTCTATGTTTTGAAACAGCTTCAGGAGAATAGGTATTATTTCTTCTTTGAATTTTTGGTAGATTTCCCCAGGGAATCCATCAGGCCCTGGACTCTTGTTTTTTTGGGAGGTTTTTGATCATTGCTTCAATCTCATTACTGGTTATTGGCCTATTCAGGTTGTCAATTTCTTCCTGTTTCAGTCTTGGCAGTTTATAGGTTTCCAGGAAAGCATCCATTTCTTCCAGGTTGCTTAATTTATTGGCATATAGTTGTTGATAATAATTTCTTTTTTTTTTTTTTTTTTTTTTTTAAAGATTTTATTTATTTGACACGATAATAATTTCTAATAATTGTTTCTATTTCCTTGGTGTTAGTTGTGATCTCTCCCCTTTCATAATTTTATTAATTTGGGTCCTTTCTCTTTTCTTTTGGATAAGTTTGGCCAGTGGTTTATTGGTCTTATTCTTTCAAAGAACCAGCTTCTAATTTCATTGATCTGATCTACTGTGTTTCTGGTTTCTAATTCATTGATCTCTGATCTTAATTATTTCTCTTCTAATGCATGGCTTAGGCAGTTTTTTGTTTTTTTTCCAGTACTTTAAGGTGTAGAGTTAGTTGGTGAATTCGGGATTTTTGTATTTTTTTGAGTGAGGCTTGGATGGCTATGTATTTCCCCCTTAGGACCGCCTTTGCAGTATCCCATAGGTTTTGGACCGATGTGTTTTCTTTCTCATTGGTTTCCACGAATTGTTTAAGTTCTTTGATTTCCTGGTTGACCCAAACATTCTTGAGCAGAGTGGTCTTTAGCTTCCAAGTGTTTGAATTTCTTCCAAATTTTTTCTTGTGATTGAGTTCCAGCTTGAAAGCATTATGGTCTGAGAATATGCAGGGCATAATCTCAATCTTTTGGTATCAGTTGAGACCTGATGTGGTCTATTCTGGAGAAAGTTCCATGTGTGTTCGGGAAGAATGAGTATTCTCTTGTTTTAGGGTGGAATGTTGTGTATGTATCTATGAGGTCCATCTGGTCCAGTGTGTCATTCAAAGTTGTTTCTTTGTTGATTTTCTGCTTAGATGATCTGTCCATTGCTGAGAGTGGAGTATTGAGGTCTCCTACAATTAATGTATTATTATCAATATGACTCTTTATTTTGGTTAACAGTTGGCTTATGTAGTTGGCTGCTCCCATGTTGGGGGGTGTATTTACAATTGTTAGATCTTCTTATTGGATAGACCCTTTAAGAATGATATAGTGTTCTTCTGTGTCTCTAAGTATAGTCTTTAGCTTAAAATCTAATTTGTCTGATATAGGAATTGCTACCCCAGTTTTCTTTGGAGGTCCATTGGCATGAAAGATGGATCTCCATCCCTTCAGTTTCAGTCTGGATGTATCTTTAGGTTCAAAATGAGTCTCCTGTAGACAGCATATGGATGGGTCCTGTCTTTTTATCCAATCTGCAAGTGTGTGCCATTTTATGGGAGCATTTAGGCTGATCATGTTGAGAGTGATTATTGAAAGATATGAATTTATTTTGTCATGTTGCCTGTGAAGTCCTTGTTTCTACAGATTGTCTCTGTAAATTTCTGTTGTATATCACTCGTGGGGTCTTTCTCCTTTTATAGAAACCCCCCCCCCTTAATATTTCTTGCAGGGCCGGCTTAGTGGTCACATATTCTTTCAGTTTCTGCCAGTCTTGGAAGCTCTGCATCTCTCCATCCATTCTAAATGATAGTCTTGCCGGATAAAGTATTCTTGGCTGCATGTTCTTCTCATTTAGTACCCTGAATATGTCTTGCCAGGCCTTTCTGGCTTGCCAGGTCTCTGTGGATAGGTCTGATGTTATTCTGATGTTCCCCCTCTGTACATAAGGAATCTCTTCCCCCTAACTGCCCTTAAGATGGTTTCCTTGGTTCTAAGATTTGCGGGTTTTACTATTACATGCTGGTCGTTGGTCTGTTTTCCTTGATCTTGGGAGGGGTCCTCTCTGCCTCTAGGACATGAATGTTTATTTCATTCCCCAGATTAGGGAGGTTCTCAGCTATAATTTGCTCAAATATATCTTCTAGTCCTCTCTCTCTCTCCCCACCCCCTTAGGGATCCCAATAATTCTGACATTGGAACGTTTCATGGAGTCACTTATTTCTCTGATTCTGTTTTCATGGATTTTGAGTTGTTTCTCCCTGGCCTCCTCTTTTTCTTTTCTATCAATTGGTCTTCTAGATCACTAATTCATTCTTCTGCCCCACTTACTCTAGCTGTTAGAATATCTAGATTAGATTGGATCTCACTGATAGCATTTTTAAGATCTGCCAGTTCAGCTTTCATTTCTGCCCTTAGAGACTCTATGTTGCCATTAATCGATTTCTCCATTCTAGCTACTGTCTTCATAACTTTTACCCTGAAGTCCATTTCCGAAATCTTGGTTATATCTGTATCCATTTGTAAATCTGTGGCAGAAGTCACAGTCTCTGAGTCTTTCCTATTTTGGGGGTTCCTCCTCCTAGTCATTCTGTTGAGGGGTGGTTGAGGGAATGTACAGAGTCCAAATTATTGACCACAACCCAAGCAAGATGCACCTGTTTAGTAGGGACCTTAGGGTTGTGGGTCTCTTGTTCTCCCAGCCTGTCTTCTCGGGGAGGGGCCTGCCACACTGTTACTCAGGCAACCCTGTTTGGGCAGAATTGCCCTCCCCCCTGTGGGGGGGGATGGGCTCAGTGAAAACCAGTTTCAGGGTGCTTTTGTTTTCTGGCTGCTTTCCCTGGCGGCTTTCCATGTCTCTTCCAAGAGTCAGAGCAGAAGAGACCGTTTCCAACCCTCTGCCACAGAACAGAGAGAGCACAATCTGTTCTTCAGTGAGCTCTCCAGGCCACACTATCTCCGTTTCTGTCTATGCTACCAAAAACTGCAGCATCCTGGGTTGTGCGCCCCTCATTCCCTGTCCTCGCCTCCAGGTCGGGGCACATCTCGGCCCTTTGTGCTTCTAAAACCACCAGCCACCTACAGTTCTCAAGCGTGACCCTGCTGCTCCAGGTTTCAGTCTGGGGGGGGGTGCCCTAAAGTCCTTTCCCCACCACTACCGGTCTGCAAGTCTGTGCCCCGTCCCCAGCGTGGGAGGCTTTCGGGAACCCACAGTGCAGGATCCCAAAAACTCCCTCCCCCTTTTGTTTATCTTCTGCTATCTGCCTGCGGAATCACAGCTCCCCACTTCATACCTCGAAACCAGCTGCCTGCAATATTCTGTTTGTAGAGATCCAGATATATCTTCTGAGATACATCTCAGGTTGATTTTGTGGGTGTTCAGAGTGGTCTGGTGGATATCCACCTCAATTCAGGGGACCAGTTGGAATAGGGTCCTCTACTCCTCCACCATCTTTTCCCAAGTCCCCCATTTTCATTTTTTTAATAATTCTTTCTTCATTCTTCTTTTTCAACTTGATTGTTTTCCATTACTTTGTCTTCCAGCTCTCTGACCCATTCTTCTGCTTCCTCTAGTCTACTACTTATTCCCTCTAGTATATTTTTAATTTCAGTTAATGAGTTGTTCATCTCTGATTGGTTATTTTTTATGTTTTCTATCTCTTTGTTAAGGGCTCACTGAGGTCCTCCACTCTTGGCTCAAGTCTAGTGAGTATCTTTATGACCATTACTTGAAATTCTCTATCAGGCATATTAGACATCTTTGTTTTGTTTAGCTTTCTTGATATAATTTTGTCCTGTTCTTTCATTTGACACATATTACTTTGTCTCCTCATTGTTATCTAATTCTCTGTCTGTTTCTGTGTGTTAAAGTCAGCTATGTCTCCTGCTCTTGAAAGTAGTGGCCTTATAAAGAAGAGGTTGTATAGTACCCTGTAGTACAATGTCCTCTCTTCACCAGAACCTGGCACTTCAGGCATATCTTCTATATGTGTTGTGTGCGCCCTACCGTTGTGTCTGAGTTGCATTTGTCTTCAGTCCAGTCATCTGCAATGGCTTTCTGTGTTACTAAGGGGCCAGTCTGGGGCTACCTTGGGCTTGAGTTGGATCAGACCGGATGTTTACAGACCTACAGTCACACCTATCTGCAGTTGCTTTCTATGTGTTGTCCCTGGGAAGCTTTCATTGGTGGATTGGGGCTGCAGTCCACCTAGTATGTTTATCTTCCCCTCTCCCCAGTTCAAGAGACATTTTGGAGTAGAGCTGGCTACTCTCAGGGCTGCTTACACAATGCCACACTTGTGGCACAGCTTTGGATAGACTCCTGCCGAGGGCAGGTTAGATAGATCAGCATGAGAATGCTGAAGGGGTGGAGCACACAGTGTTAGCAAGATTTGCACATGTCTGCTTGCAGGAGATCTGAGCTGCTTTAGAAAATTCCTGCCAAGGCTGGTTGGGTGTCATGGGTCCACAGGAGAATTGGGGGAGGTGGGGTGTGCTGTTAGCAAAGCTAGGTGGAGAGTATTTGTTCTGGTTCCTACAGGTGTCTGTGTATGCAGACTTGGGTAGAGAAATGGTGCCCACCAGTTCTTTTGTTCTTGAAGAAATCTCCTAAAGATCCCTGTCCCTCCTGCACGGGTTCTGAGATTAGTAAGTAAATCTCCTTTTCATATACCCCAGGAGTTTTTTCAAACTGCTGCTACTATGCTATAGTCAGCAGGGTTATTATGATGTCTCTTTAAGGTGGGGACTCAGTTTCTTATCACCTTCTTGTTCTCCCAGAGCTGAGCTGAGCCCACTGATTTTTAGAGTGCCTGGTGTTAAGCCCCTCTGGTTTTCAAGTCAGATGTTATGGGGATTTGTCTTCCTAGTAAGGGTTCTCGGTGCCTGCTCTGGGGTCTGTGCCTCTCCCTTCTGTGTGCTTGCACTATGTCTCCTCCTGTGGTCAGTCTTGCAGGTCAGTTTGGTTCCCGACCACATCTCCATCCTTCCTACCATTTTCAGCGTGGCTTTTTCTCCATGATCAGCTGTGGAGAGTCTGTTCTACTAGTCTTTGAGTTTTTTCCTGGGTTATTTACTCTAATGTGTGTGTTATTTAGGTGTATCCATGGGATGAGATAAGCTTAGGATTCTCCTACTGTGCCAACTTCCTGGAAGCCTAGTGTTTTAAAGTCTGTCTGTGTGATACAAGTATAGCTGCCTCAGCTTTCTTTTCATTTCCATTTGCAGCAAAAAAAAAAAAAAACTTTCTATTCCTTCATTTTTGGTCTGTGTGTACCTTTAGATTTGTATTTAGATCTGAAGTGAGTCTTTTGTAGGCTCATTTGGATCTTTTTTCTATCCCTTCAGTAACACTACATCTTTTGACTGGATCATTTGGTCCATTTACATTTTAAGTAATTATTGACAGTTTTATTCAAGGGAAGATGCGGAGTAGAATCTTGAGCTGACCCAATCACTTGGACACACCGAGATAACAGCTACATCTGTGTAACTAAACTGAAAACAACCTGAAGATTAGCAAAACAGACCTTCCACAGTTAATTATAGAGAGGAGGCCATATCAGAAAAGGTGGGATGGGTAGGGATTGTGTTTGGGAACCAAACCCCTGGCAAGACTTACCACAAATAGGAGGGATACCACAAGCACAGAGAAGTGAGGATCAAACCCCATACCATGTACCACAGGCACTGAGGATGTAAAGATGAGTCCCTGTAACATCTAGCTTTGAAAATGAGTAGGGCTTCAGGAGCTTTTAAAATCAGTAGGACTTAAGTCTGGGAAAGCTGGAGGGTGATAGGAATTTGAATCCTTGCCCTTAAAGAACCAGCATAATAAATAACCTGGCCCAAGAATCCAGCACAGAAGCAACAGTTAGAAAAGCACTTGAGGTATGCGTGAAGGAGATTGATGAATTCATCTAGGAATGTGCCTTAGAGGGGCAGCGTTCCCTCAGGAGACTTCTAAGAACAAAAAAATAAAGAGAAAGGAATCCAAGCATATCATTAAAACCATCAAACCACATGGGAAGAGAACAAGGGAAAAAGAAAGGAACAGAAAGCAACTACAAAAACAACCAGAAAACAATTAACAAAATGGTAATAAGTACAAATCTATCAGTAATTACCTTAAATATAAATGGACTAAATGCTTCAATCAAAGAACAGGGTGACTGAATGGGGGGGGGGGCGGAAGACCCATTTCTATGTTGCCTATAAGAGATTCACTTCAGAGCTAAAGACATATACAGACTAAAAGTGAAGGGCTGGAAAAACATAAACCATGCAAACGAAAGTTAAAAAAAAAAAAAAAGCTGAGGTAATATTTATTTCAGACAAAATAGACCTTAAAACAATGTAGCAAAAGACAAGGACACTACATATATCTACTTGTTGGATTGTTCCCTTTATCATTATAACAATTATAATACCTATGTACTCAACATAGGAGCACCCAAACACAAAAAAAATATTAACAGGGAGAAATTGACAGTAATACAATAATAGTGGGGGACTTTAACATCCCACTTATATCAATGGATAGATCATCCAGACAAAAAATTAACAAGGATATTGTGGCTTTGAATTACACATTAAACCAGCTGGATCTAAAATATGTACAGAACATTCTATTCAAAAAATGTAGACTACACGTTCTTTTCAAGTGCATATGGAACATTCTCCAGAATAGATCACATTAGACCACAAAAGAAGTCTTAAGAGTGAAATCAGGGGTTCTTGGGTGGCTCAGTTGGTTAAGCAATCTGACTTGATTTCAGCTCAGGTTGTGATCTCAGGGTCCTGGGACTGAGCCCTGCACTGGGCTCTATGCTCAGTGAGGAATCTATTTGAAGATTCTCTCTTCCTCGCCCTCTGCCCCTCGCTCTGCTCATGTTCTCTCCCTCTCTCTCTCTCTCTCAATAAAATAAACCTTTAAAAAAAAAAGTGAAATCATACAAGCATCTTTCCCGGCCACACTGGTATGAAACTAGAAATCAGTTTTTTTATATATATAGCAGGAGAAAGGAACTGCTCAAGATTAGAGCAGAAATAATATAATAGAGGTTAAAAAAAAATAGAAAAGATCAATGAAACCAGGAGCTGGTTCTGTAAAAAGATGGGCCAAAGGTTTATCAATCTTGTTTGACTCATCAGAAAAGAGGATTCAATCAAATGGAGAAGAAATAGCCAACACTAGAGAAATACAAAGGATTTTAAGAGAATATTATGAAAAATTATATGCCAACAAATCGGATAAATTCTTAGAAGATCTTTCAAAGCAATCAGTAAGAAGTAGATTAATTACTGGTAATTAAATTGAATCAGTAATAAAAATATTCCCAGCAAATAGAAGTGTAGGACAAGATGGCATCATAGGTGCGTTCTCCGCCAAACATTTAAAGAGTTAATACCTATTCTTCCCAAATTCTTCCAAATACATTCTACAAGGTGAGCATTAATAGCCCTGATACCAAAACCAAAAACACTGCAAAAATTCTTAAAATATTAGCAAACTTACTTTAATACATTTAAAAAATCATTCACTGTGATCAACTGGGATTTATTCCAGGGACAAAAATGTAGTACAATATTCAGAAATCAATCAGTGTGATACATCACATTAGCAAGAGAAAGAATAGAAACCATGTGGTGATCTCAACAGATGCAAAAAGAGCATTTGAGACAATACAATATCCATTAATAACTTCTCAACAAATTGAGTTTAGAGAGAATGTACATCAACAGAGCAAAGACAATGTATGAAAAACCCACAGCTAACCTCATACCCACTGGTAAAAACTGAAAGTTTTTTCTCTAAGATCAGGACTAAGACAAGGATGTCTACTCTTACCACTTTTATTCAACATAGCACTCTTTGGAAGTCCTAGCTGCATAGCCAGACAAAGAAAAGGCATCCAGATTGATAAGAAAGAGGGATGGCTGGGTGGCTCAGTTGGTTAAGTGTCTGCCTTTGGCTCGGGTCGTGATCCTGGGAACTGATGGATGAATTCAGTAAAGTTGCAGGATACAAAATTAATGTACAGAAATCTGTTGCATTTCTATACTCTAGTAACAAAGTAGCAAAAAGAGAAATTTTAAAAATCCCATTTAGGGTGGCACTAGAAAGAATAAAATACCTAGGAATAAACTTAACCAAGGAAGTAAGAGATCTGTACTCTGAAAACTAAAACACTGATGAAAGAAATTAAAGGCGACTTAAACAAATGGAAGGTAAAAACTGAAAGATGATTTTACCACTTTTGTATTTTTTTGGGTGCTCCTATGTTGAGTACATAGGTATTATAATTGTTATAATACTCCATGCTTATGGATTAGAAGATATCATTAAAATGTCCATAATACCCAAAGCAATCTACAGATTCAATATAATCCCAGATTCAGTATAATCCCTATCAAAATAGCATTTTTCACAGAACTAGGACAGATAACCTTAAAATTTGTATGGAACCACAAAAGACCTCAAATAGTAAAAGAAGCAATCCTGAAAAAGAACAGAACTGGACACAATTCCCAGTTTTAAACTATGCTACAAAGCTGTAATAATCAAAACAGGATGGTACTGGCAAAAAAACAGACACATAGATCCATAGAACAGAACAGAGAGCCCAGAAATAAACCCTTAATTATATGGTCAATTAATCTATGACAAAGGAGACAAGAATATATAATGGAGAAAAGACAGTCCCTTTAATAAATGGTGCTGGCAAAATGGGACAGCTACATGCAAAAGAATAAAACTGAATCATTTTCTCACACCTCACACAAAATAAACTCAAAACGGATTAAAGACCTAAGTGTGAGAAAGGAAACCATAAGCTCCAGAAACAAACATAGGCAGTAATCTCTTTGACATTAGCCATAGCAACATTTTTCTAGATATATCTCCTTTGGGCAAGGAAAACAAAAGCAAAAATAAGCTATTGGAACTACACCAAAATAAAAAGCTTTTGCTCAGTGAAGGAAGTCATCAACAAAACAAAAGGCAGTCTACCTACTGCGAGAAGATATTTGCAAATGATATATCTGATCAGTGGTTAATATTCCAATTATACAGAGAACTTATACAACTCAACACCAAAAAAAATATGATCCAATTAAAAAAAGAGCAGAGGACTTGAATAGACATTTTTTCTAAAAAAAGACATACAAATGGCCAGCAAATACATACAACATGCTCAATATCACTAATCATCAGGAAAATACAAATTAAAACCACAATGAGTTATCACCTCACACCTGTTAGAATGGCTAGAATTAAAAAGACAATAAAAATTGTTGGCAAGGATGTGCAGAAAAGGGAATCCTTGTGCACTGCTGGTGAGAATATAAATTGGTGCAGGCATTGTGGAAAACAATATGGAGTTTCCTCAAAAAATTAAAAAATAGAAATGTAATCCAGTAATCCCACTACTGGGTATTTACCCAAAGAAAATGAAAACACTAATTCAAAAAGATACACATACCCTTATGTTTACTGCAGCATTATTTAAAATAGCCAAGATATGGAAGCAACTCAGGTGTCTGTTGACAAATGAATGAAGATGTGGTATATATAAATACAATGGAGTATTGTTCAGCCATAAAAAGGAAGGACATCTTGCCATTTGCAACAACACAGATGGACTTAGAGGGCATTGTACTAAACGAAATAAATCAGAAAAAGACGAATACTGTATGATTTTACTTATATGTAAAATCTAAAAAACAGAATTAAGAAAAAAAACAAAAACAGACTCTTAAATACAGAGAACTGGTAGTTGCCAGAGGGAATGTGTATAGGGAGATGGGGAAATAGATAAAAAAGGATTAAGGGGTACAAACTTTCATTTATAAAATAAATAAGCCCTGGAGATTAAATTACAGCATAGCAAATTATGGTACATAATATAATAACACTGGTTAACTACACATCATGGTCAGCATTGAGTAATGTATGAAATTGTTGAATCAATGTTACACACCTGAAACTAATATAACATTCTATATTAGACTTTAATAAAAAATTATTCATAGACATGTACTTATTATCATTTTGTTGTTTTATAGTTCTGTTTTCTTAATCTCTTCCATTGTAATTTGGTGACTTTCCTTAGTGTTATGTTTGTGTCCTTTTTATTTTTTTGTGAAACTGTTATAGGTATTTGATTTATGGTTACCATGAGGTTCATATATAACATAATATTCTATGTCTGTAGCAGTCTATTTTAAGTTGAAGATCACTTAAGTTCAGGGGTGTTCTAAAAGCACTCTATTTTTACCACCCTAATGTTTCATGTTTTGAGGTCCTATTTTGTATCTTATTATTTTGTGAATCCATTGACTAATTATCTAGATGATTTTACCACTTTTGTATTTTAAACTTCATACTAGATATGTAGGGGGTCAATCCACTACCTTTATTGTATGTTTACTCTTATTAGTGACATCATTTATTTTATAGTTTTATTTTTTCTAGTTATGGCCTTTTCTTTCCCACTTAAATTAGGTCCTTTAACATTTCTTGTAAGACTGGTTTGTTGTTGATTAATTCCTTAAGCTTTTACTTGTCTGGGAAACTCCTTCTCTCCAATTCTGAGTGATAATCTTGTAGAGAATTCTTGCTTGTGATTTTTTTTTTTTTTTTCCCTTTCAGCACTTTGAATATATCCTGTCATTCTCTTTTCACCTGTAAAGTTTGAGCTGAAAACCAGTTGTGATAGTAATATGGGGGTTTCCTTAGATCTAGTTGTTTTTCTTTTGGTGCTTTTAAGATTCTCTCTTTAACTGTTGATACTTTGATTATAATATGTCTTGGTTTGGGTCTCTTTGGGTTCATCTTCTTTATGACTCTGTGCTTCCTGGGCATGTATGTCTGTTTCATTCAACAGGCTAGGGAGTTTTTAGCCATTATTACTTGAAATGGGTTTTCTGTGCCTTTTTCTGTCTCTCTCCTTCTGGGACTCCTATAATGGAAATGTTAGTATGCCTGATGTTGCCCCAGAGATCCCTTAAACTATATTTAGTCTTTAATTCTTTTTTTCTTTTTGCTGTTCTGATAGAGTGATTTCCACTACTGTCTTCCACATCATTGATTCATTCCTCTATATCTAATCTCTCAATTACCTCTAGTATATTTTTTACTTCAGTTATTCTTCAGCCCTGATTGGTTCCTTTTTATATTTTCTATTTCATGGTTGAGGTTCTCATTGTGTTGATTTGGTCTTCTGAGTTTGGTGAGCATCTTTATGGTCATTATTCTGAATTATATTTCAGGTAGATTATTTCACTTGGAACATATTCCTCTGTAGCTTCATTTTGTCTTTGTTTCTATGTGTTAGGTAGATCAGTTATATTACCCAGTCTTGGAGGAGTAGCTTTATGTAGGTGTCCTGTGGGGCCTAGTAGCACAAACCCCTGTGATGCATCCAACTGAGGTGCCCCAGGGGTATCCCCTGGGTGGACTGTGCGTACCCTCCTGTTGTGGCTTGTATGCACTGGTGGGTGGGGCAGGCTTCCAATGTGGCTAGCAGTGAGGTCGGGTTGTGACTATTGCAGGCACTCTAGTGTATGGGGCTCACTATGGGGGGTTAGTTGGGGAGAAATTGCTCCCACCAGAACTGGGCCAGTGAGATATGAGGGGAGTAAGAAGAAATGGTGCCTACCATCACTTCTGTTCCCAAAGAATGTTACAGCAGGGCCCTGCTCATCTGGCACATGCTGTAAAATAATCTCCTTTATGTGTAACCCAGGCATTTGTCAAAACGCTGCCTCTGCCCTGGGACTTGGAACAAAGGAGATTACATGCACACTTTTTAAGAGCAGAGTCTCAGTTTCTTATTGCCTTTCCGGACATAAGCCCCACTGGTTTTCAAAGTCAGACATTATGTCTTCCCAATGCAGGACCCCTGGGCTTGGGAGTCCAATCTAACGTGGGGCTTGAGCCCCTGGTTCCTCGAGGAGGGCCTCTATGGTTGTGATACGACCCCATACCCCTTATGGGTCATCACACTGGGATTGTGGATCCCAACTAAACCACATTTTCGCCCCTCTTACCCATTGTGATATGGCTTTTCCTTTATATCCTTAATTGTGTAAAATCATTTCTGCAAGTCTTCAATTTGTTCTCAGATATAGTTGTTCTATAAATAGTTGTAGTTCTGGTTTGTCCATGGAAGGAGGTAAGCTCAGAATCTTCCTATTCTACCATCTTGATCCCCAAGACACCTCTGATTTCTATTCCAAAGCTCCTCATAAAATAAATACAGCATAATAAGTCAGCAATATCTTTATAAAAGATAAAATGCCAGTGTTCATAGAGCATTTTGACATCATACCAGGTTTGTATAATGCAAAGGATTCAGTCTGGGCATGTGATTCTGTTAGTCTGGCTTAATCAGGGATTGTTTGGAATATATGTCTTCAGAGAATTAGATGAAATACAACCCCTTCATTAAATCCCCACACATATTTATTCTCTTCACCGCATTTTCAACAAATATTGAGAACACTGAGTTTGAGATTGTACTCCCAGGTAATATTTAGGTCAAAGCTTTTCTATGTTGTCAGTTTTTCTTTGCTTATTAGGGAACTTGGCATTCCAGAAAAACATTCTTGAACAAAAGTTATATCTTAGGCCAAATCAGGAAAAAAAAAATGAAAAGAAATCATTGTGGGGTGCTTGGGTGGCTCAGTCAGTTAAGCATCTGCCTTCGGCTCAGGTCATGATCCCAGGGTCCTGGGATGGAGCCCCACGTCGGGCTCCCTGCTCAGTGGGGAGCCTGCTTCTCCCTCTCCCTCTCCCTGTGCTCTCTCTCTCCCAAATAAATAAATCTTAAAAAAAAAAAAAAGAAATCATTGTTTTTACTAGCATTTCTTTCTCTCTTCTTTTTGGGAGAAGGTGTATGTTCAACTAATAAGTGGAGACGAAACTGAAGAATACCCACATGCTATTGAAATATTCAAAAGTTATTTTGATTTTAATGCGAAATCAATCAAAATCATATTCCTCGTAAGAACGAAAAAGTGGCAAACACCCCAAATGTCCACCACTGATAAGTGGATAAGCAAAATGTTATATGTACACATGGAATATTGTTCTGCAATAAAAAGGAATGAAGGGCTAATAATTCTACAACAGGGATGGGTATTGAAAAGATTAGGCAAATTTAAAAAAGCAAGACACAGAAGGCTACATACTGTATGACTCCATTTACATTAAATGTCCAGAATATGCAAATCCACAGAAACAAAATAAATTAGTGGTTTTCTAGGGCTAGGCAGAAGGTGGGGAATGACTGCCAATGGCAGCAGTTTTGATTTTGGGGTGATGGCAGTTTTGATTTTGGGGTGATGAAAACTTTCTAAATTTAGTGGAGATGGTTGCACCACGATTAATGTACTAAAAACCACTTAATTTATACTTTAGAGAGGTGAATTTTATGGCCTGTGAATTATATCTCAATAACTGTTACAAATGTGACAGATGAATTCAATATATTTCTTTCTTATGAAAAATTCAGGTTTAAGAAATCTTAAATTGCCTTGAAATATCAAGACAATTTTTAAAAACTTAGGGAAAGTAAAAAGAATAGTATAATAAATCCCAAAATGTCATCATCCAGTTTCAATAGTTACCAAGACATAACAGATCTTGTTTCACCTGTATTTTTACCCAGTACTTTTTTTTACTTCATTGCATTGTTTTCAAAGAAATAAGATATCTTAATGTTTTATCTGCAGGTACTTCATATATGTCTCAGAGTTAAGGAATCTTTTAAAAAAAAACAAAAAATTAATATATAAATTTTAGCAATAATTCCTTAATATTATCATGAGTATTCTAATTTCCCTGATATTCTCATATTTAATTTGCAACTAATTTGTTTGAATTAGGATTCAAGCAAGATACACATGCTGCACTGGATTAATTCCAACATGTTTTATTATTGATACACTTTTCCCTCTTGTGAAAATTTCTTTGACAAACTAAATGGGGTTTTTTTGTGTTTTTTTATTTTTTATTCTTAGGTCTTAAAAATGAGCTATAACAAAATCCGAAAACTTCAGAAAGATACTTTTTATGGCCTCAGGAGCTTGACACGGTTACATATGGACCACAACAATATTGAGTTTATAAACCCAGAGGTTTTTTATGGACTCACCTTTCTCCGACTGGTGCACCTGGAAGGAAATCAGCTCACTAAGCTTCATCCAGATACATTTGTCTCTTTGAAATACCTCCAGATATTTAAAACATCTTTCATTAAGTACCTATACTTGTCTGATAACTTCCTGAGCTCCCTGCCTCAAGAGATGATTTCCAATATGCCTGATTTGGAAAGCCTTTATCTTCATGGGAACCCATGGACCTGTGATTGCCATTTAAAATGGTTGTCTGACTGGATACAGGAAAAACCAGGTATATATGCTATTTATTTCTTTGTCCTAATTAGAGGAAACCTGCCTGGAGGTTTTTACCAGTAAGTGGGGAGGCCAAGGTAATTTAGCTGGAGAGAAAATGGACACTAAATAATAACTTAGTGGTAATGAATTCTCTTTAATGAATTATTTGTGTATTGTTTCAGGTCAACTATCCATATGTTCTGGCAAAATTAGGAAATAAGGAATGTCTGTGTGTGTTACTCTTCTTTACTTACCACACCATAAAAACCCTTCCCTTTTCTTATCTTCCTTTCAGTCATTCAGTCAATACACATTTTTTTGGAGTTCTAGTCAAGATCCTGTGCTTGGTGATAAAACTATCAAGAGCACTGTCTCTGCTCTAACCATCCTCTGGTGGGTTACAGATAAGCAAACAGATAATCAGTGTGTGAAATGTGCTTTGATGGGCAAAGTAAAATTTGCCATGAAGAGGGCAAGATCTATTCAGTCAACAAGTACTTATTATAAACCTACTATGAACAAGAGATCACAACACAGGGATCTAAAAATGAACAAGACAGCTCCATAACGGAGCTTACATTCTTGCAGGGGAGGGGAGACAGAACTGGACAACCAAATGCACTAATAACTGTTGAAATCTGATTAAATAATTCAGTCTTTAAGATAATGACTGAAAGGAACCTACTGATTTTGGCATCAAAGGGGTGGGTGGTTACTTTGGAGAGAGTGACGGGGGGGATAGATTGCTGTGTGGGGAGAGATAGGTGGAAGGCAGGGAGCAGTCTACTTTTTTGAAGAGGTTTGGCTTGAGGTGAGGGAATGAGGGAGGATGCAGCCAGATGGAAATGTGTAATCACACAGGATTCTTCAAGCATGAGAGAGACTTGAGCATGTTCAAGGTGAGAAGAGATTAAGAGGGAGAAGGTGACAACACTTCAGAAGGGGCAGGTCATCCATTGAACAAGTCCCCTGAGAAGACTGGAGGGCAAGAGATCCAGACTAGGTGGAAGGATTTTCCTTAGGAGAAGGAGAAAAGAGAACTCCTGGGTCTGGTAGAAAAGACAAAGGAAGCTATTATCTGATGGCTTTTCCTCCCCTGTGAAGGTGCAAGAGAGGTGACTGAGGAGGATCCTAGGATGGGGTCAAGGCCAGAAGCTTGGGAAAAGTGGAAAAGGTTTGAAGTTGCTGCCATCATATTTATATATATATATATATGCATATATATCTTATATATATGTGTGTGTGTGTGTATGTGCGTGTGTATATGTGTTGTCAGTTATTTAGTTAAAAAGCAAATCAGAAAACATTAATGAACATTGAGAATTACTTTAGGGCAATAGATACCACCTTAGCTCTCAAAGAGCAAATATTTTAGGCAAATATGCTAAACACATAAAAAGACAATAAGGCTTAAAATGAACAACATCAAAATACTTATATTGAAGATTTAGTTCCATAAAAGCTCAGAGTCAGTAAAAATTTACTTCTGCCTTGATTAAAAAGGAGGAAAATTGGACTGGGCCATAAAAGATACATCAAAGGGAAAAGAAGGAATACAAGAGCTAGCAGGGAGTTAACGTGTACTGAGTTTGTGGTTGACATTGTTCTAGATGCTTTCTATTTAATCCTCACAATAATCCTCCATTTACAAATGAAGAAACTGAGGCTTAGGAAATTTGGGTGTCTTGGGCTAGTCATTTAGAATATAGTTGATGATAATTGGAAAGAATAATTAATACATACAAAGTACTTAGCACAATGTATGGCACAAAGCAAGCACTCAATAAATGTGAAGCATTATTATTTTCATGGCCACCCACCCAGGTCACACAGCTAGAAAGTAGAAAAGCAGAAATTCAAAAGTCGAATCCTCTCTAAAATGTATTTGGGGTGGAGAAACTGCTTTGTACATGAAGACAGAACAAGCTACATGAAGAGGGTAATGAGTAGCCCAATTTGCTGGCATAGGCTCAATATAGACTGGCAGGGTGTTTTGAAATCCACCATAGGGAGCACTGAATGCCAGGCTATCATGATTGTACTTTATCCTACAGACAAAAGAGATTTTACAGTGAAAGCTTTGAACACAGAGATGTTTTGGGAGGCTGGTCAATTTATGAGCAGTGGACAGGAGGGACTGGAGTGGGGAGAAACAAGAGCTCAAGGATGAAGTGTTCAAGAAGGTTTGTGTCTGAGGAATGAGAGACTGAACTACGAGGTGACCACACCTGAATGTAGCTTCACAGACGCCAAAAGAATTGGCAAATTATAGCCCACGGGCCAATTACAGCCCTCTACAAGGCTTTTGAAAATAGAGTTTTATTGGAATACGGTCATGCCTAGTTCTGTGGCTGCTTTGTTGTCCAATTGCTCTGTCAGAGAGCCATAGTCCACAAACCTAAAATCTTTACTATCTGGCCCTTTACATAAAATAATTTGCTGATCTTGGCCTACTGAACAAAGCCTGAGCTCCTTAGCCTAGCAGCTCCTAGTCTAGCCTCAGCCTTGTTTCCTTCCTTTCCAATCCTCAGCACCCCCTGCCATCCCAGACCCACTCTTCACTGTTTTATTATCTCATCCCTGTGGCCCTCCTGCCTGGAGCATTTCCCTTCTGGGAAGCCTGGTGCTCTTCCACTCACCTTATCTGTATTTGAATCTAGTTGACCCCTGAACAATATGTTGACCCCCAACACAGTTGAAAATCTATGTATAACTTTTGAATCCCCCCAAACTTAACCACCAATAGCCTACTGTTGACTGAAAGCCTTACTGATAACAAAATGGCCAATTAACTCACATTTTATATTTTGTATGTATTTTATACTGTATTCTTATAATAAAGCTAGAGAAAAGCTTTCTGAGAAAATCATAAGAAAAATACATTTACAGCACTGTACTGTATTTATCAATACTGTAAATATACACCATCTGCTTACAAGATAAATTATGTCAGTACCTGTATCAGTAATGTCTTATATAAAACACTGTAGATATTATATGTATTACTAATGCTAGACATCAAAAATGAAAAGATAATGTCAAAAACAAATTCACCTTTTTTTAAAGATTTTATTTATTTGACAGAGAGAGACCCAGCAAGAGAGGGAACACAAGCAGGGGGAGTGGGAGAGGGAGAAGCAGGCTTCCCGCCGAGCAGGGAGCCTGATGCGGGGCTCGATCCCAGGACCCTGAGATCATGACCTGAGCCGAAGGCAGACGCTTAACGACATGCATTTGATAATGAAGCAACAATATGATTGCTTTATGGTAGCCTAGCCTATACACTAAGGAATGAATCATTATAAAATTTTTATGGTATATAGTGTTAGTCTTATTCATAATACAATACTGGAAACTTTTCTTTTTTAAACCACTTACCTGTGCTGAGAGGCTGATAATGCAGTTTCTCTGATTACAAGAGAGAGGCATATTGTATGTCGTAATTCTTTGAAAGAAAAGTTATGAGACAGTAAGTAAACTAACACATTAATTTTATATTAAATATCACTCACTGCATGCCTATGTAAGGAAATGCTATCCACTTCCATACAAGTCTTGCACCTGATATACGACATAACGAAAACTGAAGCAATAACACCAAAGCATCTCACACAGTTCTTACTATACAGTTATTGGATTTTCACCAAACACATGCACCATAGGTAAGTTCATTGGCTCTACAGCATGAAAATTACTTACTGTTCATTACGAGGAAGTGGATCATCATTAGGTCTTCACCCTCATCATCTTCACATTGGATGGATGAGGGAGGAAGATGAGGCACTGGTCTTGGCATCAAAGAAGTGGAGGAGGCGGAAAGGGAGGCAGGAGAGGCATGTACACTTGCTGTAACTTTACAGTAATACCTTGTCATTTCTGTCGGACTTTTTGCTCTGTTATTTTTCTAAAAATGTTTCTATACAGCACCGGTCATTCTTCCACCATTTGCTTTAGTTTTGGTGCCCAAAGCACAGAAGGGTCCATGTCCTAAAGCAAGTCAAAGGCAGTCTTTGAATAATAGGAACCCTTCTGCCAGACTGTCTAAGGTCAGTTTGTTTTCTGGCGCTGCTTTCTCTGTGTCTTCTTCATCATTAGGCACCGGTTTGGAAGCATTAATCTCTATCAAGTCATCTTCTGTTAATCTCTCTGGTGTAGTATCTATTAGCTCTTGAATTTCTCCAAGATCCATATCTTGAAGCCCTTCACCACCACTTCCCTGACCTGCTCCCCCATCCCTTTTTTTTTTGCCATATCCAGTCTTTCATGATTTCCTTGATTGGCTCTGGGGTAAATCTTTTGAAGTCCCACACACCATCTGGACTTGGTTTTCTCCAGCAGGAATTTACCGTTTCAGACTTGATGGCTTCCATGGCTTTTCCTACAACCACAATGGCATTTTCAATGGTGTAATCCTTCTGGATATTCATGATGTTCTATCAGGGGTTCTCTTCCATAGAATATTGTGATTAGTGAGCCTAATGATCCCCTTAGGACCCCCTGAATTAGAAGATGAATTAGAAATGTGTTGTGGGGGCAAGTAAGCCACTTTGCTGCTTTTGGTGTTGAACTCATAGGGTTCTGGGTGGCTAGGGGCATTACCCTACATTAAAAGAACTTTACAAAGCAGTCCCTTGCTGGCAAGGTACTTCCTGACTTCAGGAACAAAGAATCGATGGAACCAGTTTGGAAAAAATATTCTCATCATCCAGGCCTTTTTGCTGTACAACCAAAAGACTGGCAACTGGTGTTTTATCATTTCCCTTCAAGGCTCTGGGGTTAGCAGCTTTATAAATAAGGGAAGTCCTAATCATGAACCCCAAATACATTTGCATACAACAGTGAAGTTAGCCTATCCCTTCCTGCCTTAAATCCAGGTGCCTCCTTCTCTTCCTTACTAATAAATGTCCTTCATAGCCTTTTTTTTTTTTTTTTTTTTTTCCCCCAGAATAGGACACTTTCATCTACATTAAAAACCTGTTCAGGCAGATATCCTTTCTCCTTAATGATTTTTGTGATGGTGTCTGGAAACTCATCTGCTCCCTCTTGGATGGTGAAAGCTGCTTCTCCTGTTATCTTGATATATTTTAAGCCAAATCTCTTTCTAAAATTATCAAACCATCCTTTGCTGGCATTAAATTCTCTGGGTTTAGATCCTTCTCCTTTCTTTTGCTCTAAGTTTCATATAATGACTTTGCTTTTTTCTTGAATCATATTAGAGTCTACAGATATGCCTTTCTTATAGCAATCCTGTATTTTTCAACATAAGATAAAAAGGTATTTTGCAAAAAGTGCAAGGTTTTCACACCTGCTGGTGTAGCTGCCGTGACAGCTTCAGGAATTTCCTTTTCTTTTCTTACAAAGGTCCTTACACTGGATTCATTTATGTTAAAGTGGCAGGTAACTGCAGCTGCAAACCTCATATTAACTTTTTCTTGTAATGTCATAACTTTTCTCTGCTTCTTGGGAGCATTTCCAGCATCACTAGTGGCACTTTGTATGGGTCCATGGTATTATTCAAGGTTTGTGATACTGCACTAAACATGATGAAAACTACATGAGAACCATGAGAGATCACTTTTTACTGCAGTACACAATTTACTGGAGAGATGAATTACACGTAGATGATTAGTGTCATACAGCATTTTTAAATGGATACAACACTTGAGCTCACCTCAATAGCAGTAAGAGGTGGCTACAAAATTATTATGGTAGTACAGCATGTACTACAGTTAATTTTAGGCGGTTATGATTTAATATTGTACCTTTGCTTACATTTTTCTCAACATATCATCTTTAAGTGTGTGTATAAGTTCTGATAAATTTTAACTTTTTATAATGGATTTGTGCATATTTTATGCATTTGTGACATACTTTTTTTTTAAACTTTTTCAATGTTTCTAGGCTATGTGGTTTGTCTGCGATGTTTTTCAAATTGTCACAAATCTCCAAAAAAAATTTCCAGTATATTTATTGAAGAAATTCACATATAAGTGGACCCACACAGTTCAAACCTGAGTTGTTCAAGGGCCACCTATCATCATTTCACCACTTTCAGGTTACCCACAATTCCATTCAAGAATGGAAAACATTTTATTGTATTTATTAGTATTAAATGTCTTTTACCTTTCTTATCCTATGTCTGATTTATTTATATCTAGCTCCTAGAATGTGCCTAGAATATAGTAGGTACTCAATTTTTGTTAAACTAAGCTTTGATTAATTAACCATTTTGATGGTGAATACAAATGAGTCCGCCACCCACCTATGATCTTAATATGTCCCCAAATTGTGTATGTATATATTATACACACACACACACACACACACACACACACACACACACACACACATATATATATATATAATTAGCAAAACCCATTAGGGCTAACATCTTTCAGTCCTGTCTAAATAATTACGTGTTCTCCTTTTGACTCTGATGCCTTAATGATAATCCTATAAGACTCATGAATGAGTCACATCAACTTCTGCTTGCACATTTTTTTCACCCATTCCAAGAGAGTGACAGTTCCTCATGTCTTCAGTTGCTTCACCTGGCACGGGCTAGGCAATCCTTTTGCACATATTTCAGTAGTCCAGTGTAACACAGCTTTATCTATATGTGGGTATCGTCCCTGCTTAGGTTCCACAAAGCTCATTGTCTTGTTTCTCTATAAAGTAAGGACTTGTAGCTCTGTTTTCAACTTTTTGAGGAACCTCCATACTGTTTTCCAGAGTGGCTGCACCAGATTGCATTCCCACCAACAGTGTAGGAGGGTTCCCCTTTCTCCGTATCCTCACCAACATCTGTCATTTCCTGACTTGTTAATTTTAGCCATTCTGACTGGTGTGAAGTGGTATCTCACTGAGGTTTTGATTTGGATTTCCCTGATGCCGAGCAATGTTGAGCACTTTTTCATGCATCTGTTGGCCATTTGGATGTCTTTGGAAAAATGTCTGTTCATGTCTTCTGCCCATTTCTTGATTGGATTAGTTGTTTGTTGGGTGTTGAATTTGATAAGTTCTTCACAGATTTTGGATACTAGCCCTTTATCTGATATGTCATTTGCAAATATCTTCTCCCATTCTGTCGGTTGTCTTTTGGTTTTGTTGACTGTTTCCTTTGCTGTACAAAAGCTTTTTATCTTGATGAAGTCCCTTAAAAAAAAAAAGATAGTAGGAAGGGAAAAATGAAGGGGGAGAAATTGGAGGGGAGACGAAACATGAGAGACTATGGACTCTGAGAAACAAGCTGAGGGTTCTAGAGGGGAGGGGGGTGGGGGATGGGTTAGTCTGGTGATGGGTATTAAGGAGGGCACGTATTGAATGGAGCACTAGGTGTTATACGTAAACAATGAATCATGGAACACTACATCAAAAACTAATGATGTAATGTATGGTGACTAACATAACAAAATAAAGTTAAAAATAAATAAGGATTGGTGGCTATTTCTTTGATAAACATTTGTTTTACTAATATTAAATTTATGTCTAACTTCTGTTTCCAGGCCTTTTTTACCTACCTAATAATTTCTTGTTTTAGTGCCAAAGCATAGTGTAATCTTAAAGCAAACTTTTTTTTTAAGATTTTATTTTAGCGAGAGAGAGAGAGCAGGGGGAGGGGCAGAGGGAAAGAATCTCAAGCTGACTCTGCGCTGAGCACAGAGCCCGAAGCAAGGCTTGATCTCATGACCCTGAGATCAGGACTTGAGCTGAAACCAAGAGTCAGACACCTAACCAACTGAGCCACCCAGGGGCCCCTTAATATAAATATTTTAAGTGGCAAACTTAATATATGGTACCGACAGTGCATGTAACTCAGTTAAAGAGAAAACAATGTAAATAGCTAAGATAGTGTTCGTGTGCGATAGTGGAAGCCATTTCAAGACTGACAGCTGGTCAGGTGCTACTGTAAAACACCTTCAATTTTAAGACCCATCTCAAGTTACAAGTTAAGAAGTGGCAGAAATATGACCTTAGAATTAGGCCTGCTTGCCCACCTTCATCCCTCCCGCCAACCTTTCCCGGGCATCCATTGGCTGAGGCCAGGGACATACAGATAAATAAGTATGGATGTTATAGTCTTGTGGGAAGACAGATAACTAGTCATTCTAACAGTGGATGGGTGAGGAGTAGGATGGGAGGAGTGAAAGGTATAAGGAGAACATAAAGCAGAAAGCCCACCCAGAAGTGGTGTTGTGACTGGGTCCTGAAGGATATAAGTAGTTAGATATTGATGGAAGAGGGCATGCCAGATGGCAAATGATGGGAAGTAGAAGGAACAGCATATTCCAGAGCCTAATAAGGCATGGCAGGTTGAGAAATGGAAAGCATGTCTGTGTGATGGAGAGAATGAAAGTAACATGATAAGATCTGCATCTGAAGTAAAATACCTGATGTCCAGGGCCTGCTAACTCTGGTCCAGGTGCTAGCAAGAGTAAGCATACCAAGATGTGAGTATAATTCTGTGATGAGGTTTAATTAAGCCAGAAGTCTGCCATGTTCTTTGCTTTGGTAGGGTCTGAACACAGGGTACTGATGAGTAGGTTAAGGGTCATAGCTGGTTGGTAAGTGGGTGTTTAAGAAGAGCCTCTTATGCGTACTCAAGGATTTTCAGGCTTGCCAGCTACCTTTTCTGCATAGGTTTAGATTTTAAAATTTACCAAAGAATGCTGAGCCAGCTGTAGGTAGCCCTACCTGTCACACTGGAGTACATACTCAAGGGTTTGGAGTCCATCCCTGTTGTCACAAATGGCACAATCTCATCCTTTCTTTTTTTCTTTTTCTTTTTCTTTTTTTTTTGCTAATATTCCAATATATATACATACCACATCTTCCTTATCCATTCCTCTATTGATAGACACTTAGGTTACTTCCAAATCTTGGCTATTGTAAATAATGTTGCAATAAACATAGGGGTGCATCTATCTTTTCAGATTAGTATTTTTATATTCTTTGGGTAAATACCCAGTAGTGGAATTATTAGACCATTGGTATTTCTATTTTTTTTTTATTTTTTGAGGAACCTCCATACTGTTTTCCACAGTGGCTGCACCAATTTACATTCCCACCAATAGTGCATGAGGGTTCCTTTTTCTCCATACCCTTGCCAACACTTATTTCTTGTCTTTTTTATTTTAGCCATCTGATAGTGTAAGATGATCTCTCATTGTGGTTTTGATTTGCATTTCCCTGATGACAAGTGATGTTGAGCATCTTTTCATGTGTCTATTAGCCATCTGTATGTCTTTTTTGAAAAAAAAAATGTATTCATGTCCTTTGCCCATTTTTAAATCAAATTGCTTGGGGTTTTTGTTTTTTGGTGTTTAGTTGTAGAAGTCCTTTATATAGTTTGGATACTAACTAGTTATTGGATGTATCATTTGCAAATACCTTCTTTCAGTAGGTTGTCTTTTTGTTGACGATTTCCTTCACTGTGCAAAAGCTTTTTATTTTGGTGTAGCCCCAATAGTTTATTTTTGCTTTTGTTTTCCTTACGCAAGGAGACATATCTAGAGAAGGGTTTCGATGGTCAATGTCAGATACATTACTGCCTGTGCTCTCTTCTAGGATTTTTATGGTTTCAGGTCTCACATGTAGGTCTTTAATCCATTTCAAGTTTATTTTTGTGTATTATGTAAGAAAGTGGTCTAGTTTCATTCTTTTGCATGTAGCTGTCCAATTTTGACAGCACCATTTATTGAAGAGTCTGTCTTTTCCCCACTGTATATTCCTGCCTCCTTTGTTATACATTAATTGACTATGTAAGTATAGGTTTATTTCTGAACTCTCTATTCTGTTCCATTGATCTATGTGTCTGTTTTAGTGCCAGTACCATTCTGTTTTGATTACTATGGCTTTGTGGTGTATCTTGATATCTGGGATTGTAATACCTGCAGCTTTGTTTATCTTAAGATTGCTTTGGCAATTTGGGATCTTTGTGGTAACATATGAATATAGTAATATATGTTTCAGCTTTGTGAAAAATGTGGGTATTTTGATAGGGATTATATTAAATCTGTAGATTGCTTTGGTTAGTACAGACATTTTAATTAATTCTTCCAATCCATGAGCATGGAATATCTTTATATTTGTTTATGTTGCCTTCAGTTTCTTTTGTCAATGTTTTATAGTTCTCAGAGTATAGATTTTTCACCTCTTTGGTGTTTTATTATTTCTGATGCAATTGTAAATGGGATTGTTTTCTTAAGTTCTCTTTCATCTGTTCATTATTAGTGTATAGAAATGCAACCGATTTCTGTATGTTTATTTTGTATCCTGTGACTTTACTGAATTCGTCATTTCTAACAGTTTTTTCATGTAGTTTTTAAGATTTCTTACATACAGTGTCATGTCATCTGCAAACAGTGACAGTTTTCATTCTTCCACATCAATCTGGATGCCTTTTATTTCTTTTTCTTGTGGGACTGCTGCAAGTAGGACTTCTGAAGAGTACTATGTTGAATAAAAGTGGTGAGAGTGGACATCCTAGTCTTGCTCCTGATCTTAGAGGATAGCTCTCAGTTTTTCACCAGGAAGATGTTAGCTGTGTGTTTGTCATATTTGGCCTTTATTCTGTTGAAGTAGGTGTCCTCTAAACCCACTTTGTTGATAGCTTTTATCATGAACAGATGTTGAATTTTGTCAAATTTTTCCTATTCATCTGTTGAGACGACCCTATGATTTTAATCCTTTGTTGATGTAGTTTATCACATTGATTTGTGAATATTGAACTATCTTTGTGTCCCCAGAATAAATCCCATTTGATCATGGTGAATGGTCCTTTTAATGTATTGTTAAATGCAGTTTGCTAATATTTTGTTGAGGATTTTTACATGTATATTCATCAAGGATGTTGGCCTTTAGTTTTCTTGTTTTGTGGTGTCTTTGTCTGGTTTTGGTATCAGGGTAATGCTGGCCTCATAGAATGTGTTTGGAAACCTTCCTTCCTCTTCTGTATTTTGGAATAGTTGAGGAGAATAGGTATTAACTCTTCTTAAGCTGTTTGTGAATTCTACCAAACAGTTAATCTTTTAAAGGACAATGAAGTTCTATGACCCTTCAAACATTAAAATGAGGAAATAGAGCTGAACTACTTTTAGTAAAAAGTGGGAAACATAAGCTTATTATTTTGTTTCCCTATATAAGGAAATTATTCTTTTAGGTAATATTTCTGAGTACCAAATATATATCAGGCACTTGCTAGGTACTGGAAATAAAGCAGTCAATAAGACAGACAAAAATCCTTGTGACCATGGATATAATACTGTGGCAGGGTATATAGACAATATCTTTTTAGAAATCAACCTAAAGACAAAAAAGTAGGAAACTTCCTATTATACACTAAAATTTCCAAATTGTTCTTCCAAATTTTAGCAAAAGCTATTTCTTTAAAATGTTCAAATGTAAAGAGGCCACAACTGGCAATAACTCAATTGTCATTTTTCCTAGATATAATAAAATGCAAAAAAGACAGAAGTCCTTCCAGTCCTCAGCAATGTCCACTTTGCATGAACCCCAGGACCTCTAAAGGCACGCCCTTAGCTATGGTCCCAGCTGCAGCTTTCCTGTGTGCCAAGCCAACCATCGACCCATCCCTGAAATTAAAGAGCCTCACTGTTCTGGAAGACAGCAGTCCTGTGTCCATCTCTCCCCAAGATTTCATGGCACCCCTTGGCTCCATCACTTTGAATATGACAGATCAGTTTGGAAATGAAGCTAACATGGTCTGCAGTATCCAAAAACCCTCAAAGACATCATCCACTGCATTCACTGAAGAAAATGACTATATCATGCTAAATACATCATTTTCAACATTTCTGGTGTGTAACATAGATAACAATCACATTCAGCGAGTGTGGCAAGTTCTGGCTTTGTACAGTGATTCTCCTCTGATTCTAGAAAGGAGCCACTTGCTCACTGAAACACCACAACGCAGCTACAAATATAAACAGGTGGCTCCTAAACCTGAAGACATCTTTACCGACATAGAGGCTGAACTCACAATAGATCCCCCTTGGTTAATGCAAGACCAAATCTCCTTGCAGCTAAATAGAACTGCCAGCACACTCAGTACATTGCACATCCAGTATGCCAGTGATGTTCAAGTCACTTTACCAAGGGCAGAAATAAGGCCAGTGAAACATAAATGGACCATGATTTCCAGAGATAACAATACTAAGCTGGAACGCACTGTTTTGATTGGTGGGACCATTAGCCTAGAATGCCCAGGCCAAGGAGACCCGACCCCACATTTGGAGTGGCTTCTGGTTGATGGGAGTAAAGTGAGAGCCCCTTATGTTAGTGAGGATGGACGAATCCTAATAGACAGAAGTGGAAAACTAGAACTCCAGATGGCTGACGGTTTTGACACAGGCATATACCACTGCATAAGCACCAACTATGATGACGCAGATATTCTCACCTATAGAATTACTGTGGTAGAGCCCTCCATAGAAGCCTATCATGAAAATGGGGCTCATTATACAGTTTTCATTGGTGAAACACTTGACCTTCCATGCCATTCTTCTGGTATCCCAGATGCCTCTGTTAGCTGGGTTCTTCCAGGAAACACTGTGTTTTATCAGTCCTCCAGAGACCAGCAAATTCTTAACAATGGCACACTAAGAATATTACAGGTCACCCAAAAAAACCAAGGTTATTATTGTTGTGTAGCAGCCAACCCATCAGGGGTCGACTTTTTGATTAACCAAGTTTCAGTCAAAACGAAAGGGCAAAGGCCAGTAGAGCAAAATGTAGAAACAGATGGATCTGGACTTGAGCCCAATCCCATTGCTCATCTTATGGACCCACCAGCTGTGCAACTCCCTACATCTGCTCCACTGGGAGCTGAGACTGGAAAACAAGTCTTGAGCACAAGTAAAAAGCACAACTATCGCGAGTCAATACACCGGCGGCGAGGAGATTCACCAAATCGACATTTTAGAGAGCACAGGAGGCCCTTCCCTTCCTCTGCTCGGAGAATTGACCCAGGACACTGGGCAGCACTTTTGGAGAAAGCTAAAAAGAACACTATGCCAGAGAAGCAAGAAACTACTACGGCAAGGCCCCCTTCAGTGGTCACCCAACTCCTAAAGATACCTGGGGAGGAAATAGACTCTTCAGGCATGCTCCCTCCAGATGAGGAACTGATGGCCCTGGCAACTGAGGCTCCTAGTGTTCTGGCAAGGACACTGATTGCCAATTCCAGAAAAATACCTGATAGCCCTGTGACAAATGTAACTGCTGTCACTGAAGTCTCTCCAGTTGTGGGTCCACAAATCCTACCACCTGAAAAACCAATAGATTTCAAGCCATCTCCTATTAAAACTACAGCCATGTCAAAGCATATCAACCCAACATTATCAAGCAAAATGCAAGGCACAACCAATGAAAATTTCTCTACTATCTTTCCTCTCTTACCTGAAGCAATGCAATTTCAGGAAGCTGACAACACTGGGAGGAAAAGAGAGCATTTACAAAGTACAGTCCCAAAAGCAGTGGGGACTATGAGCAAAGATGCCAATATCAAAATGCTGAGTAGTGCTAACAGCAAAGCTGATATATTCTTAGGGTCAGTAAATGCCACAAATAGTCATCAGACATCTGTAACAGGAGTCAGTGACCCCAGGAGCAATCACCTCTATCCATACATTACTCAAAAGCTTAGCATCTCTGAGATACCTTCAGGCCCATACACTGCTGCTCATTCTCAGTCACAGAGTCCTAGAAATAGTACAACTAACATCCCACTAACATCTAGGCGCTTTGGAAGACGGAGGAAAATTTGGGGTAGGGGTCGAATTACCAGCCCATATAGAACTCCAATTCTTCGACAACACAGATATGGCTTTGTGAGACCAACATTCAGAGTTTCTTCTGAAGAAAGCACTACTGCATTTTCAGCCACAAAGGTCAATGTGGTGTGCCCATCCTGTTCTCCCGGGGAAAAGCTCACCACTGCTGCAGCAGCATTGTCTTTTCCAAGTTCTTCCCCTATCATGCTCACCAAAGCTGAAACTTCCAAAGTCACAGAAGAAGAGTCTACAACTCTAGTCCACAATCCATCATTACTATTTGAGAACAAACCAAATGTAAATGTTGAGAAAACAATACCCACAATAAAATATTTCAGTGCTGAAAGTACCCAAGTGACTCCAACGGATGCAGTTATGACTCATGCCCCCAAATCCTTACCTGTGGAAAAAACTATAACAAATAATGGCTACCCAAGTGTGTCTAATACCAATGAAGTTAAAAGAGATTCAACGTTTATATCACCACTTCCAGATCCCACCACCAAGCCATCTATGTCTACTACTACAGCCATTACAAGATTTTTAAGAAGGAAAATTCCCTGGCATCAAATCTTTGTAAATAACCATGTCCAAAAAGAGAGGTTAAAGAATCAGCATCAATTTAGCTCACGAAAAAGCACAGCCACAATGCTTACTAAAATATCTCCTGCTTTACCCACAGATAAAGTTTTCCCTTTCCACTTCACAACACTCTCAACAAGTGTCATGCAAATTCCATCTATAACATCAGCTACAACTCGCCAAAATATCACTGAAACACACAGTCCTATAAGTCTCCCAACAATGAAAAAGCTGCCCTTTCCACCAGTTTACCCTACACCTCTTAATATCGCAAGCAAAGAATCAAGTACCAACAATTCCATATCAATGCAGACAGCCAGGCTGACAGTTCCTCCTACTGCCCCTGCATCAGTCATTATCAGTAAAACCCAAATAGCCAGACCCAGCACACGAAACATACAAAGAAAAAAGGAGCCTCAGAGGAAGAGGAATGACCCATACTCCTCTCCCAGTCAGAGGTCTGGCTTCACTGCATCCACTACTATGATACCTCCTGATCTAACTGCAACTGAAACTTCAACCAAGCCCAGTATCTTTGCTTTCACTCATTCTCCCTTAGAAAACACAAAAGGAATTTCAAGCACAATGGGTCTTTATCCAAGAACACTTACTCTGACAGATGTAATTGAAGAACTACCCCAAGAGAATACTCAGACTTTGAAGAGCAGAATTGTTTCTGAAATCACTTTGTCCAGCAAACTACACCAGAGCACCACAACTAGGAACACAATCATTAGACACTCAACCGTGCCCCCATTCCGGAGTGTCAGTGCTGCTCCAGTGCCAGTTCCCACCTCCCATCCCTTGAGTAATCTCACAGACAACATGGCAACTCCCATTTTTAGGATGATGACAAATACAATGATCAAGCCACGTGAATACTCTAGGCACAATGCTAATCCACAGCAATTAGCAGAGGTTGCAACATCTCCCAGAGTTCGCCCAAATGTCAAGGTCACAATTGGAACCACCCACTTTATCTACTCCAATCTGTTTCATTCTGCCTCTACACCAGCACTAATAACAGTTAAACCACAGAATTCTAAACTGACTTTCTCTCCCTGGTCAGAAAACCACTTCTGGCACAAGTCATACCCAGAAATTGCTGAAAAAGGCAAAATGCCAGTAGTGAGCATATTGCCCACTCCAGGCTTGCCAGAGGACACCACTCATGCTTCAAATTGGGATATTCAGAAGTCTGCAAAGAAAAATGGCTTTGATGAGACACCAGTTCAAAAAATAACAACTTCTGAACGCCTTCCCTTTGATTCTCTGTCTAGGAATATATTTGAAAGGCCCAGAATAGTTGGAGGAAAAGCAGCAAGTTTTACTGTTCCCGCTAACTCGGATGCCTTTCTTCCTTGTGAGGCTGTTGGAAATCCCCTGCCCACCATCCACTGGACCAGAGTCTCATCAGGTATCTGAAACTGTTTTTTTACACTTAGTCTTGTTTAGTCATAAAACAAAGAAAAGATTGTGTTATGTTTCAGGGTTACACATCCAAAGAATCAACACCAGTTTCAAATCTCTCTAGGACACAGAAACTATTGATATTCTCATTTGACATTTGCTGCATAATTTTTTTTGCTCATTGGAAGGTTTTAAAACATGTTAATTAAGAACATTTTTTTGTAATGCTTTGAAAGTAGATACAGGGAAATATGATTTGAAAAAGAGAAGGGTCATTGTGTTGAGTCATATGGCTTTTTAAATTAAAATTATGGAAATAAGCTTCCGTGAATAATTTTAACACTCTTAACACTAAGTGTCCTAATTTTAATTTTAAATATATTTGCTCTCAGTAGCCTAACAGCACCCCCCAAAGCTTTCCTCTTGAGACTTTCCCTTAAACAATTTGTTTTCTATTTAAGCTTTGATGACCCATGACTACAAATTTCTTTCTTCTTATCAGGATTTGATATATCTAAAAGGAAACAGAATAGCAGATTCCAGGTGCTGCCCAATGGCACCCTGTCCATACAGAGGGTGGACATTCAGGACCGCGGACAGTACCTGTGCTCAGCATCCAATCCACTTGGCACTGACCACCTTCATGTCATGTTGTCCGTGGTTTCCTATCCCCCCAGGATCCTGGATAGACGTACCAAAGAGATCACAGTCCACTCTGGAAGCACTGTGGAATTGACATGCAGAGCTGAAGGTAGACCAAGTCCTACAATTTCCTGGGTTCTCGCAAACCAAACGGTGGTTTCAGAATCATCTGAGGGGAATAGGCAGGCCCTGGTGACATCTGATGGAACACTGGTCATCCACAGTCTCAGCATTTATGACCGGGGCTTTTACAAATGCATGGCCAGCAACTCAGCTGGCCAGGATTCACTGCTGGTCAAAATACAAGTCATTGCAGCCCCACCTGTTATTCTAGAGCAAAAGAGGCAAGTCATTGTAGGGACTTGGGGTGAAAGTTTGAAATTGCCCTGTACTGCCAAAGGAACTCCTCAGCCCAGTGTTCACTGGGTCCTCTCTGATGGCACTGAAGTGAAACCACTGCAGTTTATAAATTCCAAGTTGTTGTTACTTTCAAATGGGACTCTGTATATAAGAAATGTAGACTCTTCAGACAGGGGCACTTATGAATGCATTGCTACCAGCTCCACTGGCTCAGAAAGAAGAGTGGTAATTCTTACAGTGGAAGAGCGAGAAACCATCCCCAGGATAGAATCTGCATCCCAGAAGTGGACTGAGGTGAATTTTGGGGACAAATTACTACTGAACTGCTCAGCCATTGGGGAACCCAAACCCAAAATAATCTGGAGGCTACCATCCAAGGCTGTTGTCGACCAGTGGCACAGGTAAACCATACCTTTGTGTTGAGATTGTCTTCTTTATCTATTTAGCTGTACAATTTCTGAAATGGAAAAAGTGATACAGTGAGGTCAGCAGCAGATTTAGAGAGCTCATAGACTCTGCACATAAAAGTCTTTCTAAAGAGACCTAATCCTTTTGAGGTTAACGTTACATATAAAAAGGAAGCTTCTTACGTGCTTAACTCTACCAGCCAGCTATTCAATTCTTACTGAATTTACATAGTTAAAAGCAGACTAACAATCTCATTTGCTGTCATACTTGTGACAGCTTTAAAATGGTAACTGTGGAAAGGTATTTATAATTTCTCTATCCAAAAAGAGGAGGGAATTTTGTAATGCAATCAAGGTTCTGGGTAATTTTGAAAACAATTTCCACTACCCATGCAAAAACCACAATGCAGGAAGTATAGAAGGCATTACACTTGTGATGTGAATAACAGATAAAGTTCAAAATTTAGGTTGTTAAGGAAAAGGTCTAAAACACTTACTAGATTTAAGTCAGTTTTGGAAAATGGAAATCTTTTATCAAGAGGCATGAAAAGATTTAAGGAATGTTTTAAAAAGTTAACCCAGGGCCCCTGGGTGGCTCAGTCATCAAGCGTCTGCGTTCGGCTCAGGTCACGATCCCAGGGTCCTGGGATCGAGCCCCACGTCCGGCTCCCTGCTCCGCGGGAAGCCTGCTTCTCCCTCTCCCACTGTCCCTGCTTGTGTTCCTGCCCTCACTCTCTCTCTGTGTTTATAAATGAATAAAATCTTAAAAAAAAAAAAAGTTAACCCAAAGGAAGTCTGGAGAGTGTTTCAAAACACATTATTAATATCTCAGAATAAATCTTAACCAGGTATTCCAACAGATCCTTTAGAGGTAAACAGCAAAGAAATTAAGTAGGTTGTTTATATTTTGTTTGGGGAAGTATTTATGGGACACAGATTGTTCAAATTGTGGAAGAGGCAACAGAATGTATAAAGATCACAGATGGGGTACCTGGTGGCTTGGTTGGTTGAGTGGCTAACTCTTGATTTCTACTTGGGTCATGCTCTTGGGGTCGTGGGATCGAGCCCACGTCAGGTTCTGTGCTCAGGGGGACGTCTGCTTGAGGTTCTCTCTCTCTCAAATAAATAAATCTTAAAAAATAAAGATCACAGATGCTACCATGGGCCCACCAGAGGTACTGGCATTTTTTTCTTTTATAATTCAACTTGTTTACTAACTGAACACCTCAATTATTATTTTGCCACTAGCCTCAAAAAGGCAAGAATATTCTTTACTTAGAAGCTTTAGATATATCAACTGAAATAAAAGGGGCCATTTACTGCAAGAAAAAGAAAGTCCTTGCTGTTTCCATTTTGTAGCTTCTAACATTTGAATTTTAGATTCTAAAAATGCAAAAACATGCATTACAGCTATGCGTTTCTGCATACCCCACCATGACCAGAATAAGCAAAACCCTGTCCCTTTCTTAAAGCCTACTTGTCACCTGAACCAAAAAGCTTTTTCTGGGTTTTTAAATGGTCTCAGACTCAGAACACCACCAGTCTATCTCTGGTACTTTCGACATATGTGACCTGTTTCAGCACAGAATGGTTTCCTCTTCTTCAGAACCAAAGAGCTTGTTACAAGAGCAGAACCTCAGGTCCCACCCCAGACTTGCTGAGTCAGAATTTGCACTTTAAAAAGATACCCAGATGAATCACATGCTTAATAAAGTCTGAGAAGCATTGCTTTAGAAGGACTACAGATGCTTTCTTTTACTTGGGGAACACTCTACTTTGGAAAAGTAAATTTTCTCTTAAAAACATCACTTTATAAAAAGAAGCAGCTATAATCTCTTCTTATATATTACCACCTCCAGATGCATCAGATTTGGGGACGGGACAAGGTCACTCTAAATCAAAGGTTTTCAAAGAATGCAGTCCCCCTGCCAGTAGCATTAGCGTTGCCTGAGAACTCGGTGAATCAGAAACCAATTCTCTCTTAACAGGCAATCTGTGTTCTTAGAAGCTTCCAGGTGATTTTAGTGCCACTACAATAGGAGACTGGTTCTCAAATTTTATTGTTCGTAAGAGTCACGGTCACCTGGGACGTTTGTTACTCAGTGGGTTCCCAGATCCCTGGCCAGATCTCGTGAATCAGAATCTCTGAAAAGCGAAGCCAGGAAATCTGCATCTTACATGAGGCAGGCGCCATGTGATTCTGATGCATGGGATGAGAGAACTGTTTGTGAGAGCCAAGGCTGGGAGCAGTGGTTCTCAGATTTGGCTGCACATGAGAATCACTGGAAAACTGAGTCCTGATGACTAGGCCACACTCCACGCCAATTAAGTCAAATTCTGGAGGTGGGACTCGTTTTATACTCCATAAATGATTTTCATATACATCCAAGTTTGAGAATCAGTGCTTTTATAAAGCATTTGAGAACAGCCCTGAGAGCTGAGGCAAGTTACTAAGGCTATCTAAGCATCTAAATACTAAGGCTCTCTAAGTAAAGTATTTCCAGATGTATAGTGAGGAACTACTTGAAGATTTAAAAATAACAGCACCTTTTGTAATGTACCACACAATACTCTCCATACTTGTTTGCTGAGAATGAAAAGTGACTTGGGCTGTTTGACTTGATTAGCTGCTATCCTATCCACCTTTTCCTCTCTGGTTTCACTTACCTGCTTATCACACTGCCAAAAAATAAGAAGAAAAACATATATAGATGTTCCCTTATGGGTATTCTTGATCCCGGTTTTAACAGCAATTCATTTTCCACTGGTCTTTCTGAAAAGCTAAATCTGGTTTTAGCAGGAAAGATGTGCCATCTGGCGGCTCACTGTGGTAACGGCATGCTGCGTAATAACTTCAGGGAGAAAAAGGTAGCGCACAGCTTGACAAAATGCAGAGATCACTTTACAGCTGCCTGCAAAGGACAGATGAAACAGCAGGCTTCTAATGAGTCTTACATTGGCACTTCCTCTCTTCATGGCAAAGTATAACTTATTTTGTAACCAAATAATTATATTTTGTTACTAACCTTTTTAAAAAATATAACCTGGCATCTTTTCTGAGCCAAGTATACATGGAAGTTCTTTACTGACATATCACAAAACAATCATTTGATATGTAAAATGGTCAAGAAAGTCCTAAGGTATCCAATATTTCTAGCATTCTCAGCATTGTATCTTTCAAATCACCATTGTAAAGGAGTTTCATTTCACTAAATTTTAACTGTTCAGTTAGATAATTTTCTTTCTCAGAAAATGGTTTAGGAGACAGTAAATAAGCTAGTACTGATTTTAATTTTATTGCAACAGTTTAAGAAAATGTCCATAAAGCTAATCCTATGTAAATAAAGACAACTCCCCTCACCCCTTGCTAATAGCTGCACACTCAAATCCATCTCTTCTCTCCTTAGAATGGGCAGCCGCATCCATGTCTACCCAAATGGATCCTTGTTTATTGGATCAATAACAGAAAAAGACGGTGGTGACTACTTGTGTGTGGCCAGAAACAAAATGGGGGACGATCTGATACTGATGCATGTGAGCCTCCGACTGAAACCAGCCAAAATTGACCACAAGCACCATTTTAAAAAGCAAGTATTCCATGGGAAAGATTTCCAAGTTGATTGCGAGGCTTCTGGCTCCCCATTGCCTGAGATTTCTTGGAGTTTGCCTGACGGAACGATGATAAACAATGCAATGCAAGCCGATGACAGTGGCCGCAGGACCAGGAGGTATACCCTTTTTGACAATGGAACCTTATACTTCAACAAAGTTGGGATAGCAGAGGAAGGAGATTATACTTGCTATGCCCAGAACACTCTGGGGAAGGATGAAATGAAGGTGCACCTAACAGTAATAACAGCTGCCCCACGGATCAGGCAGGGTTACAAGACCCACAGGAGAATCAAGGCTGGAGACACAGTGGTCCTTGACTGTGAGGTCATCGGTGAACCCAAACCAAAAATATTTTGGTTGCTGCCTTCCCATGACGTGATTTCATTCTCTAAGGATAGGTACACATTTCATGCGAACGGGTCTTTGTCCATCAACAAAGTGAAACTGCTCGATTCCGGAGAGTATGTGTGTGTGGCCCGAAATCCCAGTGGGGATGACACAAAAATGTACAAACTGGATGTTGTCTCCAAACCTCCATTAATCAACGGTCTGTATACAAACAGAACAGTCATTAAAGCCACAGCCGTGAGGCATTCCAAAAAACACTTTGACTGCAGAGCTGAAGGAACACCATCTCCTCAAGTCATGTGGATCATGCCAGATAATATTTTCCTCACGGCCCCATACTATGGAAGCAGAATCACAGTCCATAAAAATGGAACCTTGGAAATTAGGAATGTGAGGTTTTCAGACTCGGCAGATTTTATCTGTGTGGCTCGGAATGAAGGAGGAGAGAGCGTGCTGGTGGTACGGTTAGAAGTACTGGAAATGCTAAGACGACCAACATTCAGAAATCCATTTAATGAAAAAACAGTTGCCCAGCTTGGAAAGTCCACAGCATTGAATTGTTCTGTTGACGGAAACCCACCACCTGAAATAATCTGGATTTTACCAAATGGCACAAGATTTCCCAATGAGCCGCAAATTTCTCAGTATCTGATAGCAAGCAATGGTTCTTTCATCATTTCTAAAACAACTCGGGATGATGCAGGAAAATACCGGTGTGCAGCAAGAAATAAAGTCGGCTACATTGAAAAATTAATTGTGTTAGAAATTGGCCAGAAGCCAGTGATTCTTTCTTACGCGCTAGGAACAGTTTACTGTATCAGTGGAGAATCCCTATCACTGCACTGTGTGTCTGATGGAAGCCCTAAGCCAAATATCAGATGGACTACACCAAGCGGTTCTATAATAGATAGACCTCAAGGTAGTGGAAAATACATATTGCATGAAAATGGCACCTTAGTCATTAAAGAAGCAACAGCTTATGACAGAGGAAACTATATTTGTATGGCTCAAAATAGCATTGGCCATGCACTGATTACCATTCCAGTAATGGTTGTAGCCTACCCACCCCGAATTACAAATCGCCTACCCAGGAGCATTCTCACAAGGACAGGAGCACCCGTTCAGCTCCGATGTGTGGCCCTGGGAGTCCCCAAGCCAGAAATTACATGGGAGCGGCCGGACCACTCCTTGCTCTCAATGGCAAATAAAGGGGGGACTCATGGACTTGAGCCGTTTCACCCCCAAGGTACCCTCATCATTCAGAATCCCCAAACTTCAGATTCTGGGATCTACAAATGCACAGCGAGGAATCCACTTGGTAGTGATTACGCAACAACGTATGTTCAGGTCATCTGACATGAAATAATAAAAATTGAACAAAGTCAACATCTGGACAGAGTTTATTTTTTGGAAGAAGTTTAATCAAAGGCAGCCATAGGCATGTAAATGAATTTGAGTACATTTACAATATTAAATTTATAATGGACATGCAAAATAAAAAGACTTGTAAATAAATGCAATATGACTGATAGTGATTTGTTAATTGATCTCCAAACAAACTTTTAACTTAAGGCACTTTTATTTTGCCAACAAATAACAATGAACATTAAGGTAAAACTGTCCACCATAAAAGAACAAATGGCTAATGTATCTGAATTCTTCATTAAAGAATGGACTTTGTTCTTTCACTACCAGTTGCCTAGTGTCCACCTTCTAGCAATGTTACAAGCATGGCACTGAGAAGAGAGACAATGGGAAAGATTAAATTTGCAGTCTTGATTGTAAATTTACAATTTTGATGTACAGATATTTTGTGGCTGACTTAGAAATATTTTAGTAAAACCTAGAGAAAATAAGCTCTGAACGGTTTTGACTAGGATTCGGTTTTGTGTACACTGAAAATTTTCATTGATTGGGAATACAAAAATGTTTTAATAACTGTGTTTAAAATACATGTAAAAAGCAACTTAACACCTACACATCATAAAAAGTGAAAAGGGGGTTGATTACTTTTTATTGAAATAAACTTATTAAAAAGGCTTCATTAAAAATACAATGAAACTTCATCACTTCAAAATCTAACACAGGCATCCTTGGTTTGGAACTTTTTATAAGGAAAATATTCTGAGAAGGAACCATTGCTTTATGAACTTATTAAGGGATAATCCTTTATGGAAGAGGAAAATCTAAATCTAATACATAAATACATATAATGAAGTTTCATTGTACTTAAAATTTGATCAAATCTACACAAAATGTTGCTTTTTGTAATTCAACGTGAATTGATTTGGGGGACATTATGAGTCATCTTTTCTAATTCTAGAGGCTGGGATGTTCCAGTGTAATTTATCCAGAATTCATTCAAATATCTGCCAGTTATTTAAAGTGGAAAAAAAAAAATGCCATAGGTCTCGCTCGGATCTCTCAGCACACAAAACAACTATGTTAGCCCCTGCTGATGGTCTGAGACACAGGGGAGCTTACTTCATTGTGTTTTCATCACACCAACTTTCAGCTGGCTCCACCTAAGAGGTGACCTGACTGCTACTATCTCGGATGCTGGTACCCTGTGGCCACAAGAGGTCAAAGGATACTCATTCTCACTGTGATCTCCTTCCACTGCCGGGCCAAAAGGAGTAAATAAGAATGACAAATGGAAGCTATTAGGAATGAGACTAGAGTGTAAACAGGTATGTCTAAGGGATTCTGATGCCCAATTACATTCAATTTTTAAAGTCTTATTTTTAAGGGAAAGGGAGGTCTCCATCTTCTCCTAGGATAATTTCCTGTCTTACAAAGCAAATTACCAGGTTCTGTCAAAGGATAGGGTTTTCCCTCGTGATCATTTTAATGCAAATTAATGCACTTGCTAAGAAAGAAACCTCTTAGGATGTGGGATTAAGTGGAAGGAAATATGCTAAGACTAGATTATAAAAATTCCAGTCATTCTCTTTATAATGCACAGGGGTAAGCCAGTCCTAGGTTCTTCCTCAACTTTCCATAGAATCTGAACTATAGAGCCTTACCATGACTTGGCTTTGTCACCGGAAAAGAAAAGGACACAACAAGAAAAAAAGTATACCCCACAGCTTTCATGTGCAAAATGATTATTAATAAATTAATTTCACTACCTTATGCAAACTATAAAGTGCATATGAATGCTATGCAATTATCACACTCGTTCTTGAAACGATATGACTGCTGTTTGCAATACTGAGCTATAAAAATATATGGTTCAAACTAAAAACTGGCATTTTAGATCCCAATAATTCTTCCAAAGGAAATCAGGACAGAACAGGACTCACTCACTAGGCACAACATTCACATTTCGGTTGTTTTGCCAAGGCAATCAACATATGGATAGATTACTTGGAAGAAAAATAACTTCATGGACTCTATGTAGGATTCTCAAGAGGGAAAAAAAACCAAAACCTGATATACAAAACCAGCTGAAATGTAAAGATCTGTCTTCTGAAAGCAAAGTATGTTATAATTTCGTGAAAAGAATGGTCTTGAATGTTTTGGCAAAGTCTTTTCCAGCCCAGAGTAAACATGAAATGAGCAGGCTGGAGTGAACTATTTCACAGTGTACAAAGCAGTTCACATGGATGCTGCCACAGCAAAAGTAAGCGGACATGTATTTGAGGTCGTTTGCATGAGTCAAACTTTGCAATGAGTAACTCACCTAGGAAGATATAAATTATTTATATAATGATTTGCAAAAGAAATGATCTAAAGTCATACTAGCTACATTTTAAAAAAGTAGTTCTACATGGTTTGCTCATTATAGACAAATCTATTCACAGTATGCTCAACTACATTACTTGTAAAATCATATGGCAAAAGAAAATGAATTAACACAAAACATGGGAAAATATCCCCCACATGTTTTAAAATGCCCTGCAATTTTCACATTCAAAATTTTATGCATCTAAATCTAAAAAAATATTATATGGAATACTCTTAAGTTACACAAACTGATAATAATTTACTGTATTTTTTACTCTAATAGGAGCAAATTACCACATACTTGAACAAAGTTAAAATAGTTACTATTTCTTTATAATAAATTTGATGTATAATTTACTTGTGCTTTTTGCACCAATTTATAAATACAGTATATGCAATACACAACCAAGACTGACACCAACATTAATAATTAAATTCAAAATAGCAAATACTTACCATACAAAATAAACAGCAAATACATCTTTATGAAAACCAGAGCCTTCTGGACTCAGGGGCCAGATTCTCTGGAAACCACATCAAGTTTGAGCACTGTGGAATCTCAGGCCAGCTGCAAGGTTGTTTTTTCTCAAGTTGGCATAAGGTTCAGGAGAACCAAGAGTCATTTTTGCCAAATCTGGCAATAAATAATTGGAACAATTCCACTGTGGTTTGTTCGGGCCTTTAGAATTAACATGTTGTACCTTCACAAAGACTCTGGTCAATGCTCTTGCCACTGAAAACAAATTCGAGTACAGCTACTTCTAAGAGGCTTCCATGTATCTGAGGGTGGCTCTCACAGAAGCCTGGGTTGAAGTTCTTGGTCTAAGAAGTTTAAGTACTAAGCAACAATCTGTTTCAGCACCTTTTGACCACAACAAAAGCAAAGAAAAATCCTACATAAATAAGAATAAAGTTTATAAAGTGCTTATGAAATTACAAACATTTCAAATCAGAGCAATGCAAATAGATGTCCATTTCACCATCACAGGTGAAAGAAGAATAAATGGATTACTCTCCTGTCAAGACCTGACATGCCTTTCAAATCAGTAGTTTGGTCCAGCACAGTTTGGGGGGGGGGGGGGGGGGGGAGAGAAGAAAACAACAAACTTCATCATTAATGAACACATATTTTAAATCCACCATAATTCATTCTTTCTATGAGATCCAAAAAGAAGCACCAATTTCAAAAGATCTGCTACCACGCTCTTCCTGGAGTAGGCCCACATGATCCACATTTTTATACCTACTTTAAGGTTGAATTTAACCAAAAAACCCCAAACCACACTTCCTCCTTTTCTTTTTGTTTTAAATACCTCTATATGAAATGTAGCACAAAATAAGAAAACTTCAAAGAAAGGAAAGAACAAAAGGACATTTCTAAAGACTGATGCATTAAATTTGATTTTCTATTTTTCAGTGCAAACATAAAACTTTATGTCTTGTCCTCTTCCAGATTCAGAAGTGTGATGGATGCCCATAGGGAGTCACTCCTTGCTGTGGCTGGTTACCTAATGGGAAAAATAAATTCAAATAAAATCGCAGATGCAAAATTATGCCACAGATAGATGCTACCCTCTTGCCACGGTTCTCTGTACCAGCCTCAAGAACAGGAGGACAGAGAAACCGGCCAAGGAGTGCATGCTAGCCCAGGGACCTGAGCAGTGAGGTCTGAATACCCTAACTGCATGCATTCCACAGGGGCACTGGCTCTACCTCAGAGTCCCACACCTGCCGGCACAAAGCCTTCGGACAGCAACCAGCCCCTCTAAAGTCTCTGAGTCTAAACTAAGGAACAACTCAATACTAACGTACAAAAGGACGCTAAGTATTGTGAAATACTGAAAGTTCCCCTAACTTTTATAAAAGCAGATCAGAGATTTTACTTTAACACGGACATTATAGTAAAGTGAGAGAAGTGGCATGAAACAGGGTAATTTTCTACAAATGGCCATATAAGGTACGTAAGAGAGAAGTGTGTAAGGGTGTCTACACGTGCGACAGTGGCTACGTGTGTTGACTCAGGTGTCTGCCTATACATATATGTACATGTGTGCAAGCACACACACACACACACACACAAAACCTAAAGAAGAGTAGGCACAAAAAAATGACAGGGACTTAGAAATAACTACTGCTTCCCCAACTCTGGTGGGACTATTCAAGTCCAGAGGCTCCGTCCACATGGTTAAGATTTAGAAGGAGTCCTCTGGGTTGTACTGTGAGAGCTCAACTTAGTGGCCATCACTCAACAAAGAAGGCTGGCATAACTGCTAATATCAGGGAGCAGAGTTTCTGGAAGGGGACCATCTGAATTCAAGAGTCCCAGCTCTGCCTCTTACTTTTAGCTGAATAACCTTGGACAAATGAGTCAATCAATCTCCCTTTTCTTTAGCTATTTCCTCGTCCATAGTATGGGAATGGTAATACCTTCACTCATGGGGCAGTTTAGGAATTAAGTGCATTAATCTATGTAGATTCAGAGTGTCTGGGTCCAAGAAAGTGCTCCATAAATGACAGATTAAAAAAACTGCATATCATGAGCTCTGGGAAACAGGAAAGAGAGTAGGTACACTCCCAAAAAGTGCCACTGCATAAAAATCACAGGTACTTATTTCTAAACACTAGAAAAAAATCTAAAATATAAGCATGTTGTCTCTGCCTTAAAATTATATTCTCTTTAACCATGTGAAAGTATGAACTCTCGAATAAAACAATGAAATATTAACCACACATATAATAGACTACCCCTGTTAAGCAGTAGTTAGAAAACAAGACCAATTTAAATGATTTAACAAATTAAATGAGGCTAAACGAGGGAAATACTTTTAAAGAAAAAGGAAAAAAAAAAAAGAAAAAAGACCTTGGTTATGCCCTAGTAGAGACGCAAGGTACATGAGGGGCATTTCCTCTGTGAGGAAATCAACAGGCACAGGCAGCAGGTGGAAATTAAGACCAAACCCAAGTTGCCCCTCAGTCCTAACTGACTCTCCTCCTGACAGTATCCTACCAGAGTTGCACAGCTGACTTTAGGACTAGCTGGCCTTCACTCCATACCTCCAAAGCACACAACCAGAGACCCAGGAGAAACTGCCAGTCCCACTAGTCTCCTCGCTGCATGAACGAAAAAGTACATGGTCCAGAAAATGGTGGTAGGGCTAGCACCGGGATTCAGACTTCCTAACTCCTAGGCCAATATTCTTTGCATCACAGGGGGCTGGTTCGCATTTCTAAAAATATCTCCTGTGACGTCAAGCAGCACAGGGAGGATTTGATTCATGAGAGCACGCTGCCGGCATCTAGAAGAGGTGTGGTGAGATGGGCTGTTGGCATCGCTTTAGAGAGAGAGCACAATTAAAAAAAAAAAATCACACCAGCATAGCAGGCCCAATTATTGGGGACAAACTGCCCTGCTCTACTGCTTGTGGCATTAGCAGGCTGTGAGTTCTCTGCACTGTTATCAGAAGGACAGGATGGCGCAGTAGCAAGAACAGTCACGGCCCCAGTGACCAGGAGACAGGTCTAGGGCTGGCCTTCCTCTACAGGTGGCTTTGGGAGGCCAGCTCCCTCACAGCACACTTGAGGGCATCGGCCGAGTTGGTCTCTGAACCTTCCAGCTTGGATAAAAAGGGTACCTGCACTTCCACGTGGGTCTCCCAAATGAAAAGAAACATTTCCAGGTTCAGACGGAAGCAAGAGGAAAACATCTTCACTGAACTCAAAAAACAAAAACAAAAACAAAACAAAAACCAAAAAACAAACAAAAAAAACTTGGGACTTTCCAGCGGCAAGGGGAGGGAGCATTTAAACCAAACCCAAACCCAAACCAAACCAGCCTGGACTCAAATGAAGATGTAAATGGTCCTGAAGGAAGACAGGGCGCTGTCTGAGGAGCCAGCACGTGTGTTCTGCTTGTCTTGAATCTCCTGGGAGCCATCTGCTCTGGAACGCGGGGGTACTTACTAGAAAGCTGCTTCTGGAGCTGCCGCACCAGGGCCGCCGTCTGTTGCTGCTGCTGGGTCTGCTGCAAGCCTTGCCTGGGGAACTGCAAATGTGACGAAGACAGGAGGGCAGTCAGCCTGCACTGCCCGGCTCAGACACGGACAGACACTACCTGCCGGGGTCGGTCTGCAACACACCGTCGACGCTCTCAGATCAAAGCGCCATGCCCAGTGGGTGTACGTTAATTTTCTTCTACACCCCGATGTACAGCTAGTGAGCATCTGAAGTGCCCAATCCATTCAAAATCTCACTCTCCAGGGGGTCACTTCGCATTTCTTGGAAGAGGCGTGATGAAGGAGTCCACTCCAGGGGTGGCCCCAGAGGTCAGATCTCCTTGTTATCGTATCCTTCACCAGCTAGCTAGTTAGGATCATGCTATCATAAACCATTTTCATTGGCCACATGAAAGCTCTCTGACCGGAGGATTTGTTCAAGCACCACAGGCCGTGCCTTGTATGGATGGAGACAAGAATCTGGTGAGGCAGAGCAGTACCCTCCATCCAGGACCCATTTGGGACTATGCCCTTCCATGGGATGCTGGATGAAGGTCAGCCAGTGTTACTATTTTCTCTGATACAAAGCAGAAAAACAGCACCTTGCCTGTTTATTTTCCTAATGCCCAAATCAAGAGGGAAAAATAAAGCAAAACTCCACCTTTCATTCACGTGGAAATGTTAGTAAAATAAAAAGTGCTTTCTTTTCTATTCAGTGGTTTCTTTATCTGGAAATACTACCTATTTAACAAAACCGAATATGCTACCATGTACTCGGCAGTGTTCTAGACATTGTATGTATACATTAGCCCATTTAAGCTTGACCAGGTAATACCTATTCTCAATCCTTTATCCATATACGATTTATTATGACACGTCCATAATGTACAGACCGACCAAGGCCTAGGGCAGTACAACATAATCAAACTAAATTTCTGCAGCAAAACATACAACTAGTCCTATCAGGCAGAATGAATGAAGAAAGATGGGGGTCTGTTCAGGTCAGCTTTTGCAACCAAATGGGTTCAGGTCAGCCTTTGGGGTTCAATGAGTTACAAATAAAATTTCCATTTCAAAATAAAATGTCAAAATTCAGTTTGGATTTTAGAAATGAATATAAGGGACTGTAGACCTTTACTACTATTATTCTCATTTTACAACTGAGGGAACTGAGACTCCAAGGTGTTTAATCACCTGCCCATGATCCCTGTAAGTAATGGGGCAGGGATTCAGACAAAGCTTTCTGGATTCGGAACTTCCTATCTTAACTGCAATCCAGTGCTACCTTTAATTGGGAATATTAGCTTCCAAATATTAATTTACTTGGAAATAATCACAGATTCTAAATGGTGGGCTGCAAGAATGTCTGATCTTTTTTTATTAAAGACTTTTATTTATTAGAGAGAGAGCGTGCCCACAAACAGGGGGAATGGCAGAGGGAGAGGGAGAAGCAGACTCCCCAGTGAGCAGGGAGCCCGATGTGGGGCTGGATCCCAGAACCCCGAGATCATGACCCGAGCCAAAGGCAGATGCTTAACTGACTGAGCCACCGAGGTGCCTGATGTCTAATCTTATCATTTTATTAACTAACATACTGAGGTACACATGCATAAATATTTAACATTTATTCATTCAACAGATACTTAGCTGTCTTCTTTTATAGTCATTTAAAATCTGCTCCAAATAGAGTAATTCACAGAATGAAATATGGTAGTGATCTCCTCAGAGTCTGTATCTTGAGGAGCCTTGGCAGTAACTAATTCATAGGAAGCTCGTGTGCATGTGGGTGTGTGAGTACGCATGCACACATGCTGGCAGGTAGTGGGTGCTCTGCTGGGTGGCCTTAAGAGATATAATATCCTCCAGGGGACCCCAAAACTATTGGGGAGGTCTGCAAAATCAAAACTGTTTTCATAATAATACTAAGGCACTAGTTGTTCTTGCTCTCCTTGTCTCAGGAGTATACAATGCAGTTTTTCAGAAGCTATATAACATGTGATATTGTAACAAACAAGGTCTTCAATTTATTCAGACAATAAATTTTCAAAACTGTAAATGTCATTCTTCTAATTTTTTATTTTGAAAAATATTCTTATATTTATATTCATTCATTATTCATAAAGTGTTATTTCTGGTTAATATCTAATGAGAATTTTAAATGTATTAGTAAATACTGGTAATATTTGTTTTAATTTCTAATACAATAAATATTAATAGACACACAAACGCTCTTTGGGTCCACAGTAATTTTTGAATGAGAAGTGGTTCCAAGGCCGAAACTGAGACCAGTTTCGTTCGGCACACCTCCCCCCGACCCCCTCCATCCAAGGAAGTGGTGGGATACGGCTGCAGTCCATAGTCTCCTCAGTTGTAGTGTTTTTCCTGCATCCGTTTCTCTCAAGGCCACTCTGATGCAAAATTTAACTTGCTTCCACCTGTATGTGAATGTCAGCAAGCAAGAGACCCAGCTTACAGCCTCCCTGGGCCCTGGAGCACCTGAGGCCAGGGAAAGAGAGCGTGCCACCAGCTCTCCACAGAACCGTCACTGAGGAGCATTTCAAACCAAGTCACTGAGCTCTTGCACAAAACTGGCTGAAGCAGCATAAAGCCATCAGGAGAAATTTAAAGAGTCATCCTCTTAAGCTCTTCCCCAGACTTCCTGAGTTAAAATTTCTGGGCCAAATGTGCTAGAAATCTGTATTTTCAAATGGTTCCCCTAAGTGGCCTGATGCTTGGCTAGATTTCAGAATCATCCCCATGTTGGGAGCTGGAACTTCTAATTTACCAAAACAGGTCAATACATGGGACAACTGAGGCTTACCAGAAGTAAAATAAATCTAAAAACCACAATCTGTGTATGTTTAACCTTTCCTGCTTAAGTCTGATAAATAAAGAGGAAAGATTTTTCTGGACTCTATCCATGCAGGAGATGTTCATAGTTCTGCTCACCTCTGCGCCTCTGCAAATGTTAATCCCTCCTCCTAGAAAACCTTCCTTCCCCCTTCATCCTACCCCTACATGCTCCTAAAAATCTGCCTGTCCTTCAAAGATCAGCTCAAGTGCTCACCTACTCCCTCAGGAATGTGAAGGGCAAACCACTGCTCCCGTATCCTGTGGAGACGCCTTTATTATCAAATGTGGCGTGATGTGACAAGTGCTTCTCTCCCCGTATTCTGGATTTTGCTCTTCTCGGGGACGGGAGCTGTGTGCCATGCCCCTGCTGCAACCACGAGACAAAGCACAGAGCTCAACAGTGTCCGTCAGGTACAGCCAACTAGCCCACAGGGCAGAGCTACTCTCCACTAAACACACTCTCTGCCGAACTCAAAACAATAATTTAAAATTTTATTAGGATGTGCTTCGACTAATCCCTAAATCCCTATTTTGACAACACACGCTTAGTCAAGAATATTAATGTTCCTGCTCGCTCATTACTTAGGCAAAATGCATCATCTCTAAACCAGTCATTTCTATTTAAAGAAATGCCACTGAATCATTTCTGTCTCAGAAAAGCTGGCTTCTTTGGGCCCTTCTCTGCAGCAGCAGCAGCAGACACTGACCGTCCTAAGCAAGAGCAGGGCTGAAGAGTTAGTGGTGGGCCTTCACACTGCCTCAAATCTGGTTTCAACCTCTTGCCTTCTGAACTGTCTTTTTCCTTTACCTAGGGCTCACTGTGTGGGGCTTTTGTTCCTTCGTTGCTCGGACATTCAACAAACAAATTATTCAACAAGTTAACCAAATCCAGGCACATTTTGGGGTTCTAGGAACACCAAAGTGAGTAAAGCATAGTTCCTGCCTCCTGACAGCTGTGTCCTAAAACTGTCACTGCACACTATTGGTGAGCAAAGGACAAAGCACCAAGGCAACATTTATTTGTAACCTGCGCTGCCAACTGAGAGAGTGCAGAGAGTTATGGGCTCCTCTGACGGTCAGAATAAACCCTTTCATCAGTACCAGCTCCAGCACAAGGACTGCGGTACTGTGGGGGCCCCTCCACCGAGCGCTGGGTAGAAGTATGCACGCTTAGATGCTGGCAAGACGGAACGCTCAGAAAGGACCGGCACCAATAGATTTCAGAGGATTTGGCACGCATTTATTTGCAGTTTCACCAGTAACTTGCATGCAGCCGTTTTTTAAAAATCTCTAGTTTTTTTTAGTGGGAAGAAAAAATCAAATTTATCTGTCCTGTTACCAGAAATCTCCCACATGTCTTCCCTATCCTCCCCATCTATAAGTTACTTCTCCTTTCCCTTCAAAAAGGAAAAAAAAAAAATTAAAATCCAAATTCATGCAGAGGAAGGTGACAAAGCTCAGTAAATTTCTCTGAACTAATTTTTTCCATTTGAAAAAGAAAATACTATCTGGCTAATTCTGAATTCTAGAGGCACTGGAAAATTTTCTCAATTTCTCTGAATGGAACATATGAATTTTTTTGAAGATTATATCGCAATCTCACACATGATCTTTGGCTACAAATTAATGCAATCATTTAAGTAACTACTGCTTCCATTATGCATATTTTTATAAGGCATTATATTCAATATAATGTGATACTGACACAAGCATCAAATAATTTAAAAAGCCAGCTTTTTAAAGCTTCCTGTTAGCATCTTTTCCAGGTCACCCAGCTAGGACACCCTGAGTTTAAGATAAAAAGAAACGACACAGCAGTATGATGTAAACTTTATTTTCTTAAAAGCTAAAAGCAGCCTTAAAGAAGAGATCACAGCCTGTTAACATATTTAGTTAAGAGTTAATCATTACAACTCAAAAACTTATTTAAAGGTATTTTTCAAGTCAAGAACTATAATTTAGGTCAGAACTAGAAAGGCCAAATATAATTTTCCAGCAAGGTGCCTCGTCTTTCTTTCCTGTTGCTCTTTCACCAAAGACAAGTAAGCAAATGAAAACACAGGCATTGATATTAAGCTGACACATTTAATTTGTAAGCATGGGCCTTTAACACTTTCTTCCTCTTTTCACAGAAAAGCTCTGCTTTCTGAAGATGCTTTTGGAAAAAGCACCAATTTCTGTTCTAAGTTAGTTTTGAATCGTAGGTTCACTTTTTACAGCAGGGACCAACCTGCCCATGTGGCTGTTAATAATCATTGTGCCACATGGACCCGCTGTTGCTGTCAAGGAGGGGGCAAAGAGCACTCAACAAATCCCAAGGCCTTTCCGGGTCCGCCGCATTCAACCTCCTCCCACAAGTCTTCCTGAGCTTCTCATACCCTTCCTGACCTCTGTTCCAGGTTGAATTATGTTGTCCCGAAAAGCTTTGCTGGCATCCCAACCCCAGTACCTCAGAATGTGACCTTATTTGGAGAGAGGGTCTTTACAGAGGTGATCAAGTTAACATGAGATTATTAGCATCAGACCTGATCCAATGTGATGGGTGTCCTTATAAAGAAGGGAAAGTTGGACACAAACACACGTAACAGTGAGAATATCATGAGAGGATGAAGGTAGAGATCATGTTTGTTTCCATGAGCCAAGGAAAGGCAAAACTCACCAGCACACCCTAGGAAGCTACAGGGAGTGGCTTGGAGCAGATTTCTCCCTCGTGGCCCCTGGAAGGAACCAACTCTGCCGACACCTTGAGCTTGGACTCCCAGCCTCCAGAACTGTGAGATAACACGTTTCTGTTGGCGAAGCCCCCAGTTTGTGGTGCTGTGTTACCGGAGCCCTAGCTTCCTAGTACTTCCCCTGCTTCCCACATGCCGAGCTGTTCAGTGGTTTCCTGGGATTCTGAGCTGTCTGGGGGCAGGGAGCACGCTGGGTGCTCCATTAGTGTGCTCATAACCTCTGGTCCAGTGCCAGCCCCTACTGTACAGAACAAATAAGCACTAGCTGAACTGACTGCTGGATGTCACCCGGTAGCCGCAGGGCAAGTCACAGGGAGGGTGGTGGCTGTGTGACCAAGACCACTTCTCCCCTGAGACTGCATGAATCAGAACTCCAAATGAGTCAGAGCAGACTTCTCCTCCACAGCCAGCTTACTGCTCAGTTCCCAGCAAAGAAACAATATCACATTTTAAGAAATTATAAGAAATACAATTTTCTTCTTAGTATTGCAAGGCTTCCTGCTACTGTTCTGAAGACACACATTTAGAGATAACATTATTCTTATGCTTCTATTTTCTTTTATTGTAAGAAAACAAAAAAAAAAAAAAGGGAGAGAAATAGAATATATATCAAAATATCCCTAGCAGTATTATTTGTGAAACTGGAAACAATACCAATGTTCAGCAGCAATAGGTGGGGTGTTAGGCAAGTAAGAGCAGAGGAATACAGCTGACTGACTTTATAGCTATATAAAATTACAAACATGTAGCCTATGTTAATAAACTTAAAAGTATATGCTGAATAAAAGTATGCTGAAAAAAGAACTAATTACATAACGTAAAACTCCAAGATCACTGATCCCTTTAACTTCTAATTCTGAAATCTGCCCAGGTGATATTTCAAATTTCTTAGCCTATCCTAAGACTATGACATACACAATATTTCTGCCTTTGTAAAAATAATTGCTGTCTAGATTACAATAGTGTTCTAAATATAAAAATAAGAATTATGCTTCCAAAATAGCTTTTAAAAAAACGCTTCAGCTCAAAAGGGAAAAAAAGGGGCTGGAAAAAGCCCACTGTGGATTTTATTATCCATTAAGACTGTTGTAATGAAGTTTTTTGTTTCTCTGAAATTACTTTACTATGAACACAGTAGGAAAAAATCATGGGCCATGTTTTGACTAACCTGCTCAATCCCGAGGATGTATTTTAAGTTAGTGAGTAAAATACAACCGATGACATTAAAAACTTCAAAACTGTCTTAGAGGTCAAAAATGAATAAATTTGATATATAGTCTTTACACATAATAAATAAATATTCATGAAACTTTTAGATGAATAGAAAGATATTAAATTCCCTTATATTAGATATGCTTTCATTCTAGTGGAACTGGGGCTAGAGTCTCTTCTCAACTCTGCAAAAGCTGATCCTCTGCTTCAAATTATCATTAAGAAGTTTATAATTAAGAATTATAATTAAGAAGTTTAAAAGACAATTTCCACCCCAGCCCTGTAAGTTTAACTTGTGATATAATCAAATGTTTATTTTTTTTTACCCTACTCAAAAGAACTACTACATTTCAGGCACTTGATATCAATATCCATCTGTGTCTATATAGCACGATTCTCTAAGAATAAAAAAATGTAATGCATTTAATATTTTATGTACTTCTTATATGCTACATTATAAATCAACTAAAATAGTACTGATAAAAGAGGCAGGAGTCTGCAACTTACTGATATGTACAGATCGGGGGGAAAAGAGTGCGTGCGTGCGTGCGTGTGTGTGTGTGTGTGTGTAGAAAGAATAATAAAGCAAATGTGACAAAATGTTATTAGTAAATCTGGGAAGAGGATTTATGGTAATTGTATTATTAATTCTTCTGTTAGTTTGAAATTACTTCAAAATAAACAGTTATATCTTGTTCTTGGGTGAGATGCTAGGGTGAAGTAGGAGTATCCCATGCCAAGGAGTCCCTGACACAACACTTGTAAGTCAGTCAATCCCTGCTGATACACCCCTGAGGGTGAAGAGTGCAGGCTGTATGTGAACGTTTATATACGGCCTCTACCTGAGAAAGGATTTTTAAGATGGTTTACAATAAATGTCACAGATACAAAAAAAAAAAGAACTGGAGCTAGAAAAACTAGATTCATAATAAAGAAGAATTTCCGTAATAACGGGGACCAACCCGTTTTACAAGCAGAGGCTTGTAAAAGGATATCTCGGTGCATTTTACAAACCTCCGCACCGAGATACCCTATTTCATTTGCTGATGCTCCATTATCAGTCTATTTGGGCATGACCTGTCCTTTATCACCTAGCTCTACTGATCTGATCTCTCCTGATATACCACAGCGCTGGCTCTGCTGTTCTTTCTTTACTGCAAAGGTTGTGAAACCATCCATCTTTCTACTCCGGTCCTGAAGATAGTCTACACCAGGGTTTCCCAAAGTGCAGTAAGCCAGCTCATGTTAGGTAGTATTCATGCACACAACTCATGTCGTTCACTTACCTTCAGTGTAAGTATTTATTTTTACAGATATTTCTAATACGTAGCAGGTGATGTGACCACTGATGGCAGTAATAAAAATTCTTTTTAGAATATACTTACTTCAGTAAATAGAAAAAGAGGCAATTTAAAGAAAAATACTTACGTAAATAATAAAGCAGGGATATGGCACTTGGAAAAGTAAAGGATGTAAATTATTGCGGTTCAGAAAACACTGATGCTATGCACTTAACATTTTCAAAATCTGACTTACAAAGCTAAAGAAGTTAATTACACGATTACAAATTATATGAAAATTCTTACAGAAAATAACTGGCTAAAATCAGAGTTTCTTTTATATCAGTAAAGATATTTTAGAAAGCACACTCATGCTCTTTTGAAAGTATAGTAAAAACTCAAATAGATATGGTAAATTATCATTTTAACATTGTTTAAAAAAAATTAGTGTCTCAATATAAATATTTTAGTCCGTGGAAAAGTCTGAAAAAATTTGAAGAGGAAAATGGTATAACTTACTGAACCCCAATATTTATTTATACCTTTCTGTGAAAACAAATATACTACTCTGATAAAAGCTCTAGGGAAAATTTGCAAGTGTACATTTAAGCTATTTTAATTCTTAACAATCTTATGGGATGAAAAAATGCAACCTGCCTTTAAAGAAGAACCCCACATATCTGGTTCCAAAACACCAGGTTCCTTACCAAAGGCTGTTGGGGCTGCATCGCTTGGAGACCAAGGGTCTGACTCTGGGGCTGTGGGGGCTGCTGGGGCTGGGGGGGTTGCTGCATCTGGAAAGAAAAAGGATTAGACACTTAGAGAGGGTAATATATTCCAATCCCCTCCCCCTATATACCTTTTATCTAATTACGCTGTTGCAGTGAAAATGATATACACCTAGCTCCTGCATCATTGTCTTGACAAACATTCATCTTTTAAGGGCAAGACCTAAATCTGTTCTCTTTGTAGGCTTCTTGGGACCACCACAACCCCAGGGAGCTCTTCCTTCTGTCATCACTGTCTATACTGCCCTCTGCTGTCCAGGGACATCCTTTATACTTACTGTTTTAACACCTTTCATGTTACCTGCTCTTGCACATACTTTATCCTATCTTATACCAGTGGGTTGGAAAAGGACTAATTACCGTTTTAGTCCCTATGACATCTGGAGGAACTTGTGAAGATTAATTTTTTTTTTAAAGAAAAATGTAGACTTCTTAAAGGGAGAAAAACAGGAAAAAGAAGAGGAGTAATTCTTGAAGATTAGAATATTTTTTTAAAAGGAAGATGTATATGTGGGAAGTTCTGGCAAAAAATACCAGCATAAAAACAAATTATGTCAGTGATCGAGTTGGTGTAAATAAAGAGCCCTTAGAAAACACTTCCAAGTCACAGAAGAAACACACATTACTCATCCACCATGTGGGACACAGAGGAGAGGAAAATATTAATAGGTGGTTTGTCTCAGTGACCTTCAATGTGTCCTCCACCCAGGCACTTCATCTTGATGATGACAGTGCTGGACTTCTTTTCATCCTTTGCATTTCCAACTTGGTTTGCATACTATCCCCCAAATTATTTGTCTTCTTTAGGGCAGGGTAATAAATAGCTATTACCAGATGGTATTTCCCACTAAGTGCCAACACTCATGGATATGGAATCCTAGCAGGAGGTCTGGGCAGGGTCACTCCCAACTGAGACAATGCAAGTGGGACCAGAACCATAATGATTGCAATATAAAGCCAATTCTCCATTTGGCTTTCTGTGAATTCTTCCAAGAAAAATCCAACCAACCTCATAATTACCAATTTGTTCCTTTATGGAAGTAGTCAGTCACCAAGAAAAGAGTAAGTATAATCCTGAGGCAGAAGCAAATCCCTTTTCTTTATCTCCAGGGAATTTGTAGTGATGAAAAAATTACCAGAGGGGCATATTAGGCTACTTGGGATAAAAAAAGTACATATTAACCAATAAAAAAACACTTTCAAAATTTGCAGCCTTGAAAAGCAATGTAAGACAGGAAGTAGTAAATAAATAATGTAATAACTTTCCTTCGTGATTAGGAAATGAGAAATTTAAAACAGAGGGAAATATAAATATCAGTTCTATTAAGTTCTGAAACATATCTTCAGAACCTGAGACAAAATTATTTATGAAAATATCACTACAGCTATTCTTAATAATATTACCAAATGAGTGCTTTACTTATATTTTCTTACTGAACTCTTACTACAAATTGAGTTGCAACCTAATAGCATCTTACAACTAATGACATTTTATAATTGTAAAACCCATTTTTCTGGAGGATTTGTGTTGGCTTCTGCCTATCACCTGGGGGTACTGTCAACTAAAATTTTTTGGATCACACTGAATTCAGACCTCAAACACACTTGAAGTTGTGGTTCAAATTCTCAGGGGAGGCATTTTTTCTTCCCTCCAACCAGGGTCAAGGTTGAGATATGCATGTTACTTTACTGTTCCTTTCTGCATGACAGTTTTACTGAACTCATTCCAAGAGTATAGCTTTGGTTACCCCGGTTCTACTAGACTCCCCATTTTTGGTGGTGTTTTATTTCTTTCTTAGTAACACATAAAATGAGAGTGCATCTCAAGGTGAATTACTGATAGAGTCCACTGTGCAGACTCATCAGACAATATCCAATCTAGTAACAAAGGACAAACTTGTTAAGAATGAAGATAAATGGAACAGGTAAACATAAATAGCCTATATTTCCTAAATGAGTAAGTTAGAAGCAAGAATGTGTCAAGAGGAGGAACGCTTTATCTAAGGTACTTAAATATTTACATCAAATAAATGAAGGATAGCTCTCTGGATTTTACCAGAGACAATATGAAATATCCCACCTACGTCACTCCAACTCCAGAGCTTAAATCAGAACAGAAGCGTCAGAGATAATTTTTTGGATTACAGACAGACCCCTCTGGGAATCTGATGAAAGCTGTGGACAGCTCAATTTTGGTTTTGTTTGTTTTCAAACACACAGAAGAAATTCTGCATTCAAATTGCATGGCCTGTAGTTAAACAGCGAGTGGGTGAGCTGACGCTCACACTATGAAGATATAGGCAGCCACTTACCCTCTCCTGAATCTCTATGAAAGGGGAAGGCCATTCTGCAAAATGCACCCTCCTGCCCATAACCTGGCAAAAGCACAGAGAAAGGAAGACCCTGGCCAAGTTGGAACTAAATTACACCAGTTGAGCTCCTAGGCTCAACTACACGGGGTTCCTTGGAACTTGGTAATTAAAGGCTCTTTAGAGTGCCTCTTATTTCACAGGACTGCTGAGAACCCCTCATGCATTGCCCTCACCCCCAGCCACGGACCTGGAGGAGCCTCTGCTGCTGTCGAACCTGTGGCTGCCTGGGTCTCATCGGGTCCTGAGGCAGGGGCACCGAAGGAAGGCTTGGATGTGTGGAAGTCAGCACCGCATCGATTCCTCCACCTACCAAAGGGCTCTGCTGAAGGGACTGATGATTCAGTCTGGTAAAAAAAAATACAACTTGGTTTCACACCCAGGCAAACTGTCATATTTTCAATCAGTGCCAGTGGCACATTACACACGTTCACAAAGAAACAACTGTGTTCAGTATTCAACTGTACAATTCACATGCGATAGAGACCAGTGACTAAGATAATCTAGATTTCCACGGAGAGATGGAGTCACTGGACAAAGGACAGCAAGCATGCTCACTACTTAAGATAAAATTGCAATCGTGTTTAAATTACTTCTTAAAAATATTTTAATTGTTTTTAATAATAAGTGACATTATTTGAGCATTTACTCTGGAGACGGCACAGCGGTAATAAGAGTCTGAAATGTATTATTTCATTACTCCCCACAGCAACCCTTTGAGGTCAGCAGTTTTATTATCCCCATTTATTTAAAACTTTTAATTGAAAGATAGTTGACACTTGTATTTGGGACAGTGATTTGGAAATGAGGAACACCTCAATTTTGGTTTTGTTTTATTTTCAAACACATATAAGAAATTTTGCATTCAAATTGCATGGCTTGCAGTTAAACAGTGAGTGGGTAAGATTCAACAATTCTATACATTATGAAATGCTCACCATGATAAGTGTAGTTATCACTTGTCACCATACAAAGTTATTACAATAGTATTGACTATATTCCCTATGCTGTACTTTTCATTCCCATAACTTACTTATTTTATAACTAAAAATCTGTACCTCGTAATCCCCTTCACTTATTTTGCCCATCTCTCTGCCCTTTTCCCTCTGGAAACCACCAGTTTGTTCTCTGTATGTACACTGGTCTGTTTCTATTTTTTGTTTGTTTATTCACTGTTTTGTTTCTTAGATTCTACATATCAGTGAAATCTTATAGTATCTGTCTTTCTCTGACTGACTTATTTCAGTGGCGAAAACTTATCCTTTTTATGGCTGAGTAATAGTCTGTTCTATATATACATGACATCTTCTTTATCCATTCATCTATTGATGGGCGCCTGGGCTGCCTCCATAGCTTGGCTATTGTAAATAATGCTGCAATAAACATAGGTGTGCATGGATTCCTTTAAATTAGTGTTTTTGTATTCTTTGGGTAAATACCCAGCTGTGGAATTATTGGATCATATGGCAATTCTATTTTTTACTCTTTGAGGAACCTCCATAGTGTTTTCCATAGCAGCTACACCAATTCACATCACCACCATCAGGCCACAAGCATTCCCTTTTTCTCCACATCCTTGCCAACACCTGTTATTTCTTGTCTTTTTGATCCTAGCCATTCTGACTGATGAGAAGTGATACCTCAAGTGGTTTTGATTTGCATTTTGTTATCCCTATTTTAAAAATGAGGCAACAGAGAGCTAGAGAAGTAACTTCCCAAAGTTACTCAGTCAGTAAAGAGCACAGGTGGGATTGAAACCCACAACTGTTGAGCTCTGAAGTTCAAGTTCATAGGCAATATGCTTTGCTGCCACTTATTAGAATAGTAATAAATACAATGCATGTTTTTCCGATCTTATTTATTTTCCCAAATGTGTTACCATCAACCGTGCCAACTTTCCAAGCTGTAACAACTTCGTGTTGACGTACAGCAACTGATTGTAACACATGGAAGTTAAGCTGCTGTCTACTATAATGTAAAATTTTGCATGAAACTTAATTCTTCTAGACTAATGCTATCCAACAGAAGTTTCCACAATGCCTAAAATGTTCTACAGTTGTGCTGTCCAATAAGATAGCTACTGGTCTCCAGGACCAGTGACATAATTTCTGGGTCTCAGTGTGAAACAAAAACACAAGGCTCCTTGATCAAAAACTAGTAGGATTTTCAAGATGGTGACAGTAGACCATTACACTAAGCGTGGGATCCTTCTAAACACAGTGCACTGTGTGACTGCACAGGTCCCACACCTTCAAAGTTGGCTCTGCTCGGCTGCATGTGGCTATCGAACACTTAAAATGTGACTAGTGTGACTTGAGAAACTAAACTTTTAATTTAACTTTAGTCTTAATTTAAATAGCCACACATGGCTGGTGGTGACCATGCACTATGTCTATGGGATTCAATTATAGCAAGAACTGAGAAAGAATCTTTCATGATCCTCTGTGCCAACCACACCTGAAGCAGAAAAGGTGGAAACTAAAATATAACAAAACTCTTATGGGCACCATGCACAATGAGCATTAATCGATCACAGACTTTATGGCTCCAACCAATATATTCTAGTAAGGTCCTGCTAACAATAATCAGCACTTTTTTCATTTTAAGATATTTTTAGCCAAAAATCTTTTTAAAAGAGCGGAAAACACTGCAGCTAACATACTGGCATCATCTAAAACATTACACCCATACTATGGCAGATGTGAGTTTACACGGGCCTTGAATGAAATAATCCTCTATCTGGATGCTACTAAAAATGAGATGACAGAATGCAAATTATATGCAAGTATGCAAGCTCATAAAAACAATTATAAAGCACCATGCCCTAGACAATGTATAACAAAGTCAGGAATTCGAGGGTCTACTACTGTAATCATTATTTCCACATGTATCACCTCTGAGAGCCAGTCAAGGACTGCAGGTATGGTGATGCCTGCTGCTGAACATAGCCACTGGGCGGCTGCTGCATCTGTCTGAGTCTCTCCATTAGCGCCGGGTTGGAATGTGCGGCCGGATAAGTTCTGGAGTTATAGTTGGGAGACAGGACCACGCCGCCAGCCTGCTGCTGTGGAGTCTGCTGCAGAGGCATCTGTGTTCCATACATCGTATAGCCCTGGGGCATGGTCTGCAGGTGGGCACAAGAAGTCAGTGTTTTAATTTACCACCAACTCTGCTATCACTAAGCTATATGGGGCAAAAACAAACCTGGGAGGAGTTCCCTGAAAGTCACTGTTCTCAAAGGTTCTTATAACTCAACATATGAGGAGGACAACTCTGGAGGTAAGAGGGTGGCGAGAAAGCTACAGAATGAACTGGTTGGATCATGATTCATCAGAAATTTCAATTAAAAAAAAAAATCGAGGGGCGCCTGGGTGGCACAGTCGGTTGAGTGTCCAACTCTTGGTTTCGGCTCAGGTCATGATCTCAGGGTCATGAGACTGAGCCCTGCATCGGGCTTCCCGCTCATCATGGAGTCTGCCTGGGATTCTCTCTCCTTCTCCTTCTGCCCCTCCCACTCAAGCTCTCTCTCTCTCTCTCTGATAAATAAATAAATCTTAAAAAACAAAACATGAATCCTCATTTGGTTAAAAGATCAGTTTTAGAATCAGTTGCTTACTTTGAGGGAAGGAAAGACATGTTTCTGTATAGAAATAATCAGGCAAGCATCCATACCTTAAGTGCACAGATGACATCAATGTTCAACAGATCCCAAGCACCATTAATTTCATTTCCAAAATTAGAAAGAAAAGCTACCTATTTCCAATGTAAATTAAAATGCTGGAGTACACTTTCCTGATATATAACTAGACCTACACCTTGGATCTGATGAATTTGCCTGTAGTAATTAACCAGTTACCAAAAAACAAAAACCAAAAAAAACAATGCCTTAACCCCACAGTAAGGGTGTATTTGGAGACTATTTGATATCCTCTAGTCCTGGTTGGACTATAGCCCTTTTCAGCACTCTACCAATACTCTGAATATTTAATTTTTCTATTCAATATTAGTATATGAGTGCCTGTTCCCCTAAATCTTGACACCTAATGTAAATGAAAAACCTGAGGTTCTGTTGGGTGACTATCTGCAAGTTATAGAATGGAATGCTGATTGAAATAGAAGAGGCCTGTTCTTCAGTCCTCAAAGAACCACACTCTAAGGTAGTCTAATGGCTCTGACTTGGAAGACAGAGTAATGCATAATACACTTCCAGCGAGCAGCATGCATGCATCCAGCTGTGGGGCTCAGTGCCCGTGAGAACCAACCTCAGACTGCCTTTTAGCTGTGGACACAGTGTGAACTGTTAGCCCCACTGGCAGTCTTGCCAACATCCCCGGGCTCCTAATTGTGAGGGGGACAGAGTAAAAGTATAGAGATGCAGAAACCACAAAATTACTAGGAAAAATAGCCCAGGAGATGCCTTATACTGAGGCAAGTCTATCATTTGTTGAGTGGCTACCATGGATCTGGTGCTATGCTGGTTCCACAGGTTGTCTTAAATCCTCACATGCTCATCTCTATTTTGAAGGAAACCAAGACACAGAATAACTTGCACAATATTACACAGCTGGTAAGTTGCCAGGAATTGCACCATGGTCTGATTCCAAGGTCAATTACCTTCTTATTCTACCATGATTCCTCTGCAAACCTATCTTTTAATATGATAAATTCAATCACGAATTACATCGTTATTCATTATAACATACAATAAGCACTCTGGGACTGTGAAGCATTTCAACATCTACTCATTATGAGAGGTTACTTCTATTTTTAACTCCAGAACTTTCTGAAATATTTTATGCTCTTTAAAAAAATCAGTCAATCCTAAGGCTTGTTGATTACTGGTAATGCTTTTTTTGAGATGTCAATTATAATCTATAAGCAGAAGTACTATGTTCTAGACCCCATAAAGAGCTGATATCCTATTTACTTGGTTTCCCACTTCAAATAAAGAACAGTAAAAATCCCAGCAACATCTACAAAGCAAATGCAGATACCTGTGCTTGCTGCAGCCCTGGATACTGGGGGAGCTGAGGGGAGGGCCGAGCCTGTGCAGCAAAGAGAGCAGCCTGGTCCCCTGGTGGGCCCTGGAAAACAAAGTCGAGGTGGACTCTTGATCATAACAGCAAGAACTTGATTTGCACTCCTGGCTAATAAGCCCGATAACCCATGACACCAAATCTTATTAGATGGTTATACAACTTGGAGATTTCCAAACTGCATTAAATATAACTTCTCATCAATTTTCTATGTGTGTAGAGACTATTAAACTTATTTCTTTCAAAGACTATAGAGGTTTCCAACAGTAACAAGCCAAAATAATCTGATGGTCTACTGATCAGAGAGGCTCTGAGATAGCTTCCCTGTACAGCCCAGGATATAAATGCCCCTCTAGACTGAAACTCATGAGCCTCGAGTGTGAAATCTGAAACCACAGAGATGTACCATTCTGTGCCCATAAAAGAAAGAGAACATGTAGTACATAGAAATGCCACATACAAATTTCATGACTTTTTTAATGAAGTTTCTTCATAGTGACCTAAAAATTATCTATTTAACCATGTAGTCAAGAGATGAATTTGGTATCTCCTATGACTAAACATCAACTAGAATATAATCAATAAAAATTTATAATACATCAATAGCAAATATAATTCTAATGAACTACAATATAAAGCCAATTAAATTCTGCTTACCAGTCCTAATTTAATACATGTGTTGCCCTTTGAAAAATAAACATATTTATAAGAGCAGCTGTATGGGTTTTATGTTACGGTGTCAGAAGTTATTTCATGGAAGCTTGCAATAATCATCACAAAAAGAGCTCTAGCTTCCAACCATCCCTAGATTTTTACAGGACTTACTAATTATAAAGAATGGGGTTTATTTCAAAATATTTTACTATTGTTTTATTGAACAGATATCCTCATTTTTCAAAAGTGTTAAATTATACTTATATAAAACCATTTAATGTGCTTGGAAAATAGTGTGAACTCTTCTAACAGAGAGAAAACTAAACATTTAGAGAGCAAACACCAACAATTATTAAACATCTATTCTACACCAGAGATTGGACTTCATGTTCTTACTCCCATTTTCTCACAGGAACTCTGCAGAAAGGGAGGATCATCCTCACTCATTTTCTTCAGAGAAAAAGCCAGGTTCAACGAGCTTAAGCAGCTTAGCAAGCTCACCAAGATAGACCTAGCAGAGCCATTATCTGAACTCAGGGCTCTTGCCATTATGACAAGATGTCTCCATACGTGATATTAAAAATGGAAATATTTAAATCTTCATTTGGTGCTTATCCTTTAGTGACAAAGAGCCTCCAGAACTCACTCTAATAAAAAACAGAGAAAGAGGGGCGCCAGGGTGGCTCAGTCATTAAACGTCTGCCTTCGGCTCAGGTCATGGTCCCAGGGTCCTGGGATCGAGCCCCGCATGGTGCTCCCTGCTCAGTGGGAAGCCTGCTTCTCCCTCTCCCACTCCCCCTGCTTGTGTTCCCTTTCTTGCTGTGTCTCTCTCTGTCAAATAAATAAATAAAATCTTAAAAACAAAAACAAAAACAAAAACAGGGAGAGAATCCCTATTAAGACTTGTTACTGAAATACTGAAACCAAATGTATACATCCTATGGTAAAATTCTTTCTCTGATCCTCATATAAAATCACTTGAGGGCATTTCCTAAGGTGACTATCCAACCATCCATGGGCCAAACGCAAGTTTCTGAGAGTGCATATAATAGCTTCAACAAGAATCTAAATTCCCAGAATAGGGGGACCATAAAGATACCCTCAGCTTTTAGTTGATTGATCTAAGTGCAATTATGTCTGTATTTACTTGGGTCTAAGGAAAATAACCTCAACTCCTTCTATGAGAACTCATTCCATGGCAGCATGGCCACCCGGGACCAACAACTCTTCCCCTGAGAGTATCTGAAAGGCTTTTGATCTTCCAAACACTGCCAAGGAGTCATTAGATGAACCACATGGTTAAATGCCACTCCTCGAGAATCCGGGCTCCCTGACAGTGCCCTACAAGGTCTCTGAAACACACTCTTCTGCTTTTTTGTGGAGAGAAATATTTGCACATTATCCTTTTTACAGAAAGGAAGAAAAATGAATTATTTACATGTGAGTTAAAATCTTGAGATCCATAAGTAGTTTACAATTCCCACACCCTGCTTTGTCTTAGAGGGGAACAAGATGTGATCTGTGTGTGACAGCTGCATGCAGATGCATAAAGACAGATTTTTCATACTCTTCACTCTTCCTCCGCTTATTGAAGAACCCTACGAAAGGAACTATGACTTACATGTGGAGTAAACTAGAATACTAATAAGGGAAATAGCTGTGTTACTGGGCAACACTCTTATTGGCAAGTAACAGTTGAGATCACAGACACTTAAGAAATAGGAATTTAAAACTATTCTACATAAAAAAAATCACAAAATTAACATGTAAGGTAAAATACTAACTTTCAAAGAAAAAGAGAAAGGGATAAGAAATCTCACATACAGTTTTTACACTGTAAAATTCATGCATTCTCTATCATTTTTGTCTCAAGGAAAACTATTTATTTATGAACATACTATGCTCCTTCCTACCACCAATTTTTCCTGATTTATATAAGCATAGTAGGTAATAATTCAGATCTGCAATATCCTTCCTGGGAAAATCAAATGCTCCGAGCTGGCCAGTAGTCCCCATGTACTCTGTGCATGGCTTTATCATCATGTTTCCTTGAATGAAAGATACCCCAGTCTCTCCCACAGAACTGAAATGTCCTACTTTTGGTTTTCCCCAGAATAATGCTAGAAACACATTATATCAATAATTGTACAAATTACTGATGTTGAATTTGTTGAATAAAGAATGAATAAGAGAAGTTCTTTAGTGAATTTTAATTTTTAGCATCTATCATTCTAATGATTACTTATTTATACCTGCATTAATATCTGCAAAGTAGCTCAATTTCCCCCTCTTGATTTATTCTGCTTAATTGAAACAACTAAAGGTAACATTAAATTCATATTTTTAGGGCCATCTGGGTGGCTCAGTCGGTTAAGCATCTGCCTTTGGCTCAGGTCATGATTTCAGGGTCCTGGGATTGCGCCCCGCTTCAGGCTCGCTGCTCAGCCGGTGGTGGGGGGGGTGGAATCTGCTTCTCCCTCTCCCTCCTCCCTCTACTCATGCTCTGCCTCGGTCTCTCTCTCTTTCAAATAAATAAAATCTTAAAAAAAAAAAAATTTAAAAAAAAAGTTCGCATTTTTGTGTGAGCCAAAGGGTAACTCAAGAGGCCGGTTTTTAACCAAATATTTGTGTCTAGCCAGCTGACATTTGACTTTGAGCACATCACTAGAAGAGAAAATAAGACATGTCTGTGCCCTGCTCAGGCTCCCTTGGCTCAGACACCTGACTTACGTGTGCTAAAGGAATAAGCCGCAGTTAACTGGGAAGTTCTGGTAACTACACAGACTCATCTCTACATTGTTACCTGAGGTAAATTCCTACATGTGTCTATGCACTTTGCTTTGGGCTTGCCTCTATATAAGAAACATAAATCCACTGCATTTTTTTTTTCAACTTCCACTTTCTAAAACCTTAAGAAGCTGTGCTATGTTCCTAGCCTTTATAAGAACAATTCTCTCTTACTGCTTTATTTAGAGTCAGACAAGAGAAGTATCTGAACTCAAAGAGATGGTGACTCAAAGGCCTTTTGCATAATTTGAAATAAATGCATCCAGTAAGTTTAAAATTCTTGATAAATTATTCTCAAACATAATTTTCATTCTTCTGGGTCTTGTTCTCTTCATTTAGCAATTACTCCCCCTCAGGCAATTGAAAAAATGCGAAGACCTCTTTCTAAAAGAGAATTGGTTATGCCTCCAATTAGCTGACAGTAAGCATGACAATCAGCATTTCAGGATTAGGGATTTTCTATTCACTCAGTTCACCAGCAATGAATTTTTGAAATCCCTATTTAATCACTTTTCAATGGTGTTTAAGTGTCTCAAGTAGAGAGACAAACTGTACCTAAAAAACCACAGCTAGATTTTGTGACTTTGTTTCTGATAATGCTGATTTAGGGATAATAAGAAGTCCCCCAGTGAAAATCAGTGGGTAATGTTTTATGAGTCAACTAGCAAAAAGGGTTTTATTTGTGACTACTAGTTTGGAAGGTACTGAGTAATGGTGCCCGAGGCTAAAATAATACATGGTGTGAACCAGAAATTATGGTCATCACATCATACTGGTGTATTTTGATTGCAGACAACAGACAGAGAAAATTCTATAAATACAGGAGGTCCAGCTGACCAGTTATGCTTGATTCTCTTATAATGTTTTCATATAAAATACAACATGGTTGGGAATCAATTAACAGTAACATTAATGGCTGGAACAAACTGATTCATTCTAAAATAAACACCTCACACAATAATGAACTTTTACAATATACTCTTAACATGCTCATAAATGAATAGATGATTGGTTGAGTATATACATTTACTATATTCTTAATACTGGAGAAAATTAAAGGAAAATTAGAATGGTGAAAAGGACAGCAAAGATATATACACGCATTTCCATTAATTTGAATGAATACAGAAAGCACAGAACCTTATGACTTTAAATACTTGATAAACATTTGGTCTTTTAAAAAAAAAGTAAAATCATTGATTGATGCAAATTCTACTTTATCCAAATTACATTATCATCTGAACAAAATGTCCAACAGCAAACATAAGCTATCTCCAAAATACTTTTTAATTGATAAAGTTTACTTCAAGTTTTTAAATAAAAACCTCACCTGCTCTCTGTACACCACAAAGTGTCAAGAAAAATTGATTCTTTTCAGAAGTCTCCAAACTTTTCTTTGCTGAATAACTATTAAAGAAATTGCCTACATAACAAGTATTTAATAACCTAAATATTTTCAAAGCTTGAATATGCAATTATGGACATTTTCACCAATGTACAGAAAATGTTACCCATTAAAATTGGCAGTGAAACAAGTTGACTTACATTCACATCTGAGATGTATGCTCTTTTTTATTCTAATGCTTCTTGGGTTTATGTTGTGGGTTGGCTACCTGATACAGAAACCTATAAGTAATTTAATGCAAAACATGCATTCTTAGCTAGCCCAGGCAAAGCAGTAGAGGTGAAGTCTTAGGACATGCATGCACAAGACCTATGCTCAAAAAAAACATCTTCTCTGTCTCGGAAAGACAAGAGAGATGATGAGTTCTGTTGAGAATTTCAGAATAGCCAGTGAGTGGGATGTGATGAGAAGGGTGTGTTTCATAACCACAGTTTGCGTTATCTTGCACTAGCCTATGAATTAGCATGCCATGCGTTCTTCTGCTAATGATGTAAATTACCACAAAGGGAAGCAAGAGCTCAGGAATAGATGGGTTCAAAACTGGAACTGAGATGAAGGTGCACGAACTGGTCTATGTTCCCAAACCCAGGCCATGAACGTCCACTGGTTTCTATACTGTACACATAAATGATGAAAATCATGAGGCAATCAAAGGGAAAAACTTTCAGAAATAAATCCCATTAAATCGAACATGGTCGATGCATTCATGATTCTGTGTTACAGTCTCAAACTTAAACCAAGTGAGTAACAGTGAAATGAAGACTCTAAGTGTTACCAGCTATGGAAGAATACCCCGCTTCTTACTCTGATGTTTAAAGAGTAATGCTATAAAAATCTACTTAAAAAAAAAAAAAAAAGACAGAAAAAAGGAATGACAGCAGGGGTGTTACCATTATGTTGTCAAAGTCTTCCAGAAGGGAGACAGCAGAGTTACAGAAGTCCTACAGAAAGGGGACAGCAAGAAAACGGCAGACAATACAGATAAGATTTTTTTAGCCTAATGATGTGGGTAGCCACAATACATATGAAATAGTTCATTTTAAAACAGTGTTTCAGGAGTCAAGACTTAAAATCCCAACGCCCTTACAAAGGCTTTATTAGTTCATACACCAAATGACATCACTATAGACTGGACATACATGGTAATATTCATATAAGGGGAGAGCAGAACCCAGAGGTTAAATGGTGACACAGAAGAAGTAGGAGGGCTATCAGACAGACACTCGCTATAACTAGGGGATTTGGGGACTCCACTGGGAGCAACAGGGTGTCAGAGTCCTTCACAGCCTACAGCCAGTGGGACAACTCAGGACATGTGGGTCACATTAAACACACAAGACATTAAGTGAACAAGTCAGTGGGTCATATATGTTGGAGGATATAGAATTAGATAGCTCCATCCTAAGTGCAAACGAAAACTGGGCATTAGGTTAACCACACATTCAATCAACCAAAACAGACAACAAATCATTACAGGGCCACCAGTGTTTACACACTAACAGGGGATCTGATTTAGAAAAAGGTAACTAGAGGCTTGGGGAAAATTTCTCTTTCTCAGGTAAATAATTCACTTGTTTGATCATTTTTATAAACGGATCCCAAGTGACATTTTTGGCTGAGAGGTTAAAAATTTTCTTCCCGCTGAGTTTTAGAGATAAGGCAAAGGACTAGCAACCCTAATAGAAAAAGTATTTTATTATACTAAGGACTAAAAATTATAGGAAGAATTTCCCAAGCAAATATCTTCTCTCACTATTTTAGGTGTAGGTATATAATTCACTGCATCTGCACATTTGTATTTGGATCCGACAATTATCTATTAGTTGTCCACTCTCAACACCCCCCACTCTTCTCTCCTCTCTCCCAAAAATCAAGCTGTGTACATTATTTTCTAGACTTTAGGTGCCTAATTATAATTTCAGCAAATTAAATGAACATCTTTCTCATCACTCAGATAGCAGAGAAATGCCAAGTATTAATAAGTAAAGCACCCACTTCCCTGGACATATGGGTTTCTATCCAAGGAACAAAATGATAGGGCTCAGGACATACTTACTAGTTCAGGGGTTTTCTCCTAAGCTTATTTTTGTCTTTGAAATGTATTTAAAGTATAATATCTGAGTGAATGCATTAAAGGTAATTGTCAAAACTCAAGGTGTGTTTCAATAAGGCTATTCTGCCTACCTTCAGCAAATAAGAATAAAATTATTGTGAAATACACTCAAATTACACTATCAGGGAAATTACAGAAGGGAAACCTTGAATAGCTAATAAAGTTATAAAAGGAGCCTAAATTCACAGGTAATTGGGAAATAGAAATTAAAATGTCCAAATAGTGTTGCACCTGCTCTGAATGAGAAAATTACAATCTGACAATATCAAGGGTTGGTGGGGATGTGAAGAAAGGAAAAAATTCATTCATAACTGATGAGAATCAGCACCACCTTGGAAATCAAATCAGCATTTCCACTTCCAAGTACATACCCTACCTAATTCTCTCCATATATGCAGAAGACACATAAAAACGTGTTTACTGTTGCATTGTTAACAGTAAGGAAAAAATGGAAATAAATGATCATCAACAGGAGAATGGACAAATATTATGCTAATATTCATAATGGACTAGCATCAACTAAGACAAATGAATAAAACTACATATAGCAAAGTAGATATAATTCAAAACTGGCCAAAATAAAAAGTTGCAAAACAAGGCAATACATGTGTGAGACCATTATATTAAGTTTCAAATCTGAAATTAATACTGTATGTTTACGTTAATGGTTGCAAAAATATGTAGTAAAGGTATAAAAAACATGCATAAGAAAGAAAAACACTAAATTCATGATAGTGATCACCTCTTTATAGGAATGAAGGGAAACGAGAGTAGACATACTGTTTTATTTTTTTAATGACCTAGAGCAAATATGGCAGAACATTATTATTCAGTGATGCTAGGTAATAAGTCCATTAGTGTTTGTTATATTTTCTATTCTTCTCTGTATGTTTGAAATACACCTCTAGAGAGTGAGGGAGGGAGAGAACAAAGGAGGGAAACAGATATTCCAAGGTGATGCTCTGTCCCTAGGGTAAGATATCAATTACCAGACAAAGGGTAGCCGCTCAGCTTAAATGGGTTTAATCAATCCAAGAGGCATGTTTTCAGGACGTTACAGATTGACTTTTGCCAGGGAGTTTGGGAGCTCTGACTCAGTCATTGTTCTTTCATTAAGTTATCTAATTCCTTCATTTAGATACACAATGATAGCACCTGCCCTGTGGTTAATAACCTAATGTTCTTACAAGTAACCACTAGCTATTACTGGGCACAACATTTCCCTCCTCTGTCAGAAATCTTCCTCTTTAATGTCATCAATATCCATATGATTATCTGTAGCCTTTAACCAATTGCATTCTTCCAAATTTGTCTCAGCCAAATGTAAGCTAAACATATTGTCTTTCTTTGGACTATTAAAATAAACTGGCTGGCCCTGACTACTACAAAGAACAGCAAAATGATTTTGTGCACTGAAAGGGGGGAAATTAGGATAAAGCTATACCATAAAACAAGGCAAACAATTAAGTCCTTTTCGTGGATCAAAACTTAAAGATTCCCTCCAAAAGCCCCCTCCCTAGAAACTGATATGGTGTGTGTGGCGGGGGGTGGGGGAGGGAGGGTGATGAAGGAAGTTCCTTCTGTCAGAAGAAAAATATTGGATGTAAGAAAGAGGACTGGAAAACAATTTAAGCAGCATTTTGCATTATTTTCACCAATATTCTATATTTTGTGATGATTTCCACAGGATATGCAAAAAATATAACAGCGATATTTTTAACACTGAAATTGGAATCAGCCCCTCCCAAGTTTGTATTACAGAATTTAGACAGTCAAAATACGCTGCTTTAAGAAACCAAAATGGCTATTAGGAAAACTAAACAATATTCCTTCTTCCTGGCTTCTTCTATGGGCAGCCGCTGAGCACCAGTCTTATTACGGACAATTAATATAATGACAGAAGTAAAGCATTTGAAGTGTTTTTATTCTCTTTTAATCCTTAACATATTTAAGAAAATAAAAATCATTTTTATGGGATAGAGATTTCCTTTGAAATAATACATTCATGGTATAATAAAACATCAACAAGTATGACAGCTAACATTTTTTGAGCACTTACTATGAGCCAGCCACTGTTGTAAGGGCTGTGATGTATATTAAAACATTAATTTCACAAGAACTCTATAAAGTAAATATTGCATTAGCTCCATTTTATAGATGAGGCTTTGAGGCACAGAAAGGGGACATATTCGCTACATTGAGTCCCCTTTAAATAAGAGATGCTAAGTAAGGAATGGAGAGTGATCATTTTTACTTTCCTGGATAAAGAGTCTAACTAAAAAGAATGAAAACAAGTTTCCTTGTCAAAACATCCTTATGCATCCCGGTATGTACTAGAGCCGTAAGAAAGTACACTCAATTATAACCATTGCATCAAATAATTTGATTAAAAATACTTAACAATACCCATGCTATTTAGCATCTGTTTTCTAGACACTACACCAATGCCTTAATACATTCTTTAGGAAATACAAGAATGGTCCATAACAGAAAATTCCATGACCAACTGAAGCAGATGTTCAGTTTCTGCAGTGGACACAGAGTTATTTTATAATGATATTGTAGTTTTCATTGGGCACCACCTAAGGTTAGATGATTCCTAGGTACATCAGCTTCTTTCCATTAAGGTGGGAAGAGGCTAAGGGGATTCTTCTGTATGGTCTGAGACATATCCAGAATCCAGGAATTTATGTCCTCCCTGCCCCATCTAGGTTTTCAAATGAACCATAGCAGAAGTCATTTCTGGAATAAGTTTCTGGAAGCACTCAGGGTGGCTAAGATGAGTCTGTAGATAAAAATCAGACTGCTAAGGATTAAGGCTACTAGAAAGCTCTAGGCTCCTGGAAATAGTTTCTCAAAACATGCATTCATTTGATAAACCTTTCATAAAATTCCTACCCTCTGCTCACTAGATGTAAAGATAAAACAGGGTATAAGACCCAGTGTCTCACCTTATCAGAAGAGGGGCTACCATGGGGTGGTTATTGAACAACTGGCCTAGGGAGCAGTCACACCCAAGGCTTAGAAAAATTCATCAGTCTTTAAAATAAGCATCTGCTAAAATTCCAAAAATCAGTTTTGAAGGTTAAGATCAATGAAAATTCTCTAACACATTTGCTACATTTAAGAAAATGGATTCCTATAATTAGAAAATTGCTAGGGTAAGAAGAAAAATGAATTCTATTTCGTAAGAAAAAAAGACATGACAAGTTCTTACATAGCTAGAGAGAATCACATTACATGCAGGCATGTAACTTGAGAAAATGGTCCTGGCCAAAATTAGAATCAACATTTCTCTATCATTTCTTATCATGAAGGATATAGGTCAGTACTTAGTAGAAAAACAACCACATCCAGAATCATGTATTAAAACAACTTATCAATATTGCTTATATTCCATATAATGCTGCCTTTATGCCAGTTTAAGGATTACCACAGGGAGAATTTTTTCCTGCCACAACACCTTATTTAGCTAGATTCCAGGTATACTAATCGTTTGTACATGAGAGGAAAGGAGTTAACATTTCCCCGAGACTACCTAGGTGCAGGCACTCTGGCAAATGCTACATGTGACCTCATGACTCTAGGTGGGACCACTGAACCATCTTACTGCACCATGGGTGTATTTCACTTCCTTGGAAGAATATTATTTTCCCTCAAGTATCCAACACTTCAAGAATGGTGAGAGAAAAAAAAAAATGTCTGCTTCTGAAAGCCCATCAGAGAGAGTAAAGCAAGTTTCAACCAACTGTTAAAAAAATATGGCGGTGGGGGAAGGTAAATATTGTACAATCACTGTTATGAAGTTGTATTTTCACTGCTGGAAGGAATTCCTGACTTCTCAAAAAAAAAAAAAAAAAAAGGAAAGGTAGGACAAAAATAATGAGAAGAAAAGGAAAAGCATAAGAAACAGAGTTGGCAAAAAGAATCAGAAAAAAAAACAAACTACACATTAACTCTTATTAGTACAAGCAATACAACTCTACATGGTGTAAAAGAATAGTCAGGTACTTTTGAGTGTTTTGAGGAAAAATGTAGAAGTAATGGGTTCCTGCAGGTACATTTTAGGTCATAAGCTTGCCTTCGGCAAATATGCACGATTCTTTGATTATATGTAGGTTATTCTATTCAATTCCTTTAAAAAAAATGTGCTTTAGAGGAAATTGCTTGTCATGACTTGTATCAGAAGTGAAGCTTTTGAGGAAAAGCATGTTTAACTATAAATGGGCCAGTGAGTTTTCCCCATGCTAGGAATCACTTAGAGCAATTCAAAACTGAACTTAGCAGTAACAGTCTGAAAGTGAGCTATTAATAAGACAAATTATACCTTGTGATAAAAAGGTAGATATGAAAAACTAAACTTAGTGGAAGGTAAATTTTTACTTAGGCCTAAATCACTTTAAAAGGTAGCTGAATTCATCCTAGTGGGATGGTTACTCAACTTACAGCAAGTTTTTTTTAATCTTGACAAGATCTGAAACAAAGGTAATAACTATTTTTGCTCATCCTCAAGAATAGCTAAAATCCCCGAGGTTTTTAAACGGCTCCCAACATGCTGCTTATTTAAGTAAAATAAGTATTTCTTAATATTTTAAGCAAATCCTCATCATTTCTGTGTAAGAAGCAACTTAGGCCCATCTCACCTGACACCCAGGGAGTTTGAGCAATTATGCTAGAGGTCAGGGAGAGACAAGCATGCAGTGACTGTTGGTCGCATTCCCATACAGTTGACCTATTTCCTTTCTCCTGTCCTTCTTATAATACAGGTAAAAACAAGAACCATTTTAAAGAATGTACAATTAACCATCCCACCTCCAGCCCCCCAAATCACTAAGTGGACTGAATGCAAAAGTGCCATAAGTTACACAATGGAGATATGCCTAGAAAGTTACACAAAATATAAAGGATATTTTTTAAAGCATTAGGATTTCTTGCTAATTTCAAAGTTTTATGGTTTTTCTTAGAGCAGGATACACCTATGGATTGTCTACTTCCTTTGAGGTTCAAAAAAGTACCTAAATCCCAGGGTTGTTGTGGGATCTTAGATAATACATTTAAAGCGCTTAGAAATGTTTTGGCAAATAGTAAGTGCTCTATTAGTGTTAGCTGCTACTATTATTATCCTCCTCATCCTCATTAAAATAGTGCATTTTTTGGAAAAATTGGAAAGTACAAAAAGTATATAGAAACAGTGGGGGAGGGGGGTCCCAATCTCACCTCCTCTTTTTCTATTTTATTTATTTGTACAGATCCGTGGGCTTCATGAGCCTATAGTAAGCTGTGTAGGATTCCCACCACTGTTTTGTTGAACAATCACTGTAATCTCAAAAGTTAAATAAAACGGAGTTAGAGGGCATAAAAACAGCAATGATGTAAATCAAGAATGAAATTGAAGGTATCCATAAACTGACTATGATTTGTAATATATTCTTTCCTATAGACCTTATTAAGCACATACTGAAAATAGAGTCTATGCAGGGCACTGTAGGGAGAAACCTAAGAAACATCAGGACTTTAGAGATACAACCTCAGAGTGATCAATCTAATAATAACAAACAAAAGTAGGAGCTAAAAGGAGTACAGAATATGGTGATAATTACAGGGAATGAGTGCTCAGTTAGGGTCACTCCAGGGATGAAAAAAAACCTTCTGCTTCTCGGGGACTGGAGAGTCATTAGCTCTTCTCGCTTTAAGGCGTACTTTTCATAAACCTAAGATATTTCAAGTTCCTATTTGATCAATGATAACAGTAAAATACACGAGAGGCATAAACCTGTAGGAGAGCTATACCTGCGCTCGCACGAGATTTCAGGGATACACGGGCGGGAAGAATACGCCCCATACCCCACACTCATGCCTAGCTAGAGGCACTAACAAAAGGCAGAGGGCTCCACTGCTGGATCTGCACAAACCTGCTGGAAAGGTCGAGCCTGGGCTTGCCTGAGAAGCCGCTGCTGCTGCTGCTGCTGCAGAAGCTTCATCTGTATTAACTGCTGCTGCGAGGTGATGGCGTGCAGCGGGGGAGGCTGCATCATGGCGCCCGAGCGCCGCTGCAGCATGTTGGACAGAGCTTGCTTGGTGTTGGTGGGGACGAAGGAGCCCGTGGGGTCCAGTCTGGAGCCACCTACAAAAGCAACCAGAAAGAAGGGCTCTCTACGCGTGTTAATGCCACAGGTCTTCCTTATTTTATCAAAACATGGAAACCTTACCTTCTAAGCCTCACTTTATGAGCGAATGGAAAATAAGGCCCCGCCACACACCATACAAATATTACAGGTATGTTGGAAACTGCATAATTCCCAAAGGATGGGGACGGTGATGTAGGCGTGAATTATAGTATTTCAATGATTTCACGGAGGCCCCACTTTGGCTGATCAACTGAAATGCCTGACATGGATTCTCGGGCATGATTTCGAATCACGAGGGTCTTAAATTATGCAAGGCCCTGGGGAATACATTACCGGCATAAAGTGTACTGCCTTCGTGGTATATTTTGCCAAGTGTCCTAAGCCAGTCATAGAAACTCTTTGGTCATTTTAAACAAATTTGAAGCTCATGGTATTTAAGTTTCTTTACCATGGCAAAATAAAAATGCCTCTTTCGTCGTAGACTGGCATGAAAATACTTTCAAAACTTGAAAGGCTTGGAAACTTCAAATACCATGACTCAAAAGACAAAACACAGCTTTTTGAAGGCTTGAAATCAAACAGGAGACGTAGATTATAGTGATGCCTGAGAAACCAAAGGCAATCCTTAACATACTTGCATATATAGTTTGTCAAATGCCTTTAAGAGTTTGGGGAAAAAAATTTCAACATTTGCTGGCTTCAAATGAGGTGTCAATCACTAATATATGTGTAAGAAATCCTCTATATAAATATAAGTATCTCAGAAAAGATGTTTTATGTTTTTTTTTTAAAGTAAGTTGTATGGTGGGAACAAACATTTTAAAGCTGAAAACCCACATTCTTTTAAAGACTCAGAACCACACCAGCAATGTGATTTATGAAATCAGCAGCATTTGAAGAACATTAGGAAAAAAAGAGGAAAGTCAATTTAAGTAATATATGGCAAGGTAACTTTTGTTGAAGCAAGAACTGGAACTGTACTAATACATAAAAACTTAATGGACTCATTTTATAGATAAAGAAGATTCTTTCTAAGGATTAGGCCATCATCCATTTTCTTTTGATTTTCCTAACTTTTTTATAATCTTGTACCTTTGAGCCAACTAAAGAAATACAGTAAGTATCCCTGAAGCCCTCTGCACTTTCCTAATTACTTTCCTCACCTTCTCTCACCAAATGCTATTCTGAATATGGTGCTTAATATTCCCAAACATTTCCTTATAACTTTACCATACTGGTGTGTATACATGAGAAAAAGAGAGAAATTGTAGACGGGTGGGTGTGTGTGTTTGTGTGTACACACATCTGTGTTGAGGGGGCATACTGCTTTGCATTTTAACTACATATGACTGAAAGCATACTGTATGCACTCTTCAACTTCACAGGATTCATATTTTTACAAAAATCAATTTATACATATAAAATCCCTATAAATGCTTCTTTTCTTTAACATTTTTCTTACATGTCCTCATACTTAAAACTTACCTAATATCTAAATTTCCTTAACTTATAAACACCTTCTATAGTATTCTAGGGAAAGAAAGTATAGGTCTTTATAAAATACTTAGCCTTCAATTCATACTGAATCGGTGTTTAAAAAGGCTAAAAAATTCACAAGGACTTTGGAACTGAAAAGAGAAAAGTCCAATGAGAAAATATGTATCATTTCCCACATTTACCATTGTCTAGTTTACTCTTTATAGTCTACATTCACCCATTCAACAACCTATTTTTAAGAGCTTACTAAAAGCCCAAGTTTGCTTTAAGTTCTGAGGACACTACAGTGAAGGAAACAGAAAACATACCTGCCCCAACAGAGCTTATATTGTGGGGAAGCCCGATAATAAACAGTAAGTAAGTTAAATATATAGCATATAACCAAGTGCTCATCTATGGAGAAACAGAAAGGAGAGGGGAATAAAGGTGCACGAAGGGGTGTAGCTTACCATTTATTAAAGAGGGTGGTCAGTAGAAGCCCACTGAGAAAATGGTATCTGACCAAGCCCAAAGGAGGGAGGCAGTGAGCCATGTAAAATATCTAATGGTGAGCACTCCAGGCATGGGGGCCAGCAGGTGCAAAAGCCCTGAGATGGGAATATGTTAAGATCATTTGCTGAACATGTCTGCTGGGTTAGGCCATCTTCTATGTGCTACATTTTCGAAATTTAAGTTACACACACATACACACAGTTGTGTGTATGTGTTCATGTATAATATAACCCTTATTTCATTATTCAAAGAAGAATGAACATTTTTACTCATTTTGTATAGTACAATATCCTATCACCCAGAACAGAGTCTGGAACATTATGAAGTTCAATACATTTTGTTGAATAAATAACTGAATCACCTACTCTATGAGGGCATATATTAAAATATCTCTTTTACAGATAACCAAACTGAGGCACAGAGAAATTAAGATCTGGTCAAGATTACACAGCAGGAGAGTGGTTGAGCCAGACCTGAACCTAGAACTGTAACTTCTAGACCAGCCCTCTCAACCTCTAATTTAGAGGACAAAATAGGGATTCTTGCCTGCTGTAAGCCAAGAATCAAACAATGTCTTTTCCTAGGCCTCAAAATGTCATTCTTGAATTACAATAAAAATCACAACATGCAGACTAAGATCTCAAAATACACTATTTTGTTGAACAAGCAAACTTTCATTTAGAAAAAAAATTAAATTCATTTCTAAGTAAGAGATTTTTTATTTAGGGAACGTTCATTTCAGATATAAAGTCTACTTGGGCTTGAATGAAAGCCATACTAAAATCAGGAACATTGACTATAGATTCGGTAGTTTTCCTTCTTTGATATCTCAGTCTACCTGCTGAACCAAATTTCTGAGATACTTCTCAGTATCAACAATTTATAATTCGAAACATAAGAAAATAAAGATACTGTGCAATATTGTCTAATTTTTAAAAACACAGATAAGAATTATATCTGAGAAAAACACAAATTTCACAACATACAACTTTTATCAATTTTATATATTTAATTTCCTTCTAATACTGAATGAAAATTCCCAACTCAGAACATAACCTAGCAATTAAAACTGTATTTTAACACTTGAGAAATACTCCAGAATTGGTCACATATTAAATTACTCTATATGCTCAGGTATTATTTGATTCTTACAATTAGAATATATTCATGTATGTGACAATCAACAATAGATTAAAAGACTCATTTAAAAAAAAAAAAAAAAAACCCGTATTTTAGAAGAAGAAAAAACATTTCAAATGGGAAGGATTACAGAAATGTCAACTGAGTACTCAGTTCTTGCAGTTTCCACGTTTTGTTTCAGGTTAAAAGTAAAGAAAACCTCAAGCTACTTCACATCTCAGAGTGACCCGACCGTACTCTCTCTTCACATACCTGGATTAAGAGATTGGTTCTGAAGGAAAAAACCCGGCTGCTGGGGCTGACCCATGAGGTTGTAGCCCCACAAGGTGGACTGTGGATGGTGCAACATCTGGGAGGAAATGGGTGAGTAGTTAGGAGGCACTCGGTATATGTTGCTCTGTGGATACTCCTTCAACATAAAGTTTAAAAAAAAAAAAAGTTATTTAACTCCATAAACTATATAGATGATGAATGCAAATTCTTATCACATTACTTGAGCCAGCTCCTATCCCAGTGGACAAGGCTGTTTTTATACAGGGGAAGATGGAAGGCAAGAGTGTCAGCATGTTCTCTGCAAAACACTCATTTGAGTGAAAACTTTTGACTTAAGTAGTACTAGACTTAAGAAGTGAAGGGAAGATGTAAAAGGATCACTTCTGAAGTTTGTTTCTTAAAATACTAAAAGTACATCAACATTGACCACTGCCTACAACTGAAAGTGCATCTTCAGATGCTAAGTCTCTGGGGATCATTTCATCTTAGGTCACCTTAGGAAGACTTCCTGATATGTTGGGTCCGGATGAGAATGAGGCCAGAAAGACCCAATATACTTCAGGACCAATCCCTGGCCGAAATAGTATCTTATTTCCAGTTTTCAAGGCAGCAACCTAAAGACATAGACTCTCCACCATCTGCCTGCACCCCGCTCCCCCCCCAGGCTTCGTCTTCCTTATAAGAGATGCAAAGTCTTTAAGGTTCACACCCAGATGTCTCAATTCCCCTGCCATCCCCCACCCCCCTTCTCTTAGTCTAGCCCTAAAGGATAAAGGAAAAACAAAACCTTGGATCCCTGAAATATAACCCACTGTGTAGGGGCAGTTCCAGAAGTAGTATGGGAGGAAGGGACATTACCAGGACTCACTCAGGAAATGAGAGAAGTTTTAGGACTTTTGTATCTGAAAAAAACCAGAAACCTATCCATGTGGACTGACGGGCTAGGAGGGTCCAGATTTTAGGGAGTTGCAGCCTGGACCTCTTCAAGACAAAGGAATATTGGTAGGAAGACCATATGAAAAGAGGGCACTACCATTCAAGTGGCATCCAAAAGTGATGGTGATCTTCTCTAGAAAAATATTAATCACCAAGCTATCAGCTAGGAAAAGATATGTTTTGGTTCTGACATAGGTAAATAATAGTAAGACAAGACATCTGACCACTCAATTGTGAATATTTCTTCCATTGTACAAGAATACCCTTGAACTATTTTATACAAAACTGTTTCGAATTCTCTCTCAAGTATTTTCCAGGTGAATTTAAATGTAAAGATATTCTTGCACATTAATTCTATAAATGCTACAAAATTATTTCCAAATTACCATCTCATAGATTTCTGTTGTTTTCAAGAAAATGTTGGTATAGGTAGGGAAGGCTAATAGGGAAAAAAGGAATGAAACTTTTTAAAATTGTGTTTGTCTTCTATATAGTCTAAAAGTATGTTAAAGAAGTAAAATATACAGGAAAATAAGATGGAATGGTAAAATATGAAATCTCAGAAACATCCTACTGGATGTATTCGATGGCATGTTAGCTAGGAAATGCGAACAGTTTCTCACATTAATTTACTACATGTGTCAACTGCTCAAAAGATGATAAATATTTTAGACGTGAGATAATAAAAATATGCAAGAAGATGAGATATAAGGGATCTAAGAAATTCAAGTTTTAAATGTGAGAAATTATGAGGCACTGAAATATTAAAGATTATTCACAAGAGAAGCCTAAAATTAAAGTAATGAACAGGAGAGGAGGAAAAATCAGAAGCTATAATCCTGTTGTCTGTGACAAGTCACTGTTCATGTGCCATTCTATTAATTAAGACAGAGCTTTGTTAGGATTACAACTATTACAATAAGGTTTCTAATGCTTTTCCTGTAGCTAGAGACAAGACTCTGGGCATGATTAAATCTCCCACCAGGTGTTAATGAGCCAAAGACTTCCTGACTTCTCATACTCACATCAACTCTTGAGCTTGATTTCGTCTTGCGCTTCCTTCCCTTTGTTTTCTTCTCCTCGTCTGTTGCGGTTTTCCCCTGATCTGACAGCTCAGCTGACTTCCTCTCTGGTTCCTGAGAGACGGGAGATGTGGGCTCTTCCTCTTCCTCCTCGGGAGGCAGGGGCAGTGGCTCGAGGTAGTAACTTCGGGGCTTGGGCATGGGGTGTGTGTGATACAACAGCAGGTGATGCTGCTCCTCGTACTTGATCACCTTTCGGTCCACTCGGACAGTCCCGAACCAGGCCCAGGACAGAGGAGCTGGGTTCTTCTGACCCTCAAACAAATCCCACGGGGACACCTTCTGCTTTGTAGAGACCTGAAGACCCTGTGGTTGAGATAATGCTCCATGACCTCACGTTCAGGTCTTTTCCTGACTCCGAGGCCAAGCTTGCTTAGGACATGGATGCAAAGAACATTCTGGCTGGTGGTGAGGCTTAGAGTGCCCTAGCATACAGCAGACAGGTAAATGTGCTGGTTCAGGGTTTCACAGCTAGATCACTGGAGAGCTGCAGCTAGAATTCAGACCTTTAAGTTCAATTCTGCGGGTCTTTAGACCACATGATAATCTGTCCAGGCTGCAACACCAGATGGTCCAGTATATTTTACTGTAAATTGGTATTCTGCAGTTAGGGTTTTTTTGTTTTGTTTTGTTTTTAGGAAAAAACACTTTCTAAAAAGTACTGCAATGTTGATCTTACTTTATTAAATTATAAATTATAACCCTTTCTTTGGATTTCATTTTATCTTTTTTTTAACTTTGTTATTTTTGAGATAAAACAAAACTTGAGTCAAGTTATAGTCAACTTCTAATTGGGCTCAATTTAACTTCAATCCAAGCATGTATGGGCTTGATTCAGTACAGGAATCTTTCACGTACTTAATAAGCCAGTTTCTGAATAGTTAAAAAATATTACTACAGAAGTTAACTTGTACCAACAGGTACAAATAAAGTCTTTTAATTCAAGCTTATCTCTACTGGGTTTAGAAGAGGAAATGTTACTCTGTTTCTGAAAATAAAGGTTTCTTATTTTTAACATTAACTGGTGATGTCTCTTGGTACTTTCCCTGGCATACCAACTTGAAAATATTTTTCCTCAGAATGACCCCAAAAACAACTACTCAGGCATTCCATAAGATATGAATGCTCCTGTTCTTATCTACACAACTCTTCCATGGATGGATTTATCCAAAATCAAGGCTCATTTACTATGTATAAATTGATTGTTTCCTAATACTGTCTTGAGCTTAGACCTCTTCCTAGGTGCAAACACCATATATCCAAATGGTTTCTAGATGTCTCACCACTAGAGAGCCCAATGACCCTACAAACTCAAACTGCCCATAACACTAGCTTTTTCTGTCTCCACAATCACACTGGTAAAAGTACTCAGGTTACTCTGAATTAATGTAGCATTGCATTTCTCCTAAGAGCCACATTCTTTCATACCTTTAGGAAAACTCTTCCATTGGCCTGTATCACACACTTCCCTATTTCCCAACTAACTCTTAATCCTTCAAAATAATTCAAGTGTCAATTTTCTGGGGGGCCCTATTCTGACTACCTACTCCTTATCTGAGGGTGATGGCTCCTTCTCAGGGTCCCCTAACACTTTGTACCATGACACACAAATCTCACCACACTGTGATTGTCTGTCTACTTCTGCTTAAGGTAAGAGCTCTTTCATCTCTGTAGTTGCTCAATGTTCATTAAACGAATAACCACTCTTCTCGTATTTAAGGGAACCTTGCTTAATATCCTATATAAAACAAGTGTTCAATGAAATATTGTTCAACAGAGAAGAAAATTAAGTACCATCACCCTAAAAATATTTTTTTACTCAAAATAGCTTACTACATGAAGACTTTATCAATCAAAATTTTCTTATCTAAACGTACTGTTGTCAACTCTGAAGTAAGATCAGATCTGGTCTTTGCCTTCTTTTATTTTTACAATACATTTAAAAAAAAACATTTTATTTATCTATTTGAGAGAGTACATGTGCACACATGAGTGGGGGGGGGGGGACAGAGGGAGAGGAAGAAGTACACTCCCCGCTGAGCAGAGGCAGGGGCTGGGCTTGATCCCACGACCCTCAGGACCCCGGGATCACAATCTGAGCTGAAGGCAGACGCTTAACTGACTGAGCCACTCAGATGCCCCTTAACAATACATTTTTACTTAGTTTTCCTTCAGCGTGTTTCAGAAATTCACTTAAATTCACATAAAGTTTTAAATGAATTTATCTATGTAATAACGCCAATGACCAAAGCATTTAAATGACAAGACTATGCTTTAAAAAACTCAAGAAACTGTAAAATTGAGGTGTCTCATATACCCTATAGGAAGAGGAGAAAATATATACAAGAAACAAACATTTACTCTTGCCTGTTTTTTATCTATAGAGTCGAATCCAGCAATTTTGTTTCCCTTAGTGTCAATCAAGGAACCCATAGGTTCGCAAGTGATGACATCACATGTCTGTTTTGGCAAAGGTAGCAACTGTCGAACTTTGTCAATACTTTCTGATCTCTTGTCTCCTAGCTCTTTCTAAAAAAACAAACAAACAAACAAAACAAAAAGAGATAGAGAAGTGGGACAGAAATTACAACGAAGGCAAAAGTTGGTGAGAAGGAAGTTTCTCTTTGAAACATTTCCTTTTTTATAGCCAGAATGTTCTTTAACCTTGAACATGGTCTATGATGCAGCTTTCAATTAGAGTAGTGAGTATGTTTCATTTCTTCTATTTAAGTAGAAAATAGAACACATACAATGGGACCCTGGTTACACAACAAATATCACAGTGCTGAAATGACAAAAATCCCGTGTAGTATTTGCCAGCAGTAGGCAGAAGCTGCAGCAGAGAACACGTTCTCAAATCCAGGGTCAAACCTCAAGGTAATCGTTGGTTATTTTATTGATAAGGTCGTTAGAAATATTGATCTTTTTTCTTTTCTGCACCATTTGTTTACCGTTTATTTCAAAGATTGCATTATTGGTTAGTCAAATGAATTGGGTTTAGAAATATCAATGCAAATGATTATTTTTTCAATTATAGGTGCCAGTCCAAGCATGGTTCATCCTAAATCCAATGTGGGCATTTTTGTTACACATTTGATAGTAAATTTCCAAAGTTCCTTAAAAAGTTAAATATTTTGTGAATATAATTTTTTTAAGAAATATCTTCAAGCTATATGCTTATAACTTTTGAGTACTAGTAAGCTGAGGTAAAGCAAATAGCAGAATAACCACATAACATCTAACTTAACACAGTAAATTAAGATAAAATGCAGCAAATGACTAATGCATAAACTATCTGAGATGATATATAAGCAGGTCACAAACTTACTTTCAGTTTCTTTACTAAATTCATGTATGCACGTTTGTTCTCTTCAGATCCCCCTGGGGATGCATTTGATAGGTCTGAGGCTAAGGTTCCATTGATTAAAACACCCAGCATGTCAAGAACTGTTGTGAATAATTCACTAAGAGGGGAGAAAAAAATTATTATTTTCACCTTAAAGCAAAACCAAGATATTCTTAACTAATAGCATTTTTATTTAAGCACAGAACTTTTGATGGTAACTAAGAGAATAAGATGTGACACAGTTTGTAGTCAGCATATCAAAACTTCTACCATGCACATGTGCAGCATACTATGTGTGAAGTAAGAACATACTTGTTAGTGTGCATGTCAACAGTTCCAGAAGTAATGATCTGGAGGAGGAGGAGGGCCCAGTCTGTCGTCCACTGGGTGCTCCTCTGCACAGTGTCAAACATTCCACCCACCTGGCACGAAAAAAAAAATACAATAAAACTTTATTACAAAGAAAATACCATCCCATCACTTTATGTAGCCAATTTTGATTTGTTAAAAAACAAAACAAAACAAAAAAAAACAGTAATAAGACTCTAGTTTATAGGTTATCATATCTTCTCTCTTACCTAGTTACCTATTTGTCACTGTTTTTGGTTCCTTCAGCACAGGAATTTGGTCATTCAAAAAAAAAAAGAGGGGGGTGGGGTAGGAGGAGAAGGGGAACCTGAGTGTGGGCACAACATCAATAATGAATTAAATAATAGGAAAATTAACTCTCTTCTGTTCCTAATCTTTCATAATACCCAGTTTTACAATATAACTTTAGTCCAATCTGAATAGGTCAAAACCAGGTAAGTTGATTATCTACAACTTTGTGTTGTTCAATTACTATTGCATCTAAGCCTATTGTCATACTAACACTTGGAAATATCCAGTAACACAGAAGACTGAGGGGCAGCAACTGCCAAGTATCAGGCAAGCCATCCACCAGAGTAGCCTTCATTGAGGCTTGTCCAATAGGAAAAGAAAACTTCAAAGAAATGTGCAATGTGTGAGAAATTTTAAATGTCTGGATAGCCTCCCTGTCGAATTTGTTTTTTTGATCAATATGATGGAAAGTTTGACAAAAGTTCAACTTACGGCACATTTTTATATGGGTCTTTAAGTGAGTATAATCAAAGCTAATTCATCTCAAAGCAATAACCTTCTCAGACCTACTCTTAGCACAAACTGAAAAGGAGGAGAAATTCCCTGGGGCAGGAGGTGCAGAACACCAATGCCCAAAATACCTATGCCCTCTAGAAGTCAGACCAGACAGGAAGGCCAGCAGCAAGGACAGACACGTGAGAGACAGGGAAGTTGTTAGAGCAAAGAGCAAACAGTGGAAGGCCTCACACCTTGGAATGAAGAGTATGACCATCGAAGGAGTGGAACGCTGGAGTCATTTTCACATTTAGATAAGTGTAATGGAGGGAAAACACTAGAAATGCCCCTTACCAAATTTAGGCGAAGTTGCAATGCTTCATGCATCATCTGCCGTGCTTTTATGTCATCTTGGTATCGTTCTTCTCTCCAATTACTTAAAATCTAAATCAGCAAATAAATGGAAGAACCCAAAACTTATTTTCCCTATTAAAATGGATTTTTTCTTAAAGTTATATTGAGCTTCTTACTGACAGTCAAAAATAACTCTTACTTTAACGAATTAATAAACAAAGCAAAATAAAATTTTAGCTTTCCTCCTTCTTCCACGCAGACAGAAATCTGGTTATTTCTTGCTCATTGCCTTTCTAGGTGGAAGAAGAAAATTCTCATCTATTTACAATCCTGGTAATAAGTCTTAGAAAATGCTTTAAAGGAAGATGAAGTTAAAGATTAACAAACAAACAAAAAAGATTATTTTTTTAAATATGTTATTTCACTGGTCTTATTAAGATAAATATTGAATAGACAGAATTATATTTTATATCAGTTCTGTGTTACATTTCTAGGGACCTATGAACCCTAGCAAATGTATTATTTTGATGTTTTATTGAAGGGGGGGAGTCTTGCTATGTTACACTTCTGTCTTCATTGATAAAGAATGTATATACTATTTTGAAACATATGACAATTTTCACATCAGTCAAGTGGTGTATTGTTCTACAAAGTGAGTGCTTTCACTGATTCAGACTAATGTTAGAAAAGGGAAGATTTGTTTAGGAGAAGCAAACCACAAGTGGGCAACACCCTAGAATCAGATGGCAAGGGCAAAGTCCCTCCCCCTACTGCCATGCTCTGAAATATGGTAACTACTGAGAATCATCTTATGAGTTAAAATGAGTCATATGGGGAAGTAACCCTCCCCAACAGATGAACTGTAAGTATATGGCATGATGAGAGGAGAGCATTTCTCCAATCTCATCAGTATAGAGTCCTCTCCCAAGTCTGACTTGAGGGTCCCAGACAGTAAACACAAAACTGTATGAGAGCTTTCATTCTAGCAACAGGACAAATAAAAATAAGTCAAATGTAAGAAGTTGCATGAACCAGGTCAAGGGGATACAAAATGACCGTGGTCCTATTTTTGGAAAGTGATCAGGGAGGGCCTCCATGAGGAGGTGACACCTGAGCACAGACCTGATGAAATGAGGGAGCAATCCTGCTGTTATCTGGGAGGAAAGCCTTCCACGTAAAGGGAAAAAAAGATGCAAAGGTGCTGCAATGAGAATCTGCTTGCCAAGTTCAAAGGATAGCGGAGCACCTGGGTGGCTTTTAACAGTCAATTTAACTTCTGTCTCTTGATTTCGGCTCAGATCATGATCTCAGGGTCATGGGATGGAGTCCTGCCTTGGGCTCCGTGCTCAGTGAGGAGTCCGCTTCTCTCCCTCTCTCCGTCCCTCTGCCCTTCCCCCCAAGCATGCTCGATTGCTCTCTAAAATAAATAAATTTAAAAAAAAAAAAAAAGGATAGCAATGGGGTCAGTGTGAAGAGTGGAGTGAGCAAGGCATGACTGGTAGGAAACAAGGCAGAAGGGGGAGCCAGTGCCAAATCATGTAGGCCTCTGTAAGCCCAGACTTTGAATTCTTATTCTAGGTATACTGAGAAACATTGGAGTATTTTGGGCACCAAAGTAACAGGTGATTTACATTTTAGAAGGATCACTTTGGCTGTTGTGCAAAGGATAGATCTCTCATATCTAAAAAGCGGGAGATGACGAGAGGACCAAATGAGTCAAGTATCCTTGTTCACATTCATGTAGTACCATCTGAAAGAAAGACATGATGTCATAGAAACAGAGGGCCACAGGAGGGTTCCATTTGGCTCTGTAAGCGGATAAAACATCCCACATGACCAATCTACCTACTTGGCTCAATTCCACACTTCCCAATTTCTAGTTCCATCACCTGGCTTCCTTTAAGTACATAGAATGCAAATGCCCCAAAGAGTGACCAGGAGAACTGTGGGTGGTGGAATGCCAAAATTCAAATTCTTTGTACACAAATCAATATACCTTCTGATTTTCAAATTAGTACTTTACACTCAACTGGCATTGGTCTGGCTCTGGCAGGAAAATAAAACTGAGGGACGCATGGGTGGCTCAGTCGGTTAAGCGTCTGCCTTCAGCTCAGGTCATGATCCCAGGGACCTGGGATCAAGTCCCACACTGGGCTCCTTGCTCAGCCGGGAGCCTGCTTCTCCCTCTGCCTGCCACTCTCTCGCTCTGACAAATAAATAAATAAAATCTTTAAAAAAAAAAAAGAAACAAAGAAAATAAAACTGAGTTTCTGAACGAAGAGAGCTCAAGCTGAGACCCTCCACATAGGTGGGGGTGGAGCTGGAGAAGCTGGAGAGAGGTTCCTCTGTCTTAGCACCACGCCTGCAACACACACTGCTCAAGCACCTCTCCCACGACGCAGGATCAGGAGAGGAGCAAATATGTCAAAGTTGTACGCAATGTACAAAATATTATTTTTATAGGGCACAATGCATAATTACTGTTACAAAACTGTGAATCTTGTGGTGCCTAGAATGCCAGGTAGGAAAATAGGACATGGATTGTGTTTCCTTGCAGCTAATCAAAATATGTTGTCGTCTTATTAGTTTAATCTCAGTATTTGAAAGGAAAACAAATTAATGTCATTGGAAAAATACTTGCCTGGCTTAATATTCTCATATACTTTACCTGATTAACTTGATTCTGAAGAGATGTTAGGAGGCCTTCCCGTTGTTCATCTTGTCCCTTAAGGCAGGTAAGGACCAGTGAGAGGAAAGGTTGTTGACTCAAAAGAGACATACTACAAAGGAAGTAGTAACAGCAGATCTAGTTAGAAAGGATGGATTACTTCCTGTGCAACATAGATCTCTTGCCCTTGGGTTATTGGCTCTTATTTATTTTACTACTAGAAAAGGAAAGAGAGTAGTAAATAGCCAAAGCCTACTTAAAAAGTTAAATCATAGCTCTATTAAAAAGATTAAAAGCCACTGTGATGATTCTAAATAATTTAATATGCTCTCCTGCCCTTGAAGGCATTCCCAAACTAGCATTAATTCATATTGCAAGAGCATGTTGGGGGAGTGCAGTGAGAAGAGAATTTCTATTTTGTATCAGTAAGCTGAATTGAAGATGTACATCAGCAGGAATATCACTTTATATGCAGAAGAAAATGAAAAATTTAAAAATTTCTGTCACACAAAACTATTATCTTAGAGTCAAAGAAACAGGCCTATACGATTGTTGTGCTTATATTATTTTTTAGCACGTTTCTTAAGACCAAAGAGGGCGGGTATTGAAAGAAATAAGATCAGCACCTAGGTCTGAGGATCCAAAAGCAGTGAGCTTGTTAGTGACCCACCATATCCCATAGCCTCATCGTAAGAGGTATTAAGGCATTTGAGTTAAAAAAAAAAAAAAAATCTATTTTAAATTGTCATTTTATTAATATTTCTTCAATTATCGGAGAACTAACAAATCATATTGACAAACTAAGTGCTATGTTGGAAAAAAAATTCTTAAAAGGAGATCGAGACCCAAAGATTTCAATGTGCTTCATCCTCTACCAGCAGAGCTGAGAGATACTGACTTGGGAAGAGTCATCTTTAAACTATGCAATACCATCTGTGTCCCCTCTGTGGGAAGAGAGGCAATGTACATGCAACATCCATTAGCAAATTAACTTCCAGAATTAAAACTGAGTCATCGGGTTGGTTGACTGACCCTTGCAAAGGTAACACCCAAAACAACCAGGTAACAAACAAAATACATGTAAAATAGGTCTCTACGAAAATGCACTTTAGTTAAAGAGTAGGGTCTCAGGAGCCAGACAACCCGGGTTTAAACTCAAGTCTTACAACTCCTTAGCTGTGTGTCCTTGTGAAATTAACTTTTCAGTGCCTCCCTTCCCTCATCTTAAGAAAGGTATAATGAGAGCACCCACCACATATGATTGCTGTGATAATTTAAAAGTTCATGTATGTATGTGATGTGTTTTATACAATGGCATTTCATAAGGGCTCAATAAATGGTAGCTACTAAAATATTAATTAGGGGGTAAGAACTATACATGTTCAGAGTTTTTTGTTTTTTCTTTTTTAAATGGAAGAGATCTTCCTTATTTCCCTTTACTCCTGAGGTGCTAAATTCATATTTTCACATTAGAGCATAGCTCTGTTCTTTCTCAGTAACAGAGTCAGTTTGCAAATTTAATTATTTGAAACTATTTCTGGGGCCTAAAATAAATGAAGTAAAGATTAAACTTAGTGGTTTATAAATTTTAGTATTTAGTCTAGAACAAGAGCCCTAAATGTTAAAAATATTACTATCTTAGGGCCCAACAGGACAGAATGATAATTCTATGTATTTTAAACATAAATAATTAAAACAATGAAAAGTAATTAAATGTAGAATCTAAGGACTAAATGGATATCCAGATCTGATTCAACAGGTCTGAGGTGAGGCTAAGAAGTTGGTATTTTTAATGGCTCAGCAGTGATTTGGGTACACAAGTAGAACGAACTGGTGTACTAAGTATGTTTAACCTGGAACTTTTTAGGATCCGAGCTTTACCTAACAGATTATTTTCATTTCCATTTAAAAACATAATTTCAGTGCACTCTGGGTACACTGACCATGTATGTCTGCAAGATGCTACTTTTTCTCAATCATTCCTTAAGCCCTCACAAAGAGACACACCTTGCAGCCGTACCTTTTCTGTTTTTGTCTGTCTCTTTCCTTTTTTGAAGAGGAGCCCAAGTGCTGTCCCTTCTCCAGCTCCTCTCCAGCAGCTTTTAGTACCCTTCCTTGCACAGAGGTCGGCAGCCTGGCAATTAGGGGGGCCACCAGCCACACACCCCTGCGTTCAGAGGAGCTAAAATCAGAAATAGGTGTTATACCTACGGAGGTGTCCTTTTCCTCTGCTCTCACAGTTATAACAGAAACTCCAGGGAAAAACTTTCATGAATAAGAAACACCAATTATCCTAAAATTTCCCTTTTAACTCTGTACTATCTTTCCTCTTGCCAAATATCAGAGAGTTGAACACACTTTTCCACTCTTGCCATGGAGAGCAATAAAACATGGGGTTCTGAGAGAATAAAAAAAAAAAAAAACTTTTTAAATCTATTAAGTGTTCTTCTATGATTTTAGTTCTCTGATTAGCAACAGTCCTTTTGTAGAACAAGCAACACACTTTACTGTCATGGTTAAGATAGGAAATGTTCTGATGATATTTAAGCATATTAATAACCAATTTATAAGGTTGTAAAATTCACTAATTATACTTTACACCCAAATGATGAAATACAAATCAATCTGCCTATCATGATTATCCTTTGTGCAACACTGCCAATTAATAAAGATGGCAGAAAAAGTGTTTCATATATAATGAATTCTATAGAACAGAGTAGCCTTAATTAGACAGTAAAGAAATTAATCCCTTCTGCGTGTCATATGTAGTTCCAAGGAGTCTGGATGTGGTAAACACTGAGACATCTTTCATCATCGTGCCCTTTAACATATTATAAAATAATGATAACTGACACAAATAATTTCACATTCCTGCAGCTTTATGAAAAGTAACGCATCATGCAAATAAAAATATACCATTACATGTGAAAAAGTGAACACAGCCCAAACTGCAGAAAAAAATACCTTAGAAATGTCTTTATTCCATTCTGCCTCGTGCTACTTGTATCAGTATTTCCAATCCCATTTGGGTTGAAGAGGCCCATTCCAGAATTAGAAGAATTATTGTTCAAGTCAGCAGACTGCTGGAATACCTCTATTGTTGCCTTTGCAATATTATCCAGTAAGTTGTTCATTTCAGCCACTGAACCAGAGCCCTGGAGTTACACATAAGAAAACTAGCATGCATATGTTTTACTTCATCTTCCAACATCAACGTGTTCTTCCTGTTCTTAAAATTTTGTATACATAACACATCCTTCCAATATATATACTCACAGGGTCCTTCAAGCACTGTTTGATCATTAACTGAAGTTCTAGCCAGGACTGCCTTAGTGTCCACTGCTCAAGATTCTGGGGAAAATGGAAAGAATTAACACATCAAGGATACTGAATGTGTCTTAAAATATAATAATTCCTTGCAGTATTCCCTCTCTCAAGAAAGAATAGAATAATCATACAGAATAAAGGAATTTGTAGGGATCAAAAGGCTTCCAGGTCCATTAAATACATTCATTGTAGACACAAATTAAAAAAAAACAAACATTAAAATAATGCACATCTGGGGCCCCTGGGTGGCTCAGTCAGTTAAGCGTCTGCCTTGGGCTCAGGTCATGATCCTGGAGGCCTGGGATCGGGCTCTGCATTGGGCTCCCTGCTCAGTGGGGAGTTTACTTCTCCCTCTGCCCCTCCCCTTGCCTGTGTGCTCTCTCTCACTTGCTCACTCTAATAAATAAAATCTTTAAAATAAATAAATAAAATAAAGTAAAATAAAATAATGCACATCACTCAGCCAGGCACTGGAAATAAGATAGGGATTTCTTCTCCCAAAATCTATTTATCTAAGCAATCCCATTCCAAAATAATTTTAATACTTTTTGAATATTTAAGACTATCCCTCCAGAAAACTTATGTCTCATCTAAATACAGTAGACTTAAAATATCAATGTTTATATTATGATTGTATAGCATTTGCAGTATCTGTATTTACCTAGCAATGAAGTACAGCAATTGCACAGAAAAGAAAGTTGGGAGAATAAATATCAGAATTGAAGTCAAGAATTAGTTAGCACTGAGCAAAAAAACACAAACAAAAAAAAAGTGTTACATGACAGAAACACAATCTTTAGACTCTTAATCACTCACCTGAAGAATACGCTTAATGTGCTGTCTTTGCAAGTTGTCCCCCTCCGTACATTCTTTAATACCATGAGGATAACAGATAAGCTGTAGTAATTTCTGTGCTTGCATATTTGAAAGCACAGGGTCCAATATAAGCTCTTTGTCTGTGCATAATCTTTCAGGTTCTTTTAAGCAATGTTCTCCTACCCATTCCTTTAAAAAAAAAAAAAAAAAAAACAGCTGTTAGATTGACAGGCAGAGACTTTCTATACATGAATGTAATAGGCACTAAATCATGTTGCACAATGGAATATAAAGCAGACAGAAATCTTCCAATTAAAAAAAAATTACATGAAAAAAGTAGGTGGGAAAAATTTTGAAAACAAAATTCCTGGTATTTTGACTTCCTAAAAATACAAAGTGGGATCTTGGTTAAAAAACGTACTGCATGGAGCACTGGGTCCTGTACGCAAACAATGAATCATGGAACACTACATCAAAAACTAATGACATAATGTATGGTGATTAACGTAATAAAAAAAAATTTGAAAAACAAATATGCAAAAAAAGGAAAGAAAAGAAAGTTAAAGAAACTAAAGAAAATATTGGCATATAATGGTAATGATTCTGTATTATTACATGTCTTCATTTTTATGTAACGCATAGTACATTCCACTGAATAGAAAGAAGAATAAAACATTTAGAAAACTGTCTTCATTTTTTATAACAAAATTTAAAACTATTGATACATATAGTCAATTGCCCTCCAGAGAGTTTCTACCAATTTAAACCCCTATCGCCTTTTCTTTATCATTGCAAACTCTTTAACTATAGAAGAAATCATCAACAGAGTGCAATTTGAACCCAGATCTGTTTCAGAGGTGGCCTAGTTTCTTAACTACACCAGGAGCCCAACGCTGAGTATCTATTAAAGACACCCGGGAGCTTGCTAAAATTCCAAAGCCCAGGCCCCATCAAATAAATATCTGATGGTGGGACCCAGACATCAGTAATATTTTTCAGGGATTAAAACTGTTTGACCTTTGGTGCTTCTGGTTGGGAACCAATACACAACTGCCTCTCACTATCTGTATGACCATTTCACGAACTTTAACCATAGTTACAATATGCCCTAATAAAAACATGACCCTGTTAACATAATGTCTCCATCAAAATGGAAAATAGCATATATGGTATGCCATGTTTTCTTTTTTTTTTATAAGAAAAGAGAAATTAGGGGAAAAAAGGAAGATAAATTAAAAAATAATAAAACTGATCACCAAGGGCAGGAAAAAACACAGGATAGAAGAGCCTGATAGAAGAGACAGAGAATACATCTCTTAGTGCTCCTTTTTGTGCAGTTGACTTGTAGAAGCATGCTAGTCTAAAGCAGAGCTGATGTGGGGAGGAAGAAAAAGGGAATCTAAACTGAATGCAAACAGAAACAAATGAAATCAATTCTATTTCAAATGAATAACAGCCATACTGAAGGAGAAAGTTCAAAAAGATGTTTAACACACAAAAAAACAAATCCTCAACTCCTTTTCATTTTTTCCTAGTGGTATAGGTGTAGCAATTCTGAAAACTATTTCAGGTGTAGTACAGAATTAAGTACATGAGTAAATGATTGATCTTACTGGGAGCCAGGGTTCTTGCTGTGGAAGACAATATTAATATGGAATGGGGGAATGCAAAGAAGAACTAAGTGGAGTTAATAGAAGTGGATGTATCAGTACGAACTCATGAATATACACAGACATTTATGTATATGCATGTATTTTTTCCTACTTCTATCTGCTGAAAGGGCTTAGAGACAAAGAATACCCACTGCCCACAGTAATGAGCACCACAGTGCCCATATCTTGGTTTCTAAATACCATTCTCTACTAACTAGAACCAGAATTCCTTGGAGGAATGAGTAATTCCAGGTTTGGAACAGGGAAAGCACAAGGTGGGCCAGGAACTAAGAAAGTACTTGGGGGGAGGGGGAAGGGATGGAGACATGTCAAAATAACTTAAAAGCCAGGATGAAAAGGTTCCCACTGGAGAAATCTGTGACAATTTGAACATGAAAATAACTAAGGATAGTATTTTATAATCCATATGGATAACAAATAAATAAGAATAAGGGAAAAAAATTAATAAGGGTAGGCTCTCTTTAGAGTACAGTGCAAATCACTAACTATAGAGGAGTTGGGGAGAAAAGCAATCACCATTTTGTAACCCTCATATAAAGACGAGTTTGGACAAGAATCAAAATGAATGCTATATGGGTGGTGGAGTTTGGTGAAGAGCAAGATATCTGTGTTGTCTCAAAATGTCTCCCAATGACCGTTTACTGATTGCAAGGGGAAAAAATGGTAACTACACAGCAGCGAGATCTTGAAACCATACAATGGAGACACCTTGATCAAAACGATCTGAGGTGCAGATGCACATGATGTGCCTTCAGGTGTGACTACCCTAGAACACAACATTACTTCTGTAGCATCTTGGCCAAGATTGCATCATCTGAAGCTAATCTACGGGAAATTTCAGACAAAACTAACATTATGGGACAACTGACAAAATTGAATATGGCCTGCAGGTGAGAAAAAATTACTGTACCAAGGCTAAATTTCTTGTTTTTTGGTAACTGCATTTGGTTATATTAATAAGTAAACACTAAGGTATTAAAAAGTAAAGATTCATAATGTATGCCATCTACTCTCAAAAGCTTCAGCAAAAAATTAAAAAGTATATGCATCCACATTCACATACAAATAGAATCATAAAGCAATGTGGCAAAATGTAAACAACTGGTGAATCTACATAAAGGGCATATACACTAGAGTTCTTTATTATTATTGCAACTTTTCAACAAATTCAAATTTATTTCCAAATAAAGTTAGCAGGAAGAAAAGGACCCCCAATGTGCAAGTTTCCTACAACAGTGAGCATTTCTCTCATAAGGACAATTATACAGTGAAGTTAAAGGCAAATTAAATCTGAAAAATACCTGTTGACAGATAGTCCTCAGTACATATCTAGCATATTCTCTTAAATTGGCAGTTTCTATGGAAATGCTTTTCCCACAGGATTTTGAATTTTGTGAGGCAGTCCAGATATCATCGGCATTCCCATCACGTCGTAAACCCCTCATGGTGAAGTCATCATTCTTTAAAGAGCTGACATTGTTATTGCCAATTTTGGCATCTCCTAAATAATAGAACCACAAAAGCAAAATCACAGAAGTTCAAAATATTGCCAAATCCTTGAGAAGTAAATGAAGCAAGTCTTCAGGGACTTAAAATACGTGAATGGCATCATTATGGCATAGATTGTTGTTCAGCAAGAGAGAGAACAGATCAAGAGAATAATTGCAAGAACCCAGAGAAGTTTCACTGGACATGGAAAAAGAAGCATATTCAAAACTTATTCCTTATTTCATTTACAGAATTAAGTATGTGTTCACTGAACTTGGAAAGGCCATTATGAATCATACTTAATAATCAGAGAACATTGTTTTCACCAATATTTCAAGCACAAATGTATTCAATATTCAAATTCATTTCACTTATAGACAAGGAAAAAATGGGTTACTCACCCTTCTAGATGTCCCTTTTCCATTTCTTCTCTTACAATGACTTATTTTCTATCCATAGGTCAAGAGAAAAGTTTTGCCTTAGCCCACCTTACTATCAACTTCTTGACAAGAGAGATTTATTTCCCTGGGAATGGAAAAGGGCAATGCATACTAAGGAAGCCCTAAAACATAGGGCACTCATTGAATAACCCAAGTCTCTCACTTTCCTCTCTGTAAACATCCAAATTAGAAAACCTCACCAGATCAACCTCTAATATACTGAGTCAAATGAAACTAAGGAAAGGGTTTCCCTCGTAATCAAGTTCTTGGGGACAAAATGGAGCAGAATGTCTGAATAGTTGGAAATAAGAAATTCTCTCCAGCTGTGAAAGACAAATCACTATCATATTTTAAAGTGAGAGAATTGATAATAAAGACTACCAAATGACAACAGAGCCTCTAAACTTTTGCCTGTTTACCCACAGGTTTATAAGCCTTGAACAAGAAAATTTCTTGGAACCAACAAATGAGTTTAAATGAGGCCCCTCACTACCCACTATGAGTAAAACTAAGCCCGTATCAGTGAAAAAAGCCTTTTAAAACCCACAGGTCAACCAAGAAAAGGTTTTTGAAAAATTTGAAAAATCAGAATGGCTTAGTGAATATAAGAGGAGGGGAGGAATAAACAATGCTTTTCAAATCATCAATATCTTATAGTATCATAAATTCCTCATTAAAACACACAATAGAAAAAGTGCCAATTTCACTTCACTCACAAGTTCATTTAATTAAGCAGAGCTCCTTGGGAGCTGAAAGATATGTACCAAAATTTAGCATACTTTCTCCCACCTCTGGGGATACAAAGAACTATTTCTACACCTTAAGGTAAAACTACTACATAAATTAAAAACCAATTTCTAAAGAACAGTTTTAGCTCCCAAACTCAAAATAGATGCTGGTGGACAGGACTTGAGAGAACATTGATAAGGACAGGGTAAGGTAGAGAAATTAAAACTTCCATTAAAACAAAATCAGAGACACAAACACCTCTGCCTAGGAAATCCTCAGCTTCCCATTTAGTTTAGATGTTAGGATGACAGAGAAGGTACAGGAGACGGGGCCAGCACCTTCCGTAACTGCAGGAGAGTGTCCAGCGACTGCCCAGTCCAAGGCTCTGCTGACCTCCAAATGACCCGGTCCTGACTTCTCAGACTCGAAGCATTCTCTATCTACCGAGAACTGACGTGAATTACAAAGATCGAGGAAAGCCAACCAAAGATAAATGAACTGGTTATTACACATGGATATTAAAATACAATTATGTGACTCTTTAAAGAGGCTGGCAAATTTTAGTTGGAACTGGAACAGTCCTCCAAATGAAGGGGTAAGTGTCTAGATGGCACTCATCTTGCTTTCTGCCATTAAATGTCTATCCCCTTCTGTAGTCACAATTCAAACAGTAGTTTGTTGAATAGCTACTGTTTCAAAACCTACTTTCTAGTTTTTCTGATGGGCACTAGAGGTACCACAGTTTAAAAAAAAAAAAAAAGCAAGTCTCTGACTTCATGATCTCTACATTTATTTAAGTAGATTGACCAGCCATTTTCTTTTCAAACATCATCAGAGAAGAGAAATTTTATTTACTGAAATGAGCATTTAATGTTGGTGGTATAATAATACAAGCTCCTAAGCTCAGAAGAGAGGCTATGACCATCCACATGGCTCTACCTTTCCCTTTTACTATAAACTCATGGGCATTTCCAAGGGCATCCCTTTGATATTATATATATATGTATACATATGTTTTCTCCAACCTTTAATCTTAAACTACTGCAAAAATTAGAAACCACATGTAAATATATGTATGTGTGTGTATATATTCTTTTCTTAAGGTGAACTTTTAATAATTCTTTTAGCGAAAATCCTGTTATCCTTTATTGTCACCAAATAACATTCAAACAGGTATATAAAGTATAATGTTCTTTAAGACTCCTCTAAAACATTTCCTATCTACTCAATAGTTTCTATTCTAATCAAAGAGAGCTCCTTCAGAACATGAGAGAACTTTTATTTAGTCAAGGCCAAAAGAGGGTTCCCACAGTTGGAATTAGGCAGTGTGGACTCAAGACTTCCTACTCATTCAAATCCTGAACAATTTATAGAATCAAAATGTCTTAAAGCATTACACCATCAATGAATAGAAAATGCAGTACTACTACTCCAGGAGTACATATGCCAATAGGAGTATAAAGGACGTCTTGGACATTATGGATTAAATTTTTAAAAATTCTGATATCTAATATTGATTTATCAATAATATCAACATCATTGCAATTATTACCTGATTCATGAAAACCCCAAGGCAGAAGTTTATATACTTGTTAAGGGTCACAACTGAAGTAGAAACACTAAGGTTAAAACCCAGGTTTTCTGATGTCCTGCTCCTAATATATGACATGAAATTTAAACCTTTGGTTAGATCACCATGTCATCTGTGTCCATCACAAAGTGTGATTTATGCCAACAAATAAAAACAAAACCACCCTGTGGGTCTGAGAATCTGTATTATATCAAAATGAAATATCCTGTAGTTAAAATGCCATCAAAAAAAACAAAAACAAAAACAAAAACAAAAACCTATTATATTTAAATTCCCCCAGAATTTGTAGGTAAGGAGCAGACATCTCAAGTCCAACTGATCTTGGACTTGGAGAAAGCCAACTAATTTTGCCAGGAAAACCAAACCAAACCAAACCAAACCAAACCATGTTTCTAGTAATATGAATTAGAGTTGAACCTAAATACAAATTATTTTTCCTCTGTTTCTGGTGAATAACCAAGTTTAGTGCCAGGATAATCTTACCAAGCATCATAATTGCTTTTAAGACAGCAAACACGGCTCCCACTTCAATGCTGTTGTGAGCAGCGGCTAAGAGGTGTCTATCACAAGATGATCTTATTCCAGGGAAAGGTTTGCCTATGAGAACAACAGCAAATGGTCTCATTACCACCATTAACGATCTCTTCTAACCATTTACAATCAGCAGAGCCTTTCACTGTTAGACTGTGGGTCCTTAACTGCCATCAGTTAGCTTTAATCGATGCTTCATGGATTCACTAAGAAACACCGTCAGTATTCCTTTCTTAACCTTTTCTTTTTAATTATTAAAACAATGTCTTTGCTCCTTAAAGAGATGTACCAAAAAAACAGGAACTTTCATCTACATATGCTGATTGACACACACACACACACACACACCCTTGTATGGAAATGATTTTTAGAAACACACTTCAATCACACCCCTAGAATTCTTACCTTATTCCTTTACCTTAGTAAAAGAATAAATGAATCATCATTGCCCTAAGCTGCTATGATATGGTTCATAACAAACATACATAGTATGTGAGAGGATCAAGCTGCCCACCAGCAGGGCTTGGCCTAAGAGCAAAAGTATTTCCATGGTTTATTAACTCCTGATTTGAGTTTCTCAATCCATCCTGATACTGCATAAATAAAAGGTGCTGAGAGCGCTCTCAAGGGCATTACTACACTCGCTCCTCAGCTGCACAGCAAGCTCACCAGTACCAGGAAGGAAATGACAGAACGGACAGCCTACTTGGTCATTTTAGCATCTATACCTCCAGACGAAAATGTCACCAGGGGTTTTTCAGCTTTCAGCTCACCGGTTGCTTGAGGTAATAAGCAGGCCTGGGGAGCTCGGAAGAGATGAAGCAGAAGTCGGCATGTCATCCTCGCCCCCGGCTCAGCATCTGCATCTCCACAAGCTAGGAAAGATTTTAAAAGCACGTTTGCTAATTTATTCAAGGACATGTCTTCAGGTTTTCTATTAAGCTAACTTTTCTGGAATAATTTAAATACAAATGCTCCTTACGGTAAGAAGTAAGGCACAAAGCTATGCTTTTTCAGGAAACCAGAGGGCTTCCTTAAAAACAACCTTTTCCATAGGGATCCATTTGATTTTGTGTAGAACATCACTGACAATTCTACAATCTTTACCTCAACACCACACCACGGCCCAACGCGGGGACGCTTTAATAGTATGTTTACTGTTTGTAATAGCTAGAAACCACCCCAAGACAGCCATCAAGTAACAAGGGCCACTCTGGACGTGCCGTACCTGCTGCCAGGAGCGAGGGAAGTGCGACGTGCTGCACGACGTCCTCCAGGGAGAAACACTGTCGTGCTATCAGAATAGCAATGAAAGTAGCTAATGAATCATGGAATGAAAGGTCACTCACCTTCAAGAAAAACATTGACATGTTTTAATACCTAACACCCTTTCACGTAATATCTAAGCTTAATATCTAAGAGAATGTAGGCAACACCAGTAAGATCTCAAATCCCAAAATGACCCAATAGAGTGAAATGGTAACACGTCAGACTTATTATCTTCTAAGGACTATTTCTACTTTATAAGACGAAAAATGAGGTTTACCTACATCCCAATGCTATCAGGAGATACTGAGTTTTACCCAGAGTCCATGTTATTGAACAAAACAAAAACAAAATCAAGAAATTCCTAAAAGGTGTAGCATAAATAAAACTTTTTGGCAGAATACAACATCATCTGTTATTTAAGGGTAAGATCATTAGGGAGCAAAGGAAAAACAAGGAAGTTCTAAGCCTTATTAATGTTTTAGAGTTCTTTTCAGGGATAAATATGAATGATCCTATAACATAATTAGTTTTAAAAACAACTCTGAAAATTTCCAACTGACTCCTAAACTTGAAAGAGAGTGAAAGAGAGAAGAGTGAGAGATTGTGAAAAAAAGAAGAGAAGGAAAATCAATTCATTCAGGATAAAACCTCTACCTACACAGACCAAACAAGACTTTGGAAGAGAACAATAACAAAAACAATCATAACAGCAGACTTCATATTAAGTTGTACTATATGCCAATAACTATGGTTAGTGATTTACAAAAATCACCTCATTTAATAGCATACCACCATGAGGCTCATACTATTATTAATCCCGATTTTGCAGATGAAGGAACAAAGCAGAGATAAAGTATAACAGAAAACAACCAAGAGGTTAAGGAATTATGTTAAAGATAAAAATTGGGATTTCTTCTGTCTGGAAAAGTGGGTAACAGATATGAGTTACCTGAGATACCAGAACTAGAAAGTAAACCTCTAACTGGAAGGCGGAAGGAGGTTTGTAAAAATATATAAATGTCTTCTACACAGAAGACACACCAACATATAACAAGATCACTCCAAGAAGTGATAGGAAAAACAGAGACTCATGACAGATTTTTAAAAAACTTTACACATCATAGATGCTACAGGACATGCGAAGGAAATCGCTGATATAGACCAGGTATCTCTTCATCAACTTCCAGACACAATCACCAAGAAAGACTGAACATGCCAATGAATCTGGGCCTGGACATTCTTAAGCAACACAGTGAAAGCTATGTTCCTAGAAGGCACCTTGAGCCTTACAAAACAAAGTGGTTCTCTTCAAAATGTAAATGTAAACTGCTTTAGGCAAATTTTGTCTTGTACCACGAGGAGTCCAAGGCACTTGGGTAAACAATATGAACCGACAGCTCTGAAGAGAACATATTATATAAAAAAATCTCAGCTAAAAAGAGGGAAACTCTTGGCATCTCTGCTGTAGATTAAGCTATTGTATTTATTCCAATTTTTTTTTTTCATTTATGTAATCCTTGACAACCGCATTCTCCTTTATTGCTTTTGGGCAGAGCAAGAAAAATATTTTATATTTCAGGTAAGGGTTAAGTCAATTAAAAAGAATTACTAACTAAATATTTCATTGCACAGATGAGTTTTTAAGCAAAAAAGAAAACTTACATCTACAGTGCAAAGTACATCATTAAACCCCCACACATGATTTGAAGAACAACAAAGAGCCTTCAGAACTCCCAGCCATTCTGAACTAAGAACAGTGCAGCAAGCTGTCAGCTCCGAGGAGAAATTGGCAATGTCGTTAATCCTGGGAAGAGGAAAAAGCACATAGTAGAAAGTAACAGGAGAGAAACAGGCACATGTAATATACTTAATGAGCACATACCTCACTACCATCAAACAAGTCATTCATTTCTAAAATACAAAGATTTATTAAATACCCACTTGTTATATAACCTAGTAGAACCTGGAACCAAAGATAAAAGTAAGTGGCTTCAAATATTTAATGTTGCTGAGCAAAATCAGTACAGATGCCAATTAACATATTTTTGTTCTGAGAACAAACCTTACAAACTTACATTTTTAGGGGCATCAAAAAAATTAAAGACACTGTGTAATTTAGGTAGGTCAAAAAACAGTGTTTTAAAATAGGGTTTTGTTTTTTGTTTTTTTAGATTTTATTTATTTATTTATTTATTTAAAGAGAAAGAGCGAGCAGAAGCAGGGGGAGGGGCAGAGAGAGAGGGAGGGAGAGATTCTTAAGCAGGCTCAACGCTGAGCACGGACCCGATGCAGGGCTTGATCCCACAACCCTGAGATCATGACCTGAGCTGAAATCAAGTCAGAGGCCAAGCCCACTGAGCCACCCAGGTGCCTCTGATATAGGTGATTTTCATTTGGGTTTTTATTATTTTTTTTAAGTGGACAGACAACCTATAGTTTATATCTAAAGCATCTCATGCCAGAGCATTCAGCCAGGATAGCCTGTCAGGCTAAGGAAATCACTGTATAAAGCAGAGATCAATTCAGGAATAAATGGGGGGAACAAAAAGCAAACAACATCCAAACGTCAGCCCAGGCAATTACTAATGACATTAGTTTAAAAGTAACACCAAGGCAATGACTAGGTTGTTCGAAGTGAATTCCAGGGTAACCCAGCTCACCTTCCAGCATCCTGGTGGCCCATACATACATTCATGAGCGTATTACAGACGAAGCTGTAGCGATTGGCCGCATTGTCACTAAGGATCTTGCCCAGCATTGAGTAATTGATGCTACGAGCTGAAGGATTCTCAATAAAATCCATCATGAAGTCTGGATCCCATCGCAAGTTAGAATTTGCAGGCATCACATTATTATATATGGTTTGCTTAACTTTTGAACAGGCACTACTGAGGTTACAAGGAGAAAAGTTAAAAAAAAAAAACAACAAAACTAGAATAACTAGAAGGCTATTTTCTTTAAGGACAGGTTCAATGGCAGCAACTCTATGGAAATACATAACTCTAATGTATTCCTAGAGAAGAGTCCCAATAGGAGGTTTTCATTCCAACTTCTAACAGTCTAGGAAATACTGGTCTGGCAGACAGGACTAAAGAAACCCACTAAATGACAGTAATTACAGTCTTCTCCGTTCTTTCTCGGCAGACACCTTATATAAAAAGGTGTCGGCTGTCCCTGAAGGGTGCAAGCGTGCAATCTGGATGACCAGTTCAAAAGGATGAACATTTCACAGCCCCCAGGGCTTTTAAACATCTCCCGTTTTCCTGCCTTAACCCTTGTCAACCTTTCTACTCAACTTTTCATTCATTCTCACTTAGTAATAGTTCTTAATGTGTTTCACTTTCTCAGTAAAAAATGAAACAAAAACCAGCTTTGTTCTTTTGCTGGTTCCCTCCACCTCTCCATTCACTGAGTGTCATTTTATTGAAACGGACTTTGGCAAATAGTAAAGCATTACCTCTTTTCCTACTTAATTCTATCAATCTATTCGTGTCTGTCTTAGAAACCAAAAGAATTCTGCTTTCCTCTCTTTAATTTTTTTAAGAGTCAGCCCCCACTTTTCTTTCAGCCTAGAGACTTCTCTTGAGTTGACTCTCGGCTACCTCCAGCCTGCATTGCATAATTTTTCTGAAATCTGTGCCTCGTGGTGAAGTCTCCTTACTCTTCATTTCTAGGCTTCCTATTTCATTTATTACACTCTTTCCAGACGAGCCCTTCCATGCTTTAATAAAACAATGGCTGCTTTCTAGGTCACTCTCAAATTCTCACCACTCTCCGCTGCAGACATATATGGAATTAAGGAAACAACTGAGACATTTTGTGTCTGAAATTGCCTGTACCTGAAAAAACCTGACCGAGTAATAAAAGCAACACATGCTTTTAGGCCAAAATGACTTATGTGCAAATCTAGGCTTCACCATTTATTAGCTTATGATGAGAAACAATCACTTCTTGCCAGGAACAGTCATTTCTACTTTCTGAGGTTGTGGGGAGGATTAAAGATCTTGATGGAAAGCACCCAGCACAGTGCCTGGTACACAGCTGCCGCCCAATCAGTGCAAGATGTACTTCCCCCCAGCGGTCCTCTCACACAACTTCAGAGATGCTCCTTCAGATCTAGTTATTAGAACTGTTTTATTAGCATAATAATAGAAATCTCTCTGAGTCGCTAGCTTTTGTTTGACTGTCCTTCTTAATCCCGATCAACAAATAATGCCTGACTTCAGGGTTTCCAGAGAGCTGTGCTGGTCTGCCAGATCTTTAATCAAGCAAGCGTGAGCCAGGGCCCCTCCCTGTGATGTGACACCGTACTGACCCTCAGCTCACTGTTGGTCTCCTGAGCCTCCACACGCCCCGGGTACATTACTTGAATTCACTTACTGAACACACTTGCACTACCCGGCGGGAGCACTAGGGGTCAAACAGGCTATTGGGGCTTTCTCGGGAAGTTCACTATTTGGTTTCAAGAACCAAATCATGTATGAGAAAGCTCTCTGAAAACCGTAAACTGAAAATGAAAGCTGTCTGTAAAGTAAGAATGTATGGTATTATTACATCATTTCTGTGGAAAGATGTTTCCTAAGACCCACTCAAATGTTCTACAAGGGATTATTGGGAAGCCTAGCTCATTTCACAATGACATACTCTCCCATTTTTTTCCCTATTGATACCATTGAAAATATCATGATTTTCCCCTCCCGGATGTAGCTCTCATTCAGCAGGTTTTCTGCAGTGCCTGCTGGGAGCCAAACGCTCTTCAAGGTACCAGGATATGCCAGTGAGGAAAATAAAAGCTCCTCCTTTCACGAAGCTTACATTCCAGGAGGAAGCCAGACCATAAATACATATATAATTCACCCAGTGGTGGCAAGTGCTAAGGTTCAGAGAATGACAGAGAGTAGGGGGAAGGGGGGTAGAGCATAAATGTACTGTGGGGATGAACATGTTAGTAAGAGAAGGGAAGGATTACATGAATGGGAGCAGCAAGTGCCAAAGTCCCAAGAGGGGAGTGTGCTTAGTGTGTGTGAAGACCAGTAAGGAGGTCCATGTGGTGAGCATGGCGTACACAGTGGGGAAGAGGGAAAAGAGTAGATTGCGTTCAGTGGATCCTGAAGGCTAGGTTAGGACTTTGAATTTTATTCTGTGTAGATAAGAAGCCACTAGAAATCTTCAAGTTATGCTTGTTTTAAAGGATGACTTTAGTAGGTATGCTGACACTATGCTAAAGAGAGTCAGGGGTGCGAGCAGAGAAATCAGTCAGGACTCTGCAATGGTCTAACCAAGAGATGGTGGTGGTGACAAAGCAATGATGAGCAGTCACATTCTACACAAACCTGGATGACAAAGCTCACGGAATTTAAGAACAAAGAACCCTAATTCTTTCCTTAGCTCCTTCTAGATGACAAATTTAATATGCAGCTATTATCGTCCCTTTCATAACCTCACCTACAATTAATAATCAAAATTTCCTCAAAATAACATTAAGTAAGTATGTGTTTTCTAGCACCTGTGTACTTGGGTAGTAATAGCAAGGCTAAGATGCAGAGAATGACACCCACTCAGGGACACCATCTGAAACAGGATGGTCAAGGAAGCAGAGAAGCAAAGGCGGTGAGAAAGTAAGCATTCAAACAGCAGTGAAACAATGTTTCAAGTGAGGTACTAGCAAGTGCAAAGTACAGAATATTTCCTTTCAAGTTTATCTCAGAATTGCAATCATAGCTAAACATGCAGAGTAACCGGTAATAGGAGGTTAAAGTGACAATGAAAAACAATTCAATATGAATTCTGGCAGATATAATTATGATTAATTTTCATTATTAAAAAGTATGACAACATCAGTTGGGTCACTTCCAAATATAGGCATAAACCTATTCCTGTTGATTTTCTTCTACCCACCTGAAGAGGTCTCCAAATTTACTTCTGAGGTGGCTACATGACACATAGAGATCGTAGAGGTAGGCTAAGATGCATCTCTCGGGGGAGGAACATTCTGAGGGGTTCACAACATGCTTTACCACACCACATAACCTGAGGGGGAAAAATACGTGAAGAAATGAGATGCATATTTTGCTAATATAGATCTTATTATTTGAATCCTTTAGAGTGAGACTATGTGGGTGTATTACCTGGGTAAGAAAAAAGGTATCAGGTGTTTGATACTAATGATTATAGCAATAGTACATAATTGCATAAAATATCATTTTTCTATTAGGATATTGAAAAACTAGATGATTTCTAAAAAGACTTGGGTAATACCATTAACAACAAGAAATGAATACAGAAGGTACTTATGGAGGAATCCATCAATGAATTTACTGTGACTAGAACACGAGGAACTCTGTCGTAGAGAATCTCTCTTCAGTAAAAAGATTCATAAATTCAGGCCATTTGCAAAGATTCTTAAGTCCACTCCTTTGGAAAAGAGCAAGTCTCTAAATCAGTAAATCTGGGAAATTCATTTTCAGGACCATGAGCTGGTCCTGGCAAAAACTTGATGAATTCATGATTTGAGGTCATATTCTCCTTGTTTATCCAAACCAGACACAAATTTTACTTTACCTTATGTAAGAAATTAACCCCCCACCTTTTTTTTAATGACATTCTCTAGAAGTCTTTCAAAAAAGAAGTACTGTTACTGTTCCATTTATGTGCCCTTTTCCCCATAACGGAAGGATGGTCCCTTTGGCCACAGTTCATTCAACAAAAAGCTTCATATAACACACAAGAAAACACTGGTGGTCCATCCACCTATTTGTAACTCTGATTCCACTATTACCATCTTGTATTCTGTTATAGGGTTCAGTAATATCACAATAGTGTCATCGATGACTCAGATTATTAAAGCTGAAAAGGGCTTTTAAAATCATCTGATTCACCTTCCTCATTTAAAAAAGGGAGAGCTGAGGCTCAGACAGGTGAAATAACTTGCCCAAAGGCAAAAAGCTAACTAATAGCACAACCAAGAGGAGAGCGGAGGTCTCCCGACTCCCAATCCTCAGCTCTCTCCATTATTAAGGGGGTCGGGGAAACCAGGGAGAGCCTAGGCTGTCAAGGCCAAGAAGGACACTACAATCACAAATACCAGAGGTGGAAATGACAAGACAATAAAGAAATGACAATGTTGCATCCCAAGCCCTGTGAAATGATATCAGCAGACAGAGCCACCAGACAGCTGATAAAAGCTGTCAGTTACAGTAAAAGTATCCTGCAATTAAGAAGCAAAGTAGAGGATTCGATCTGTTAAATATACTAACAAAAACTCCACACATACTCTAAAAAGCAAGGAATTATGTTGTGATTAAAGTAAACAAACATTTATTGAGAGCTTGGTAGGCATCCATACCATAGCAGTGTTTCCTTGATTTTTTTTCACTTGTTAGAGATAAGAAAACATTTTACACTGAGATCCAGTATATGCATTCAGTACAAAATAAAAATATAATATCAAATATGATTTTATGAACACTTAATAGATAATACATTTAAAATGTCAAAATAAATGATACTAAAATAAATTTCAAAATAACAAAAAAAAATTTGTCAAAACCTATAATATTCACTTTATGACTAACTGATGGGTTTCCAAACACATGTGTTTAGAAAGCACAGTATAAATCAAGGTGCATGAATGTGCTCTTACGTAGAATGACTTTTAGCAATCTGGGAGATTTATTAGCTATGCAATGTTAAGTAGATCACTTCAACAAACACTTCATTTAAAAGGCCTGAGTCTCAGTTTCATGATTTGTAAATGGTACTAATTATGCAATTTTATAGGGTAGTTGAGGGCTATTAGGTGGTCCTATATTTCCTGAATTCTAAAATGTTTATTTTCAACCTTTTAAAAATATCTGGAATGTTTAAGATTTCATTTAATAGTTTGTGTGTACTATTAATGTGGTAGCATTTCCTTTTCCCCCAAAAAGCTTCTGCTAAATGGGTGGCACCCCAGAATAGATAATAAATTGATTGCATGCGCTAGATTACAGAAAAAAAGTATTGTGGAACCACAGAACCCCATGTTTCTTTTAAATCCAGGAAGGAAAATGTCAGAAAAAGAGGTGTTGTTTTTGTTTTTGTTTTAATATATATAAAGCCCTAGAGAAAGAAGTCTGCAGTAGACAAAAAGGAGCTCCATACAGGTGTTCTGTCACTACATTTCTCTCGGCCCTGTAACCTCAGCCTTTAATGGGGATGATGTTAGGACTTGGTCCAACTTCATGAGTGACAGGCAAAGAAAACTTCACCCTACAGTTCAAACAAACCAAAAAACAGACTAAGACACAAGAAAGTCATTTGTTCTAGATTAACTTTTGTCAAGACGTATTTAGTTTCTAAAAGAAATGAAATTGAAGAAGCAAATAGGAAAATAACAATGTGTGCAAAGCTCATTTCGTCTTGACTATAAACTGGAATTACATCAATGAAGCAGCTGTGACATATTCATCATTCATCATAAGCCACGGTTCAGGGTAGCAAATGATACAGTGTTGTAAATGACAGGCTTACGCTCATAGAAATTAGGGGCAGGCAAGGAAGGCCCCTCTATTTAGAGAACATACTTTTCCTGCTTACATCTTCTTCTCTGATAAATGTTTTCCGGCAAAAGTAGTCTTTAATTCTATCTTTCAAATTGAAACAAACACCTGTCCTATTTTTCCTCTTAAAACCATTATACATAGACCACATGTGGAAAACAGTCATGATATTTTATATACCAACCCTTCAAACACCTGGGCCGTCTGCTCAGGATTGAGAATGAGACAGGTATGGTACCGCCTGAGAACAGCCACGATGCACACACACAGTCCCGTTGTATAACTTCCTGCCAGGCTGGAGGATTTCAGGAGCAGTTCGGCTTCCACAACACTCAGTTCATTTAGCAGCTACAGTGGAAGAAAAGATTGAATAAAAACGTAGCTGCCAAAAGGAACAGGAAAAACATTTGTTTTCACAAGCCACAGATACACTGAGTCGTTCCCGTACCATTTTATCTCACCCATTATCTGTCCCAGGACCATATGCATATACAACTACAGTGTGAGAAAACAAGCCCCAATGAATTAAACTGGTTTTTATTTTTAATCCTTTACCAAATTCTACAGTTTTGCCTCTGTCTAGACATCATGATACATACAATCAGAAAGTATCCAACACTGAAACAGCTACCAAAACTTGATGGCAGCCCAAAGTTCTAGACCAGATGATTTCAGAGAATATCCCCACCTCTCACGTTTTCCTCTCTTTTCCTTTCTTTTCAAGAAAACAGAAGTTATCATTATTTTCTTGTTATTAACAAAACACCTCCAATAAGAAATAGAAAACGAGTTTTATGTCTATTCACTAAAAGCAAGATAATAAATGAACTCAAGTAGTTTATAAGACATTTAATGGGACAAATGAAATTATAAGGTTTTATTTATTTTTTGCTCTTAACCTAAAATATACTCTACAATAAATAATAAACTTTCACCTTTTCTTAGAAAAGACAAAAATAAATCCTCAAAACCCTCACATTTTTAAATAACTATTATATATTTTTGCACCAATTATAATTATTTAATTGAATATTATGAACATGGCTACAATTAAAATACTACTTGAATACTATTGATTCAGAATGTCTCTATTTTTCAAAAAATGCACTGGGTTGTTGCTCATTTTAAATTATATGATGCCTAGCAGGTTTGCTTTCCTAAAATTGAGAGAAGCAAGGTCTCTTTGACACCTGTATTGCGAAGTCAATTAGTCCATTGATGTTTAGCGCTGGCTCCATAAGATCAAAGATAAGCTGAATATGATGAGCCAAAGGGAGATGATAGGATGTTCCTGAAGCAAAGCTTGTGATTTGTTCCAGCACATTGTTAGAGATCTGGGCAACCAAAAACAAACAAAATTGAAAACAACCGTAAAATCAATATTCAAAATTAATTTAATTTTTTAAGCAAGAAATTTGAATTTATATATTCTACTTAGAAAAAAGTTAAAACATATTTCCAAAGAAACCAAAACTATATACAAATCCAACAACTTTCTTACTACAACTATAATTTGAAGAAATAAGCCAAGTGGTCATTAAGATCTTAACCTATCGTAATGGTAGAACAACTACAAATGCTAATTAATTTCCAGATAACATCTATCTGAGAATCAGTGGATTTGTAAAACAACACAGATCTGGTTTTTGCTCATTTAGATAGTATTTTATTTTAGTCATCAACAGATTTCTCCCTTCCCATAGCAATGTAGGACCAAAATGTAATAACATAACTATTGCATTAGGGAGTATCTGACACAGTGTTGACTATTATCATAAGGCAAAATTATTTGTGATAAAAATTAATTTCTCTGAAGAAGGCAACCTGACGCTTCAAACTGAACTACTCAATAGTTTGAGATGATTCCAAATATGTTTTAAAAACATATCTATACAACCAAATAAGGCCAAAAACATATACTGCATGAAAGAAATTTTGAAGTAAATATGAATATCCCAAATGCATAACACATAGCTTTAAACAGCTACCTGAGACGTCACTTGATGCTGATCAAAATATGAAAGGAGCTGAAGTTTTGTGAACATAGTCTCTAGTGTCGGAAATGCTTCCTGTTTGTTCTTCCTGGCTTTTGGTCCTTCATCTCCAACTAAATAGACAGTGGATACATTACTTTCCATTTAATAGAAGCTCTTGACTTTTTCAGGGGGTACTTTCTATTGAACTATAACATATATGGAGAAGTGCACAAACTATGAATTTCTACAAAGTAAAGTCATGTAATGAGACTCAGATCACAAAATCACATACCAGAAAACTAGATACCCCCTCGGGCTCCTTCTAGTCACCTCTCTGCCCCAGGGAATCAAGATCCTGACCTATAAAGGCTTGGATGAGTATTGCCCACTTTGGAAACAAGGAGAGATACTTTTCACATCCGGCAGCTTTCACTCAACTATATGCTTCTGAGAATTGATCCACACTGTTGAGGCAATTTTAACTTGTTCTAAAATTTAAGTAATTCCCATTCATGGATAGTATACTAACGTGTGATATACCACCATTTATTTATTCATTCTAGTGAGCAGTTTCCAGATTTTGACTATTAATGGGAAGTACCTCTATAAACATTTCTCACTAACTCTTAAAATACAATGATAAAAATGAAAGGGGAAAAAAATAATCACCCAGGGTCACACTGACAGAATAGAAACTTCACTGGCATCTTGTTAGGACATTCACCATGATATTTCTCCCAAACAGTTTAATATGTAAAAAAGGAAGTTTACCCAATTTTAAAGTTTTTTAGGGGTAGCAAGGATTAAATCGCTCCACATAATGGGAAAGTGCCACATTTATCAATTTAGCATAAAGAAGTTTAAAGAAAATTCCAGAAAAAAAATATTATAAACACTACTTCTCCCAGGAGGATTCTTGTTCTTCTCAACAATTCAAAAAGAATCAGATCTGGTCTTAAATATCTTTAAATATATGCATTTATAAAGAAAAATCTAAAAAAACCCAGAAAGATCGGATTACATGATCTGTAAGATCATTTCTAACGCTCTGATTCTAAGTAGTCTAAGGTTACTGAGACAGGAGCTTCGTCACTCACGTCTTCTTATTTGGGAAAGTTTACTTTCAGAGAACAAAGGTCACTTTACAGATTTTTTTTTTCTATTAAAGACACAAATATTTCACTGAATGCAAAAAGATCTTGCTGAAGGCAAACGTAATGGTTTTAGAAAATAACATTAGAAGAGATTTTCTTTCAAATACAAGCAAGTGTAGGGCACCTGGGTGGCTCAGTTGGTTAAGTGACTGCCTTCGGCTCAGGTCATGATCCTGGAGTCCCAGGATCGAGTCCCGCATCGGGCTCCCTGCTCGGCAGGGAGTCTGCTTCTCCCTCTGACCCTCCCCCTCTCATGCTCTCTGTCTCTCATTCTCTCTCTCGCAAAATAAATTAAAAAAAAAAAAAAAAAATACAAGCAAGTGTAGTTTATAGGTGCAGGTGTGCACACACCAGGGTGTTTTATTTCCTAAAGCAAACAAACCTTGACAGGAGAGTACATAGAACTCAGAGGTGATGAGTAACAGAAGGTACAAGACTGTGCCCCTTGTGTTAACACCAAATCTAATGCAAAGAGTAAGAACTCAGAAGTTCATTAAACCTACTTGATTTTTTTTTTTTTTAAGATTTCATTTATTTATTTGACAGAGAGAGACACAGCGAGAGGGGAAACACAAGCAGGGGGAGTGGGAGAGGGACAAGCAGGCTCCCCGCTGAGCAGGGAGCCCGATGTCGGGCTTGATCCCAGGACCCCGGGAACATGACCTGAGCCAAAGGCAGACGCTTAACCAACTGAGCCACCCAGGCACCCCAACCTACTTGATTTTCAATATCTATTCTCAAATTAAGTGTGGTCGTTTGCCTTCTTTTTAGCTGCTCACATGTAATAAGCATGCTTAAAATATCCAAGTTTTGAATATTTCATGAGCTAACATCATTGATCCCAAGGCTGAAAACTCACATCAATGGTCTTGGGTACAAAATGTTGTAAAAGTGAAGTTAACATATTTAATCAGTCCTTCCTGGGGCCAAAACAAATAAACAAGCAAAAAATAACACATTTGAGGAAGTACAGCCTGCATGAGAATTCACAAATGCATTTTTTTTGGTTTATGCTAAATAGGCTCTATTTTACTTACATGTAGCTAACTTCTTAAAACCTCATACAATTGGAGTCTTGGCAAGTGACATTCACTTTTTAAAAAATTTAAGAAATTAGTGGTGGTTCTCAATGGACTATTTTATTTTCATGGTATTTACATAAATAACAATGTAGTCGTAATCATGGATTTTCCTCATCTGTTTTATGTGAATTTGCTTTCATAATACATTTTATTGCTCTTTTCTTGCTTAATTTTGGTTTCCCTTTTAAAAAAAAAATCTTTAAATCCTGGAAATTTTGGACTTTATTGTCATGGTAAACTTCATTAATGTTTAAAAAAAAACAGTGACAACCAAAGATGACTGGCCAATGTAAATGGAAAATGAAGACTGACCATGCTCAACTGGGAAGTGTCATTTGAACTCCTACATAAGGCCTGGCTGATGTGAAAACACTTCTAATGAGTTCCTCCAAACCATACTTTTATATGTAGCCAGAAATCAAAGACACACTAACACAAGCTCTGTTTCCCTTCCTTACCAGTCCTCCTCTTTGCTGAAACAGTGGGCAAATCACCATTAATCAGAAGTACAGCTAGCTAGCTTCTGGCGAGCATACTAGGTTTTAAGTAGTGACTCAAACTTTGACTATTTATCAGAAGACAGCTCACGACAGCCTAAATTAACATATTTCTGAAGGAGGAATTTTATCTAAAATGAGGGAAAGACAGAAGCACCTGGATGACTCAGTCGGCTGAGCATCCGACTCTTGGTTTCAGCTCAGGTCACGATCTCGGGGTTGTGGGATCAAGCCCCTGGGTGGGCTTCCCACTCAGGGTGCAGTCTGCTTGAGTTTCTCTCCCTCTGCCCTTCCCCCTGCTCATGCACACTCTCTCCAAAATAAATAAATCTTTAAAAAGTAAAAAATAAAATAAAATGAGGGAAAGACAAAAATCCCCATTGCAAATATATCTCCACAGTGATGGTTTCACTGTTGATATCTCAAAAAGTAGCATGAAACAACAATGATTTTCTCTTTGTGAGATCATAAGCAAGAACTGCCTATTTAAGAGCCTGGTACAGAGATAGGATAGACTGTATATAGTCTGGCATTAAATACTCATTGCGAAGGAAGGAAGTAGGCTCAACAAGAAAGGACACCACACTGTTTCCTTCCCTTTCTGACCCCTCTAAGCCTTCCAAATCCCAAAATTCCATAAGATCGGGAAAGACTCTCTAAAATTAATTTTGATGAAGTATGTTTCCCTGACCCTTCTAAAGAAGACAGTGGCCATCCGATTCCAAGTGAACAAAAAGAAGTTTCAAATCTCTTTGCTAGCTAGTTATAGCGCTTCTAAATTCAACCTTCTACATGCAATCCATTTCCTCTTTTCTCTAACAGAGAAAAACAGCAAAACAAGAGGATCAACAGTTTTTCTTAGAGCGGGTTCTTTGTTTCTGGGTTTTTGTTTTGTTTTTTGTTTTTTGTTTTTTTAAACCAAGCTCAAGAATGACAGGCCAACAACAACAAGGTTTCATTTCCCGTCCACAACTCTTGGTTGCTCCCTCATGGCGCCAGTGTGGTACAAGGTCCTTCAGTGGCCATGGAAGGGAGAGGAGTCAGGGAACTGTTGTAAATCACCTGAAGTAATTCTTTCATTATGTTCTAAAGACAGCTGCCTCAGACATCAGACACCTGCAACACCACATTCACACTCAAAAGCATATTGCCCTTGTACCTTGTTTCTGCATGTGCTCCCCCAATGATGGAGAGGACACAGAGCCATTTGTATTAGTTCTCTCTGTACTTTCTCTAGGAAAGATCTAGTGTGGGCAATCTCTAAGTAAATCACCTGGTTAAAGACTAAATACTGGAGGCCCTGTGAAGAGGTTCATAAAAACATATGTATTTTGCACTGGCCAACAAAGCAGGGTTCCTAGAGTGGTTTATGCCATGTGTAGGAAGAACACTGTTTGCATAGACAAAATCCAAACTTTTTTTTTCTTTGATTGTTTACACAATAAAGAAATAAACACCAGTAATGGTAGTGAAGTATATATAATGATATCATATTTTAAATCTTATGACTGCCTGATAAAATAAACAATCCTTAAAAAGGAGTAATTAGGCAAATGTGAAGTGGATAATTAAAGAATTCCAATTATGCAATGTGGTGACATAATATAAAGGCATAGCTTCACTGTAAAAAATCTATGTCAAGAGCACGGGAAAAGACTATTCCAAGTAAAGAAGGCATTATAGAACAAAGACCCAATTTTCTTTTTTAGTCGAAATCATTTGGTGTTATGGGTAGCCACCACTACCTATTATAATTATTCTTCTGAATAAAGTAAGACAAGATCAGCAACTACACTATCATGATTTTCAATTATCGTGCAAATGTGAGTACACAGAGCAAACTACAAGCTTAAAAAAAAAGATGGTAAAGAATTGAAGAAATGGAACTTTTCCAGACTAAGGGTTTTCCAACTCCTTCTTCAATACTTCTTTATGCCTACTGTAGAAAATTTGGGAAGAATAAAAACAAAAGAGTAGAAAATTAAAATTACCTCTATCTATCTATAGAACACGATATTTTAATATAAGGATTACTATAAATAGAACCAAGGCCTTAAAATTTCAATATGCTTATTCATATTTCAATATGACAGTCATTCAGGAGAGGAAACACTCTGGTGACAGTGTCATGTATGACTTTGATAAAGACCGTGCTAAGAGGAAGGGCAAAAGACAGCACAATGGGAGCAAATGCATTGAGGTTCTTTACCCCCCGTCTCTGTGGTGCTCTTCTTATTTAGGATTTTCAAAATATCTTTGGTAATCTTCTTCAACTGATGCCTCGCTTCGTCACGCTCTTTGCCCACTCCATAAAGAAGGATTGTGCGCTGGTTACATTCATGACTTGAAGATTCATCCTGAAAAGCAGAAAATGCATTTTGAAACCCTTGTTTGCAGGGGTGGGGTTGCATTTCACATCCATGAAATGCACTAACCACAGCATCTTCATGCTGGCTTGCGCTGGTGGCATCCCACCCACCTTTCAATTCACCTCAACCTCCACTGGCAACACCCTTGTTTTTCCAGTTTGGAACTTGCTAAAGTAAAAAAAAAAAGTGTCAACTGACCTGAAGTCTTAATAGAAGCATTTGATGTGGGCGTACCCTCCAGAGTAAGTTTTGACTCTTGAAAACTTTTCATTGTTTAAAATTTGACATGGTAATAATTTCACATCATATTACATATTATCTAGTCATACTTCTTCCGTAAGGAAAATGTTATTTCTTAGCAAGCTTGGTTTTCTATATATGGCATCATTAAATATTAAATTTTTAAAAAAATGATCTTGCTAGGATCCTCAAGTGCTTTGAGGAGAAAAATGTTCCACTGGCTTCCAACAGGACTGTGTGAGGTGTATGCATATTTACTGCCAAATGACAAAACAATAAAGAGGGCAGGTCTCATTAGGTGTGAGGCAAATAGCTGGAAATGCAAACATGTTATACATCAACTTCCTCTACTGGACCACCTCCACCCCTGTTCCACAGACACAGTAAATTCAAGCACTATTTTTCCCACAAGGGAAAAGAAAATACTTAGTGACAGCATAACAAAAACACACACATACCGCTAAACAAATTCTATACTCTTCCATTTTCTTAGTAAAATTCCAAGCTCTATGCCTCAGTACATCCCCTTTCCTTAGTTTTTTGTATATGTTTGCCCATGTTAGGCACTTACCCTTCCTAACAGTAACTAATTCTAAGGTGCTTGCATGAGCAAAGACTATCTCCCAGGGAAGACTAACTGTACTGTGTTCATAATGGCTACAAAAAAGGGCAAAAGCCTTGAGACTTGGAGAATTCCATGCTTGATGTGACTTATTTAAAAAACAAAACAAAACAAAAACTCTGCACTCTGCACAAAGTTGCATTTTGCTTTTATACTCTTGAAATAAGAGCCTGTTTTCTCTCTCAGCTTCTGCCACTTTCCATCATTGGGTCTTTCTCACACACTTGCATTTAGGTCACCACTTTTCTTTGCGCTGATTCTTTTTTTATTATACTCTCCCAAAAATATGCATTTGTATACCCTGACAATCCAACTTGCTACCCTGTGCAGAAATAATTAGTAACGTTTCAGGTGTTCAAATTTGCCTCTTAAGGAAAAAAAAAAAAAAAAGCTAGGAGCAAGTCCCTTCTAGAAGTTGTAGTTACTTTGTATTCTGAATATCCAAATCTCCTCCAAGGTTTTAAAAGACAAGACCTAATCACAGGATAAAGTCAACACAGGTAGTGATTCCTACGTTTTGTTGCACACCTGCGTGATCTGAGCAGCTTATCAATCTCCAATTTTTGTTGCCATTATAGACAGTTACTGATATATTTCTTTTTTGTCTAGTGGGATGTGTACATATGAGCCCTGGAAGGGAACAGGAGGACCCTGAGAAAACTGTACAAAACTTAGGCAGGGGGCACCTGGGTGGCTCAGTCGGTTAAGCGTCTGCCTTCGGCTCAGGTCATGATCCCAGGGTCCTGGGATGGAGCCCCACATCGGGCTCCCTGCTCGGCGGGAAGCCTGCTTCTGTCTCTCCCTCTGCCCTTCCTCCTCCCCCCACTGGTATGTTCCCTCTCTCTCTCTTTCCCTCTCAAATAAGTAAAATCTAAAAACAAACCAACCAACCAACCTCAGGCAGTGCCAGTCATGTGCCCTGGCAATTTTTTCAGTTAAGGTACCTGGCAAATAGTTCTAATGTAAACTTTTGTGTGATGAGTGATGGAAAGATGTCAGCAAAGTTACTGAACACCTGCTATTAGAATATCTACTTGGGGGAAGACAAGATGCTAGGAAGCCTGAGAAAACACAAGGATGAATGGTCCCTGTCCTCAAGGAGCACAGATTCAGGGTCATGAGAGTAGCGTCTGCAGAGCTCGTCACACACACACGGATGCGACGGCTCGACCCGTACCAGTAACAGCCCACGCTCAGGGTAAGAGCAAGATGTGACTCAATTCAGGTAGCGCCATTTGCTGACTCCATGGTCCTTTGAGTCCTTCTGACCTAATGAGCCTCTCTGGGCCTCAGATTCTTCCCCTGAAAAATGGGCTAATACCACCTTCCTTTTGAGATTTTTGTCAGAATAACGGAGACGAAGTATGTAAAACGCTTAGCAGCGGATCAGACACAGAACCCGCTGCAGTCCACTCAGTTTCTACAGTTCCACTTCTCACTCGCATGCACCCCAGATCCACATTGTCCTGCATTACTCAACATTTCCTCAAGATGCTGGGGTACTTCCTTCCTTTGCTGTTGCTCCCCCAGCCACCTAAAATACTCTCAACAGGCTGCCCCTCACACGTGTAAGTGCTGTGCACAATTACAGCATCAGGTCCCTCACTGTCACCTCAGTTGAGTGAAAGCCCTCAGCACAGGAGGAGTAGGGAGGGGAGGGGAGCCTTTGGAGCACTTGCCACAGTGTAATCCACTCATTTTCGAGATATTTCTTTAATGTCTGTCGTCCCTGCTACACAGTCAGTTTTGTGAGGGAGAACCCACAGGTCCATTATTTTCACATTTATATTCTCCTTAGATGGCACTAATTAGGTACTTAATATATGCTGTTAAGGATAAGAGTAATATATTCTCTTTGGGAGGGACGGGAAAACCAACAGAGCAGAGATATGAAAGAGATAAATAAGCCATCAAATGATGTACAAATAGTCTCCATAATTAATAAGATGAATGGACAAGTGAAGGTCATGGAAGTCAGAAAGGGGATATGTAACAATGGGGGCCATCGAGAGTGTCAAATTCAGTAAAAAATCACAATGGATGTTGTCTCACACTTACCAGTTGGGCATGAAGCTTGATAGGTGGGAGAGGAAAGATGTATTAGGATAACCAATGGCAAACTCTTGTGCCAAAGATATGTTTCAAATAAAGGAGTCTCCATGAAGGAAATCCAGATTGGGGGGTAGATAACTGATGATGGAGGTAGGAAACCATGGCTGCTTGTTTGGATTAACTTGGAAAGAAAGAGAGGGACAACTTTCTACTTAAACACAGGGGAGAAAGAAAACTGGTGAAAATACTACAGGGAAATTTGGAGATAAAAAAATAAGGAACTTGAAGAATCTTTTATCAGTTCATTGGCTCTGATTTGCTCAGGGAGTGGCGCTAGAAGCAAAGTGAAGAGTTGAGAGTGAAGGGATGAAATTAAAAAGCAAGAGCAACATGCTTTTAACTGCAAAAGAACCACCTATCAGCCTTTACATGGGGCCTTAAGACCATATTTGTGTCTGATAATTAATATGTTTAGGTAAATCGTGATAGCTGTTACTGGTCTTCAAAGAGAAAAGGCAGAGATAGTTTAAAAGCAACTGTTTTTCATTAGCCTACAAGATTTATTTATATCAACTTTTAGTACTTGTCAAAAATATGTCTTCAAATAGCAATTCATACTATATGAGAACAAGGTCAACCTTTGAAAATGGACGAAATATTTCCAAAGGTATCAATGAGTTCTGCTCTTTCAACTAGGTATTAAAAACCCTCAAGTTGCATAGTGGTAAGTAATATCAATGACGGGAGATCAGTACCAAAGAATTACTCTATTATTTATACCCTGAAGGACACACTTGTTGGACAGGAAAAATAATCAACTGGAGAGTCCATAGAAGTCTAGCAACCCCTCTCATGCCAGCCAACTGTTGTGCTTAGGTTGGACAGGTCATCTCACCTATAAACTAATTTCTGAAAATCTCATCCTCAGGATCAATTTCTCTTCTTCTCCAGATAGTATCTGATGCTCACAAAGACTTAAGTGATCAAGAAACTAGGAGGATATATGTCCAAAAGCCCTAGAAGGCTTGTAGTACTACAGAAATTAAAATAGGTCTCCTGAGCCAAATACCCTTAGAAGGAAGAACTGGAGTTAACGGAATGAAATGAAATCTCCTCTAAGTCATCGTCAAAATATAAGTGATTAGAAACATTGCCAAAACATGCGTGTGTTCATAAGATGTGATAACAGAGGTGAGATGATCACAGATGCGTAGTCTCCTTTTACCTCATTCATACTTCCTGGTATTTCTACAGTGTCCCAATAATCGTAGAATTTTAAAATAAATTAATGATCTTTTTAAAAAGATAAAAAAATAATCCTATTCTAGATGTGCTTCCTTTTCTTCCAAACACTAAGAAAAAACAGATGAAGTAAATGCAATGGTCCTTCTAATAAAACAAAATATAGCATTTCATACTTCCCCAACACTCTATAATTATGTTTCAATATCCAAATGCAAACCCAGCATACATCACGAAATAAACTGCACAGAGCACCCTACTCCAACTCCCAGAAAAGTAGTAAAAACCACGTTTTAAGAGGTCCCTGGGAGGTGCAGTCTGTTAAGCATTCGATTCTTGGTTTTCGGTTCAAGTTGTGATCTTAAGGTCGTGATATGAAGCCCGTGTGGGACTCCACACTCACTCAGCACAGAGTGTGCTTAACACCCTCCCTCTCTCCCTCCCTCTGCCCAGGATGTGCAGGCTCTCTCTCTTAAATAAATAAATAAATCTTAAAAAAAAAAAATACTTTTTAAAAACAATGAGGTTATTTACATTAAAATTGTATGTTAATCTATTAAAATGAAAAAACTGTTAAAAGAGGCCTTCAAATTATTTCTTTTAGATATGTCACTTTATTCTGTTTAGAATAAATTAACTTCAAATAAATGTTACATGAGTGATAAGCCTTGGGCAGAGGTGTAAGAAGGGAGTGACATGCATGGGGAGGCTGTGTCGGGGGAATAAGAAATTAGCAGCTTCTTCTCATTCATTACTCTACCTGAAATGGAGTAACTTCTTTAAATCCAGAAAAATAGGAGATTCCTTTCATTAGATTTATATAGGAAATTTTTGTTCTACCATAGCTTATAGCCCATGGTATGGCTGAAATGACAGCTTTATTCAGTGGGGTTGAACACACACACACACACACACACAAAAAGTTCTCTGCTTTCAAAAGCAAAACAATCAAGCCAGGAATGACAAATAATTGGATCAACATAGCATTCTCTTTTGCTAAATACCCCAAACCCAAGACTTCTTACTTGTGCAGTCTAATATACAACCTAAATTTCTATACTCTTAATAGGTGAAACCACTAGATTATGTAAGAACTGCCTTAAATGTACATGTTCAATCAAAACATCCACTAAGGTCAAAATGACCACGTTTTGAAACCACAAAATATTAGAACTAAAATAGCCTGAGACCTAATCAAATGTCTCAATTACATCTCCACACTCTGGCTGTAATCTGGTTCCACAAGGACCACCAGATCCTACCATTACAGGACATGGCTCTCTGGAGTACAGAGTAATCCCATTTGAAGTAAATATTTTTCAGATAAGCAGACTACCATTAATAGATGTGGCAAAATAAATAAACCAATTAAACCACTTACATGTAAAAATTCTGGGGTATACATTCATTTTCTAAGTCATCTCAGTCATAGAAATTAACCAAATCAAAATTAGTCCTGTTTCCAATGGTAATACATACAATTACAAACTGCATGTGCTGTTCTTATGAGACTGAAGTGCACAACTTGATCTACTTCTATTTGTACGATAATATACATGACCCTTGAAAAACACAGGTTTGAATTTTGTGGGTCCACTTACATGCAGATTTTATCAATAAATACAGTAAGTACTATGAATGTATTTTCTCTTCCTTAAGATATTCTTAGTAATACTTTTTCTCTAGCTTATTTCATTATAATACAGTATATAACATATAACATACAAAATATATGTTAATCAACTGCTTATATTATCAATAAGGCTTCCATCAAGAGTGGGCTACTAATAGGTTTTTGGAAAAGTCAAAAGTTATATGCATATATCAACTACATATCAATTCAAAATTTAAAAAAAAAATTAAGCTCTGTACAAATTTTCAACTACTATAGCCCCTAACCCCCATGTTGTTCAAGGGTTAACAGTGTACTTTTAGGGGCACCTGGGTGGCTCAGTCGGTTAAGCATCTGCCTTCAGCTCAGGTCATGGTCCCAAGGTCCTGGGATCGAGCCCCGCATCGGGCTCCCTGCTCTGCGGGAAGCCTGCTTCTCCCTCTCCCGCTCCCCCTGCTTGTGTTCCCTCTCTGTCAAATAAATAAAATCTTTAAAAAACAAACAAACAGTGTACTTTTACAATCTGAATGGCTTCTTAAAGATTTTAGTCACTTTCAAAATCAAGTGGTCTACAGATAGGTATGGTTGTAAGTGAAAATCAAAGGACAGTTCATTTAGATCAAGAACTGGATCCTTTCATTTACCCCTCAAATCCCTATTCATACCTTCTAGGAATTTGGAAACATAAATTCTTCATAAAGTAGAATGATTTCAGTATCCTAAATTAGTGTTCCTTTAGTATGGCATATTAATTTGTTGAAACCAGTGATGATTTTTTTTTTTTCACAAGCCTTGTTTCATCTGAACATCTTAAAAATACTTCATAAACATCCTTTAGACTAAAGTCCACAATTTGCTGCATGGGCAAGTATGACTTCTATTTTCTTGAAAAGAGTAAAACCACTCCACTCATGACATTTACCTCTCGCTCCTGGGCCTCAAGGCAGGGAGACGGGGCTTGTGCAGTGAGATGAGGGTTATCTACATACACAGTGGTCACAGATGCAGGCTCTGGGATCAAACATCATTGGTTAGAATGGGGTCTCTAACTTCACTGCTCCGCTCCAAAGTTTACGTCATGCAGAGAATGGAAATAATTGAAATAATACTCTTCAGAGAGTAACTGAGATCATAAAATAGGTTAATTCATGACAATATAAGGAGTCAAATGTTGGCTATTATTATTCTGAAGCGTACATAGGCATAAAAGTTTTTCCAAAAGTATAATTTTGTGTCTCCAAACCAACAAACAAGTATTAAAACTTGTTAACTGCAATTAATTTCAAAACAAAAATAACTTAAGGATACCCCCTTTCCCAGAGCACCTGGGTGGCTCAGTCAGTTGAGCATCCTACTCTGGTTTTGGCTCAGGTCATGAGATCAAACCCCGCATCAGGCTCCACATTCAGCATGGAGTCTGCTTAAGATTCTCTCTCCCTCTTCCTCTGCCCCTCCCCTGCATGCTGTCTCTCTCTTGCTCTAAATAAATAAATAAAATAGATGATTGATAGATAAAATCTTTTAAAAAAAGAAAAGAATATCCACTTTTCCAAGAGTTTACTATCAAACCTCTAGATGACTAACATATGGGATCATTATGTGACTTTCGAAATGTCTGATTGAAATAACTCAAATGTATAGCTTAACTACAAACTCTTAATGCCAACAAAATTCTCAGATCAGTGTAAATCCATAATCTTCCAACTTTACCGTGAATGAACTTCACTTGGAACCTGGAAGGTTCGTTAAAGTATAACTAAGGGGTACACCCAGAGTTTCTGATTCACTGGATCTAGGTTCATGCCCAAGAATGTGCATTTGTCACAATGTCCTAGGAGATGCTGAGCTGCTGTTCTGCACTTTGAAAATCGGGATCAAAGATGATTTAACATATGCAGGGATGGACACACTCAAAACTCAGAAGAAAGAAGTAAACAAAACATATGTTCATAGCAAAGGCACTTACCCAAGTGGATCTAATGGAAACAAAAGAACATTATAGTTTGAAATACTGTATGTGTCTGTGGGCAAAAACAGTATTTATATAAAGGTATTAGTGAAATAGGGATCCCTTAATTTAATGATATAATCCCCCCAAACCAAAAGCAAGGTTATAAAAAAATTGTTTATATTTAAATTCTATTTAAGAAAAGCATGAAAGACACTTTATATAATAAGTCTGGCAAAGGATACAACTGTTTTTCTTTTTTAATGTAATTTTCGAATCCTAAAATTTATAATGAGAAGAAACTGTTTCACGTACAAAGACTTGATCAAACACAGATTTAAAATAATGACATTATTAACCAGGAAAAAAACAAGGAACAAGAGACTTAACATCCATAGCAAGCACACATGTCGAGTTAATGTAATTACTTGTTAAAAGGCAATATATCACCCAGCTTGAGCACAGTATGTTTTCACGTAAATAATCATCTGAGAAAGCAAGCCTGCAACCTTCTCCTGGAAGCAGACTTCAAAAAGCTTAATCTCAACATGGATTTATCATGTGCATGGAAAATAACCAAAAGAACTCATAAAGCATCAAACTCTATGGCAGGTTTCAGCAAAAAGCAGCAAGATTTTAAAACTGCTTCTTAAAAGATGAATTCTTACCCACCCTGCCTCACATTTCCCAGGGAAATAAAAGCAGAAGTCCTAAAAGGGGCCAGACGGAAATACAGTGTCTGCACAGCTTTGAGTCCAGGGCATTGGAAGGTAATTTCTGACTGTGAAGTCCTCTCTTCCTCTCTTTATTTCTCTCTAGAACACTCAAGATTTACTGATGAAAGCTCAGCAGATACTCGATCATAAAGAGTAATAACAACTAAACTAAGACATTGAAAGGAAAATACCAGATGCCACTCTGCAGGATGTATTAAATGCCACTTAATGGATACATTTAAATCCTCCTGAATCAACAGAGTAACAGGTAACTTTATATCTAAAAGTATTTGACAAATATATGTGTTTAAAAAATGATGGGTGTGTACATGTTTATCAAGTTTTCTTAACACTGGAAACCTTTAAAAATAATTGATATCAATTCATGTACTTATTTGGAATAAAACTTAAAATACAAACTGTATTAATGCTGATAGAGACAACCACTAACTTCTTCATTAAATACACACACACACAAAGCATGGAAATAAAATACAAATGGTCTTATTTTACCTCGAGTGGAAAGTGAGACTTAAATATAGATAGATGGGTGATACTCCTGATATCAAGACTACTCATTAAATAAGGTAACAGTCTATGCAAAATTAGCATTCCCAATGGATAATTTTCAAAACAATCAGAGAATGCACAAATTAGAGTAAATAGCAGTAGCAAAGAAGCTTGAAATCTACCATCTTATCTCAATTTAATACTGAATTTTGTTTAGTATTTTTTTTAAGTTAAATTGGGGAGGAGGTGTTGAAAATTGAAGCTGTAATTGTGACATGAATCTTTTATTCAATAATTAGACAATGAAATATTACATTTGTGGGAATTTAGTGTTATATTTATTTGTCATACTTAAGTCTTTCACGTGGAATCTTTTTTTTTTAATTTGGATATGTATTCTTTGTACAACACCATGTCTTATATTTAGGAATAATATTGATATAGAATCAATTCCATTTGCCCTTGAAATAAAAACATTAAAATTTCATTTTAAATTTCAAAACTTAGATGGCAGATAATGTATTCAAGTCAAGTGTTAGTTTTCTTTTATAGCCATCTGTTGTGGTGTAATAACCTAGGAAACCAGACAAGGACATGGCTTTGATATTTTATTTTAGCTATTATTACATACTCTATATACCTGGAAAGTATGCCCTGGCTGTTTTGAAGAACGCCATTTGATAACCACTTCATTTTGTTTACTGTTTTTTTTTTTTTAAGTGAATGATATTCAAGAAAATGTATGTAAAAATTCCAAATATACTGTCCAAAGTCAGAAATAAGATATATGTGGGTTAAAGTATTTGCAGCTAAAGAATTAGTCTGAGGTTGATTTCTAAATGGATGACTGAGCAACATACAGACAGAAATAGCTTCCAATTATAAAGTTTTATATCTGATTTAATACTTAACAATAAATTCCCTAAAAGTGATTTTGTACAAATTTCTTTCCCCTTTTTACTTTTAAATTCTAATAGCCAATTATCAGTCACGTCTCCTTAGAACCCTTTGATGGTATCAGAGTAAATGGAGCCCAGGAATAAGGAGAATGCAGGAAAAGTGACTGTGAATAGAAACGGAAAAGCTAAATGGCATGGAAATGAAGCTGGAAAGGAATAAAGCACAGTCCATGTTTCTCTTCCCATTTCTACACACTGTGCGCATGTGCCTAAGAAAAACGTCCTTTAAGAGGCAAACTTTTAGAAAATGAGAAGTACAAAGTATCTATACCCTCATATAATGTACTTCAGACCATTTTATTTGGTATTTGCCACAATTAAGTATTCTGAGATTCAATTTTCTGTATTCTTACTGTCACAATAAGGATTGGAAACCTCAATTTTTAGAGAAGGCTGTCCAGAAAAGTTACACCGAGGGCCCCTGGGTGGCTCAGTAGGTTAAGCATCGGCCTTAGGCTTACACTGGGCTCCCTGCTCAGCGGGGAGTCTGCTTCGCCCTCTCCCTCTGCCCCTCCCCTCTGCTCTTATGGTTGCACGCGCTCTCTAGCTTACTCACGCTCAAAAAAATATATCTTTAAAAAAAAAAAAGTTACACAGAAATAAGAGCAAAATCGACAGTCTGGAACTGAAAATAACCATCCCTACTCTCCTCCCCTAGGTAGCAAAGAAGAAACACAAGCCATGGACAACCTCACCTCTGTGGCTGGGAATGGCAGCCTGTGCACCAGAGATTATAAGATCACCCAGGTCCTCTTCCCGCTCCTCTATACTGTTTTGTTTTTTGTTGGACTCATCACAAACAGCCTAGCAATGAGGATTTTCTTTCAAATCCACAGTAAATCCAACTTTATTATTTTTCTTAAGAACACAGTCATTTCTGATCTTCTCATGATTCTAACTTTTCCATTCAAAATTCTCAGTGATGCCAAACTGGGAACAGGACCACTGAGAACCTTTGTGTGCCAAGTGACCTCTGTCATATTTTATTTTACAATGTACATCAGTATTTCATTCCTTGGACTGATAACTATTGATCGCTATCAGAAAACGACCAGGCCATTTAAGATGTCCAACCCCAACAATCTCTTGGGGGCTAAAATTCTCTCTGTTGTAATTTGGGCATTCATGTTCTTACTCTCTTTGCCCAACATGATTCTGACCAACAGGAGGCCAAGAGACAAGAATGTGAAGAAATGCTCTTTCCTCAAATCAGAGTTTGGTCTGGTCTGGCATGAAATAGTCAATTACATCTGTCAAGTCATTTTCTGGATTAATTTTTTAATTGTCATTGTATGTTATACACTCATTACAAAAGAACTGTACAGGTCGTACGTGAGAACGAGGGGCGTAGGCAAAGTCCCCAAGAAAAAGGTAAACATCAAAGTTTTCATTATCATTGCTGTATTTTTTATTTGTTTTGTTCCCTTCCATTTTGCCCGCATTCCCTACACCCTGAGCCAAACCCGCGATGTCTTTGACTGCTCTGCTGAGAACACTCTGTTTTATGTTAAAGAGAGCACACTTTGGTTAACTTCCTTAAATGCATGCCTGGATCCATTCATCTACTTTTTCCTCTGCAAGTCCTTCAAAAATTCCTTAATGAGTATGCTGAAATGCCCCAATTCTGCAACGTCTCCATCCCAACAAAATAGGAAAAAAGAACAGGATGGCGGTGACCCAAGTGAAGAGACTCCGATGTAAACTACCTGAGGTAATATTTCAATCTATTAGTATCTGGAACATCCAAAAGGAAAGCACTGTGTAAAAATACTGACTAATAATAAGTCGAGTTAGTAACAATGACTCTCTAAACAAGTAACAGAAAACAAAAGAAGTAATTTTCATTTACTTATCCAGTATTAAAAGCTATCTTAAAATGTAGAAAAAGAAACCTAACATGTAGATGTGTAGCAAAATGAACTGTATCTAATCATCATGGTTACAAGCCAAACTACACAGAAGTCATGATTTGGAGAGTGTTGGCAAAGTGTGTGACCATATAATGTCTACTGTACATTATTGAACACGATGTTATTATCAAGTTATAATCAACTAAGGAAGAATGATAAATCTGATAAAAGTCTTCTGACTGAAAATTATACTAAGATGTATATACACCCTAGTCCCTAACCAAATGCTGATCTATTTTGATACTCATTATAAAAATATAAGTGGGACACTTTACAAAGAATATTTACTACTAACTTCTAATTATTAGCAAAAACCTAAGAAATTTAAACTAATTGAAATGGTAATTGGAGTGAATTTTTTTAATTTTCATTAAAAAGAGGTTTAAAAATACTTTTCCAATAAAAAAAGCAGAAATAGCAAAGTTATTAAAAGTTATTTTTATGACATTCTAATACCAAAAAACTTTGAGTATTTCCTTAATGCTGGAGAAACCAGTTTTATTAATGGTACAATACCATCATTGCCACTTAACTTTATTAACTAGCTTTCAGAAAATACCTGCTACTTGGGTTAATGAGTATTTGCTTCAGTGAGAAAAACAAATGTGACTATGCGGTTGCAAAGCATAACTATTAACAGAAAAGTGGTTAAAGTGTTTGTAATTACTGGTTTGTCACTTATGTGTAATACAAAAAAAATGTACATTAAACTCTAAATCACACTTTGTTGGAATTTCTTTGTTCAAAGACATTAGATACTACCACTCACCTCTTATAGAATCCTACATCAAACAACAAACCCATTTAATAAAGGATAACTGCAAAAACTGTTTTATGACACGTTATTGGGCAAAGTCTCTATTGAAGGTGACATAACACATCAATTAGTTCATAAGTAAATGATAATGAAGTATGAATCTACACAAGCCATAGTGACTATTTTTAATATAAACAAAATATATAACAGAATTGGAAGCTGACACTATTTATCTCAGTTATTTATGATCCCCAGAGGCAATTCTCAAATGTAAGGCATGGATACCAATATCAAAATATGATGAGGGGGGGAAAAAAGGGGGTGAGTTGCAGTATAAGGAAGTTCATTGAACTTCAGTATTAATCGATTTTTATCTAAATCCTCCACAAGTTCTGCTGAGCTAAATATCAGTGCAAAGTTGAACTCACTCAACTTTCTAAATGATATCTATTCTCAAGCGGCTGCATTTACTTCCCTGGCACTTCTACAAGCAAGCACTGCATGTTAGTGGCGAAGCACAAAGAGAAATTCATCAAAAAAGATGCATCTTCTACAAACTGCTAGTCTACATTCTAGCCATGTAGACTAATGCAATGCACTTTAACATCACATGTGTACGTGTGCACATTCTGTAAGAACAGCAGGATAGTTAAAATGGAAGAAAACTAGAGATCAACTCCTCTGATCTTATTTTGAATATGGGAAAAAAGAAGGTCAGATCCACCTCTCAACCCATCCGAGTCAGGGGACAGAGAGTGGGTTAAAACTGACACCATGGTGCCATGACCACATGAACTGCTGGGAGACTGAGAGTGGGCAAAGACTTTCCCAAATAATCTTTCCCTTTGGATTAAATTAGTTCACCGAGAGGACAATTTCCATAAGAGAAAGAAAAGAAACAAATGCCAATGGTATTACAGTATTTTTGTAAAAGAACTGTAAGGTGTTTAGAATTATCTATGTTTTTATATACAATATGAAAAATTTACATTAAACTCTAAATCACACTTTGTTGGGAATTTCTTATTCAAAGACATTGGACAGCATACACTGCTGTATCGAAAATCAAACTGAATCCACCCAAGAGAGACTGAGAGATCAGTATTTACAGAGTACTCATGATACACAGAACATGTCACTATTTCCAGGTTTAAGAATTTTAATATACATAATAAATCCCAGATTTCATAATAAAAAAAAAAGTGAAGCCAAATTTTGTAGACTCAAGTCCAGAAGTTGAAAAGTTCAGAAGATGAGACAAACAAAATGTAGTCTTGCCAACAGCCTTAGTAGCTAACAAGTCCTAAGGCTGCTGGTTAGTGGCAGTTTTTCACGGTGGTTTTTACAGAAAGTCTAAAGCAGGTGTGGCAAACTACAGCCTGCGAGCCAAACCTAGTCCACCCCTTGTTTCTGTACAGCCTGTGACCTAAGAACGGTTTTTACATTTTCAAATATCAACAGGAAAAATATTAGAATAAAATTCCATGTTGTATTAAAGCTACATGAAATTCAAGTTTCAGGGTCCACAGTAAGGTTTGTAAGAACACGGCCACACACACTCAGGTTTTATCCATGGTTGGTTACCTGCTCCAACAACAGAGTTGATTAGTTGGGTTGTGAGGAAGACTGCATGGCTGCAAAACCTAAATATTTACTAAGTGGCTCTTTAGAAAAGAAGATTGACAACCCCTGGACCAGAACTCTAAAAACAGGGAGAAAATATTCAGAAAAAGAACCCACTATTCATGCATCTAGGTGTTTCAGCAGCCTTGCACTAAAACCAACTAGATTCCAGTGCCCGGTCTAGGTGATCACTGTTGATCGGTAATGCCCAAAGTAAGACTGCAATGATGCCAGCTGGAATTAAATATGTAGAAATGCACTTAAAGTCAGTAAATAAAGAGAAACAGCCTGATTTTTTTAAATGGGAAAAGACATAAAAAATCAATTTCTAAGAGAAAAACAAATGGACAATAAAAATATGAAAAAATATATACTCTCACTAATAAGCAAATACATTTACATTTAAATTACATGAGCCTTGGGGTGCCTGGGTGGCTCAGTCGTTAGGCGTCTGCCTTCGGCTCAGGTCATGATCCCAGGGTCCTGGGATCGAGCCCCGCATCGGTCTCCCTGCTCGGCCGGGAGCCTGCTTCTCCCTCTCCCACTCCCCCTGCTTGTGTTCCCTCTCTAGCTGTCTCTCTCTCTGTCAAATAAATAAAATAAAATCTTTAAAAAAAAAAAAAAATTACATGAGCCTTTTTCACCTGTAAGCTTAGAATTGCTTTAAAAGATTTTTATAACAGTGTTGGAAGGAAGAATCCCACTCAGGGAGACTGTAAAATGGTAAGATCTTTCTGGAAAGCTATTTGAAAATACCATTCAACATTTTGCTGCACAGCTTTGGTCCAGCAATCCCACTTATAGGAAATTTTCTACAAATATGTTGAAACAACTATAACAAACATATATGGACATATATGTGTCCTACAGTACTGTTTTCAACAGAGAAAAATTTGGAGAAAAAAAAAACACGAAATGCCAATCAGTAATGGCTTAACCCAACTATGGTAATTTTCTATAGTGTAACTTTTTTAAAAAAAATAGGTAAATCTTCATGGACTAACATGAAAAGGAAACAAAGATCTGATAGGTCAATAAATGTAAATATATATATTTGCACACACATTTGTATGCATTATGCAAAGGGAGATTAACTTTCACATTCTCCTATACACATGCTTATATCTGAATTCTTCAAATTGCTTATCTTTGAATTCTTCAAACTTGCCTTCCTCTTATAATAAAAATATGAAAACAGATATTAATATGCTTCCAGGTAATACTATGACTTTATTGCCTGTTTCTACTTACATGTAGAGATTTTCTAATACTGATTCTACTTATAGACATTTCTATACTTAATGTTAAACTACATAACTTATTTTAACTGATTATTATTTCTACTTTCAGTTAACCCAGTGTGGAATTTTTTTTTAAACAGTTTCATATCATCTGAGAAAGTACCATGCTATGATGTGATGAGAAGTAAAAGGCTATTTTTGTAAGAGTTCCCACTATGACTTTCATTCCAAATCAAAACAAATACTTGCTCATCTTTTCAGATATTATTCAGATGGTACTGGTTGGCCACATCAACAGGAACCTTTAAACTGTTAACTCTGATCCAAAGGAAAATCTCAAAAGAGACTATAAATGGAAAAAATAGTTTATTGCCATTTGGCAGGCTTCTAATTTCTATGAGCTTTCAATGTAATCTTCTTTAATTCTCTCTGGATCATACCACTTGGAACCAATTTATGTTTTCAGCCACGTACTTCACCTTAAGGGAAAAAGCTTCACAAATCCATTAACCTTTAAAGTTGATTGTTACTCCTCACGCATCAATCAGTAATACAAAGCTCAGAAACTCTAGAATCTAGACAATTCACCATCTGTGCTTTCTGACAGTGGGGAGTGTGAGGCAGGCTCCTAGTACGGCCTCTGAACCAGGCTGTGTGGGTCTGAAGTTGGCTTGGGGTGCAGGATTTTGGCTAAACTGCTTAACTGCTGTGCCTCAATTTTCTCATCAGTAAAATGGGACAAATCTCTGAGGATTTTTGTTAAAAAGTAAATAAGATCATATCATTTAGAGCACTATACTCACTGGCTATACTGATTGTATTGGTTTTGACTAAATATAGGATTTAAATTTGGTTTCTTGTCATTTGGCAGGCTTCTAATTTCTGGGATCTTTCATTTCATCTTTGATTCTTCCCCATCCATCCCCAAAGGTATACATGGTATCCCACTTTTAACTTCATTTAACAAGAAACATACTAACACCTACCACATGATACGCATTAGTCTATGCACTTGGTGAATCTTCACTCATTTCATTCCTTAACAAATCAAAGTAGATACTATTATTTATTTTCATTGTAAGCAGAAGGCAATAGTTTCATAGAAAACATAAATAACTTGCCCAAGGTCACAAGAAAATAAAAGCTGCAATAAGAAACTGAGCCTAGGCACTCTGGCTCCTGAGACAGTGCTCCTATCTGCTCTGCTGGGCAGCCTCTCAGACAAGCTAACAAGGGTCCCTCGGTTGGGGAGGGGGGCAGCATTGCTGTGAATCAAAGGAAAGTCAATTAATACATGTTAAGCACATGGACATATAGGAATGTGTGGTGTGTTGGATATTTAGTATGGTCAAACATTTTGAAACTTGCCACATTTGAAAGAACACATTCCACAACTTTAGAAATGGGCACTGTTAAGTCAGTTCCTCTTTTGAAAGTTTCCCACACTTGGACATTTTGAAAGTTGACCAAAATGTGATTTCCAGTTTTCATATTATGAAATTATCTTATACAGCATTTCCTTATTTAAACTGAAACTATTCCAAACCTCCATCTAGATAATGGTTTTGGAGATTTCGGGAAATTTATACTTAATTATGTAGGTCAAATACTTCTACTTAAAAAGTAAAAATAGTTTGTTATTTTTCCCCTACTGAAGCAAGCAAGAAGATGGATGTTTAAGTCACGTTCCATCACATTAATGAAATCCAGAATCTGTATTTCCAAGGAACAATTTATTTGAGTCAAACACACATTTTTTAAACTGTGCCACATTGGGTAGTTCCAACAAAATTATCAGGCATCTTATTGTCTCATATTTTAAACATCCAGTGGGACATGAAACTTTTCTTCTCAGAATCCCAAACCAAGCCATCCCAAAATTCTCCATCAACCCCACAGTCTGGTCCAACTCTGTGGTGAAACGTGCAGTAAAAAATATGAAGTGAAACTCATCATGGAGAACTCCACATTCCCCTCATTCCCCTCTCAATTTCCTCTTTCCCTTTACCTATCTGGCAGGGAAACATTTCTATTCATGGACAACCATCTTTACACAAAGTGGCAATTACACCCTTTCAAACTTGAAGAGATTTAAATGATACATTTTATAGACTTTGGCCCAAGGCTGACTGATGAAATTCCTGAGTTTTCCACACTTCACATACAACATTAAATACAGAAGAGATTTCCAAAAATGGTTTCTAATGAGTGAAATTATCTCCATTGAAATCTGTAGTTCACTCAGCACTGCAGTCAGGGGTGAACGTTTTTTAGTGCTTCATATACACCCAGCACTATTCTAGACACTCGTTTTGTCTTCTCAATAATGCTATGAGGTATATATTGTCATTAAATCCACAATATAGATGAGCAAACTGAGGCAGAGAGCTTCTAAATCATTTGACTATGATCTAGCTCCCCGTAATTCTTGGATCTGGGATTCTAACCCCCAAATCTGTGTCTAACAGCCCTGAACTTTTGGGAAAAAAAGTCAATCTCTCTGAGATAAAAGACCAAAAGACCAAGATAAATGTAAAAATAAAGAGGTCATCCTATTGAACACAGATTTCTGGACAAAGCAGTCTACAAGAGTGCAAATGATGGTTCTGATTTTAGAATCAACTCGTACTCTCTCCTATGTGGTTGTAATTTGGGGGTAATTTATTTTTCTGCCACCTATTATTATATACAAAAGGCACTCAAAAATTTCAGTGACTGTGTAGACAGAAAAGATAAAATGCCAAAAGTTATTAGAGGAGAAAATATAAAGATATTCAAGTTACAGTAGATTAACAGTACCTAAGCTTGAAATAAGAGAGGCTTATTAGAAAACCTGCAAAGGTTTGAATATGAAGACATTCTAATTGATCACATTACGCACGTGAAAATGAGGAAGGAAACTGGTATAAGAAAGCAGAACAACACTTGCTTCACATGCTCTCCGTGGGCTGAACTAATAACTGCCTCAATCAGAAGACACTGAGCTCAGGATCCTCACAAACAAAGGTGAATTTCAACTTTTATTATGAGTGGGCTTGCTTATAAAAGAAAGAAAATATTCAAGGGGGAAAAAAAAACACTTTAAGGTAGACATTCTAGAAACCATAGATTATGAGCATAAGGAACTATATAATGTGCAACAATCTGACATGAATTATGACTTCTTAAATGGGTCTTGTTTTACTGCATGTTAAAAGTAGCACTTACAAATGAGGTAGAACCTGTTATTTGGGTTTCATAAGGGTGTAAAAATAATGGTACTATTACAAGTACCAAAATTGTAGTACATGTTTAAAAAAATTCTAGCTAGAAACAACATGTGCCTTTTCAACTCCTCTACTGAATGTGATGAGTAAATGTAAAGTGTTAATACGTTATACACCTAAAGTCTGCTTTTAAAAGTAGCACTTCCAAATGATGAAATGCTTCTTGTTTCCCTTTGTGTATGTGTTTATCTGTAATAGCTGACATTGGAAACGATGAACACCACAGCGATAAAGGGCTTCAATGGGTCTGAGCAGTGCCCCAGGGACACGCGGATATCGCAGCTGGTGTTCCCAGTCACCTACACAGTCGTGTTCTTCATCGGCATCCTGTTGAACACTCTGGCCCTGTGGGTGTTCATTCACATCCCCAGCTCCTCCACCTTCATTGTCTACCTCAAAAATACTCTGGTGGCTGACTTGATAATGACGCTCATGCTTCCGTTTAAAATCCTCTCTGACTCACACCTCGGACCCTGGCAACTCAGGGCCTTTGTGTGTCGTTTCTCGGCTGTCATCTTTTATGAGACCATGTATGTGGCCATCATACTGCTAGGTTTCATAGCCTTTGACAGATTCCTCAAGATCATCAGGCCTTTTGGAAAATTTTTTGTCCAAAAACCTGTTTTTGCAAAAATGGTCTCGACCCTCATCTGGCTCCTTTTGTTCCTCATCTCTCTGCCAAATATAATCTTGAGCAACAAGGAAGCAACGCCGGCATCTGTGAAAAAGTGTGCCTCCTTGAAGGGTCCCCTGGGGCTGAAATGGCATCAAGTGGTGAACTACATATGCCAGTTCATTTTCTGGACTGTTTTTGTCCTGATGCTTCTGTTTTATGCGGTGATTGCAAAAAAAGTATACAGCTCTTATAGAAAGTCCAGAAGTAAGGACCGCAAACACAACACAAAGCTGGAAGGTAAAGTATTTGTTGTTGTGGCTGTATTCTTTGTGTGTTTTGCTCCATTTCATTTTGCCCGAGTTCCATACACTCACAGTCAAACCAACAGCAAGACTGACTGCAGGTTGCAAAACCAACTGTTTATAGCTAAAGAAACGACTCTCTTTTTGGCAGCAACTAACATTTGCATGGATCCCTTAATATACATATTCTTATGTAAAAAATTCACAGAACGTCTACCATGTATGAGAGGGAGAAAGATCACAGGATCAACCCAAGAAAATCAAACTACTCAGACAATATAACTCCAACCTGATAACTTTATCACGGCTATGTTCTATTTAATCGATAAGACTTCAAAAGATAATTGATTTGGAAATCAAGTTTAAGCAATGAAAGAAAAACAGATGAGACAAAGGTTTTCTTACATGTTATTATTACCCAGGTTTACAGAAAGGATTATATAAATTTTAAGTCCACGTAGATCGATTGATGAGCAGAATGAAGTACTGGTCAGAGAATGCAACAGAAAGCAAGTGGCCACTAGAGGTCATCTTTTTGAAAGCATTCACTTACATATTGGAAAACATTATGGATAAATGTAAATTACTAAGAACCTTCCTTCCAAAACACCTTCTCACATTCTTGTACAATACATAATTCATACAACACTACTGCTTTCGGGTCCCACAACTGTTGATACTTGCTGATTTAAAAACAAACAAACTTGAAAATCCTTTGATGAAAGCTGAAGCTAGTGGTTGAAAGGGATGCTAGATATGAAGCATCTGGGGAGTTGAAATAGGGTCAGAAAACCCTGAGAAAGCCTGGATGAAGGAATTTCTCCTTCAAAGAGCCTCTTCCAGTGTCAAGAGTACTAACATTATTTCAGTACTCTATGTGAGGCAAAGACCATTATTAAGCCACATAAAATATCGTACTATAGTACTTTGCATGCCTTAAGTGTGCACAATTTAATGGCAAGAATACAGGACTGATATTCTCTGGAATTCTCCCTCTGCCCAGCAAATACTCTAATGGCGGTTGAATATGCCACCTACTCAACAAAGCCTTCCTGGGCCACAACCTCTATCCTCCTGCCTCACACATTAACTACTGCTCCCACTGTTTGGGTATGTGTGAGGGCCATCGTGGTAGATTTCCCTTTGCTAGTTAGTGATATTCCTGACTGCATCCCCAAAAGATGGACAGGATTCTTTAAGAAAGACAACATGTTTTAAAGACAGAAACCATGTCATGTTTTCTTGGTACCTCCCACACTATTCCCTGCAGACCATGAATTACAAATGTTTGAAATACAATTATGTCATTGTTGTGTCATTCTTGGTACATTTATGGATGGAATTGCTGACCCACAATCAATAGCATCCATACTGGGAAATTTTGCTAAGGATGGTAACCTATTCGTACTTTTTCCCCTCCGTATCTCTTCCTGAATCCCTCTGTGCTTCAAAAAAGCTAAAATGTGGTTATCTAGAATTGTGGACATGGATTTATATCTTCTAGAGAAAATGCACAAAGTATTCATGCTCTGTAAATGTGCCGCTGGCTCAAACACGATCACCATAGGTGAAACCCCCAACCTCTTCCCATGTTCTCCAAGGCCCTGAAGGCCCTGGAACTTGCCCACCTTTCTGGCCTTATCTTCTAACTGTGCTTCCATCCCTGGAACATTACACTCTTATGTACGTTTCTAACTGTTAGAACTTGCGTTGCTCCTTTTTGCCTCTGGGCCACTCACTGCACACATAAATCTCCCTCTGACCCATCCATGAAACCCTAAGATGCTATCACTTGTTCCATGAAATCTCATCTGGCCAACCTCCCACCACCATCTCAAACCCAATCACCCCCTCATCAGACTGTTGTCACACCTCAATTATTGTACTTATCACACTGCTTTGTAATTACTTGCCCACACATGTATCTACTCTTTTAATAATTTATGTATATTTTTGAGAGCAAAGATGTGTCTCACTGTGCAATCAATAAATATTTGATAAAATAATTCAAGCTGGTTTTATTTTTACATGCTGGAAAAGCAAGGAGGAAGCCAATTCTCACTGATGTTTCTATTTTCAAAAGGTGATATCAATTTATTGAAAACTCAAGCTCTTTTTAGTTGCCTTCCTATAGAGCATGCACCCAGGGGCCTGGGTGTTGGGGGTGTTCCTTGGCTTGCTAGTAAATGAACATGAAGAAAGCAGAATTAATAAACATTACATGTGTAGCTTTGGGCTAATGTTTATCAACGTTTCACTTTTAAAGCTATAGACAAAATGCTTTAGCTACGTGCTACCGGTTTTGGTTAAGTAAAATCTGTAACTGTAGCATATTACAATCTCCTAAACTCTTCAAAAAATACTCCTAATGTCTGATTTTCGTTCTCTGAAATAAAAGAATTAAATCATGGACTGTTAGAGATGTCACTAAATCCACACTGCCTTTACTAAGTATATTAAACAATCACATGTAGACTATAATACTGTATTATAAGTAACTGCATCTTGATAATATACACAATTTTTTTAAAAAGATCTTTTAAGGGGCACATGGGTGGCTCGGTTGGTTAAGCGTCTGCCTCCAGCTCAGGACATAATCCCAGGGTCCTGGGGTCAGGTCCTACCTCAGGCTCCCTGCTAAGCGGGGAGTCTGCTTCTCCCTCTCCCTTTGCCCCTCCCTCTGCTCGTGCTCACTTGCTCTTTCTCTCTCTCTAATAAATAAAATCTTTTTAAAAAAGATCTTTAAAGATAAAATTTCCAAAATTATGCCTGCCCTAAATACAAATATTTAATTATATTATAGTAACATTATATTCAAATGCTGAGTACCTGATGTACAGAGTGAAATAATCTATGATGGACTTAGGGAATGGGCATATTAGAGCCACCTTAAAATCACACTCACAGGGGGCGCCTGGGTGGCTCAGTCATTAAGCATCTGCCTTCGGCCCAGGACATGATCCCGGGGTCCTGGGATTGAGCCCCGCATCGGGCTCCCTGCTCAGCAGGAAGCCTGCTTCTCCCTCTCCCACTCCCCCTGCTTGTGTTCCCTCTCTCACTGTGTCTCTCTGTCAAATAAATAAAATCTTTAAAAAAAAAAAAAAATTTTTAAAAAGAATAAATAAAAAATAATAATAAAATAAAATCACCCTCACAGAATGCAAAGCAACCATTTGAAAACAACTTTCCAAACTAGCCATCACAAATACTAAATTCTACAATGCCTATAGAATGAGATGCTATACCATAGCCATTAATGACAGAAACAAGAAAGCAAAAAGCAAAAAAAAAAAAAAAAAACTTAGCTTTGATATAATCTATGAGCTCCGAACACAAATAAGGGTTTTGTAAAAAGTTAAATGTAATTATTTTTACTGGATGTAAGCAATATGAATATAGAACACATGTTAAATCAGTAGTTCGCAAACTGCTGTGGGGATCAGAACAAGCCACAGGGATTCTTCACACACAGATTGCTAAGCCCACTCCCAGAGTTTCTGATTCAGGAGGTCCGGGGTGAGGCCTGAGAATAAGTTTGCAGAGGATACTGATGCTATTGTTCTGGACCACACGTCAAGAACTACTGTGCTAACTGCTCCTTGAGGTTCATATTGAGAACTGTGCATACTATTCCTGGAGATTCACAGCATAGCCTTCTTGGACATGAATGCAAAGGAGTGGAATCTGTCAATAGGAGACAGATAAAACTGTTATTAAGAGAACAGGGCAGATTAAGGTGACAGGCAACGGTGAGGACTTAGCTACCTGGAAAGGTCATGCCCAACTTATGGGGGTTTCTACTGCTCCGGGCCAACTGTTGGCACCAGAGGGATTTAGGGCCCAGGGTTGCTGGCTAGTAGCAACAGCAGAAGAACTGACCGGGTGACAACAAAAGCAGTGCACACTACTTACTATTTACTATGTATTAGGTAAGTCTACCAAGAGTTTTCAACAGATTGTCCCAGTTAGTAATCACAGGAAGTGACGAAATGCTATTGTGATCTCCATTTTAGAGATAAAGAAGTTGAGAAACAGAGAAGTTAAGCAACTTACATGGGGACCCCACAGCACATACATAGCAGAACTAGGACTGTAATTCAGACTCTGGCTTCTGAGCCCATATGCGTAACCACTATATTTACCACCTCAGGTATTCTAATGTTCTCAAGAGAAATCATAAATCCTGTCTCCTATAGTTCCTGCTCTTTTCAAAACTTCCGTAGCCACCTCCACACTCCCTGACCCCACAAAAACAATATGTTCATGTGTGGGCCATAACTAGCTCAGGTGCTGCCAGGTAATTAGCTCCGACCTAGAAGTGAGCGAGAACCTCCCAGGACCTTACACAGGCAGCTTGCCGTCATCACTGAGTACCCGCTATGTGCCAGGCACCATACTATGTGCTCTACAAGGACTATCACCTGTTTCCCACTCCAACCCTACGAGATACATACCACAGGGTTTCCTGTTGAGGGCAACAAAAAAAGAAAACTGAGACACATAGCAAAAAGACACCTTGCCCACAGTGCGCACGACCTGCCAGCGAGCAGAGGCAGGGCTGGGGCTAAAACCCAGGCAGGTGGCCTCAGGCCCCAGGCCTCAACAGCTCTGCTACACCATCGGGACAAGCTCCTCAAGGGTTGACATCACACCCCAGCTGCGAGGATGGGAAGGAGGTGGCTCCTGAAGAGGAAGGGAGAGGTCTCAATACAAATGAGGTCCGCAACCTCGGGGGTTTGAATGGTTCAGCCCCATGAGTATATCCAACACTCAAGAGGTCTTGAGAGACAGAAAATCCCAAAGAGTGGGTTCACTGATTCACTGAGTCAGTCATGCCTTTAGTGCAGGGCCCTTTGCCTCTCTGGAACCATCCCACAATGAATCCAACTGTGGAAACTGTATGAGAGACAAAATTCACTCACCATAAAAACTGAGAGGAAAACGTAGCTAACTTCAAATGGAGAAAATGAGGAAAGACTTGCAGGAGATGACAACGTGAGCTGGACCTTGAGGCAGGACACAGGGCATGCGAAAGGGAACGCTGCCAGGCCATGAACAGCTTGGAGGAAGACGCAGCTAGGGGTGGAGAAAGTGCTATGGCCAGAGCACAAGGGGCCATGGAGGCCAGAGGCTGCCTGTGGACGTAGAAGATGAGCCTGGGAATGGAGCATGGGAGCCTACAGTAGAATGCTATGGTGTTGTGTTGGATTATATAGACTTCTCAATGAGCCATGGAAGGGTTCTGAAGTGAAGAACTACATGCTCTTTGCTTGTGCTTTAGGAAAATCAATTTGCCAATAATAGGATGATTATGATTATGGATTGAAGGAAGAGCCATTGAAGATAGGAGATCAATTACAGAAGTCTTCCATCTATGCAGGCCAGAGCCACGGGGAAAAAACTGACATAGACTTTACAGACATTTTCAGAGACACAGGTTTTGAGTCCAAGACCACTGGAGAATAGGGGATTATATGTAAAATGTATTTAATTAATATGCAAAATTTATTTTCAATGGGGTCCATAATCCCCACACTACCCCCTTTCAACTGAGATTCATTGCTCTGAAGACTGTTAGATTGAGTAGTGTGTTGGATCATAAAGGAAGGGCAAGAAGCAGATTCTGGGTCTGATTAAAGTTCAGAAATCTGGGTCAATAAATCTAGCCAGTGGAGACAAAATATGGATCCAGGGCTCTGAAGACAGGGCTAGATTAGATGCTAGGGGATAATTTTTCTGACACAGTGAGAGACGAAAGAATGAGCTGAGCATCCCAGAGTCCCTGCCGCACAAGTGTCCTGGACAGAACAGACAGAAGAGATGCCGAGAATGTGGAGTTTAGGGGCTGGAAGGTGGGGGCTGAATTAAAAGGAGCAACAGGAGATCTCGTATACTGGAAACTAAGGAGGAAGTAATAGTCAACAAAATCAAACACCCTAGAAAGGTCAAATGTGATGAATCTACAAGTATGAGGTCAGTGGTAACACTGAGGAGAAGGTGGGGTAGAGCCCAATTTGTAATGGGAAGTGAGGGACTACGAGCAACTCTCATCTTGCCACAAAGGACAAGTCAGTTTACAAGACTTTCAAGGAGAAAAAAACAACTGCTGTTATATTACCTTACTTTTTTCCAAGGGTTTCTAAGAACAGAGTGGCCCCTTCCTATGCAGTGCAGAGTGAATATGCTCCACGTGAAACAGCAAACAGAGCACAAATGCAAACACATGGTGGGTATAACAGCATGACCATGAAAATCCAGCTTCAGCCAGAAAAGTGGGTATGCCAACATTTCAGACATTAATATTACCTGGGTTCCTAATACCTAGCCTAATCCCCCCTCACCCCACACATTCTACTATAAAGTATTTGTAGGGAAAGGGGAGTGGGGGGGGGCGGCAGACACCCAAGTGGTAGGGATGGGAGTTGAGAACACAGGGAGAAGTTATAAAAGAGAAAAAAAGGATAGAGAAGAGAAAGGAAATTGAATTTAAGACTTACAGTAAAGTAGCTAAACTAAAAAAAATTTTTTAAAGATTCTATTTATTTATTTGACAGAGACATAGCAAGAGAGGGAACACAAGCAGGGGGAGTGGGAGAGGGAGAAGCAGGCTTCCCACGGAGCAGGGAGGCTGATGCAGGGCTCGATCCCAGGACTGAGCCGAAGGCAGACCCCCAACGACTGAGCCACCCAGGCGCCCCTAAACTAAATTTTTTTTAAGATTTATTTCAGAGTGTGTGTGTGAGCAAGTTGGGGGGGGGGGGGTGCGCTCAACGCAGGGCCTGTTCCCAGGATGCCAAGATCATGACCTGAGCCAAAACCAAGAGCCAGACGCTCGACCGAGCCACTTTTTAAAAAAAAATTCCATATCACACTCAGCATGTGAATTTTTGCCACTTCTATAATAAAACTCAAACTGACAAATGTAACATCTCAAGGCATGGTAATTAAAATGCCTGCCTTTATTTTAAAAATCAGCTTAAACACCAGAAGCTTGTATGTGACTGTACTTATTGGTAGCCATCTTGAACAATTTTACCTAATGCATATCTGAATACTTATACAGCTTTTTAAGAATATTGTATTTGTGCATTAAATTTATATCATATAGACATATCACTCAACACTTTTTTCCCTTTTTACTCTATTTAACTCTGTAACGGAAATTCCCTATAATCAAAAATGCCTGAACGACAAGTAAATGAAGCATTGACCTCCATGCAGTGAACCTTCTGAGACCAACTCTCTTCTCCCCCTACATATCCTGCTCTTAGCTTCTATACTTTCCCATGTCAGACTAGAATAAGCTCTTCTGATTTCCTCCTTTTCAGAAGGGAAAGCTGTCAAGAAAGAACATAAAAAGCATTTCAAGTAATCATCAGTTCATCATTGAAGAAAAACCAGGAGTTTTCTAAGGGCAATTAAAATATTATGGACTTACTCTGACTTCTAAGTTGAGGAATGTTTTCAATTTTTAATCATTCCAAATTTACATTCAGACACCCCCATTCATTCACTTAGTCACTCTGCCTCTGGGAGGAAGGAGGGGGAGAGAGACAGTGAGGGAGGAAAGGAGAGAGAGAGAAGCTACTGTTCATTAAGTACCAACCTGTTCTAAACACTGTAAGAATTCTCCTGTATATTATCTCATTTAATCTTTACAGTATTACAAGGTAGTCATCCCCAAGCTTATTTTCTAGAAGAAGAAACAGATTCAGCTACATTAATGATTTGTCCAAAAAAGGGGGGGGGAGCGCGGCTGAAATCCACCTTGGAGTCTGTCTGACCCCACAATTACTAGGCTCCTGTCATGGCCTGACACTGCCTCAAGCAAAATTTCCAAAGTGAGGACATGGACTAAGCAGCACAGCCCAAGGCAGAGTATCAATAGGAGGTCAGGAGTCACACACCCGCATATCTCCAGACTCAATCTCCAAACCATCCCTTCCCTCTAATCAACCATTACACATGAAGTTCTCATACCAGAAAAAGGTAAGTGCTTTATTTAAAGCAGACCTAATAGATACAAATCATTTCAAATGACAGATTAAGCACAGTAATTCAAGCATAGGGACCTAAAGATACCAATCTCAGCAAGGGAACATTAAAGGGATTGTAGTAATTATACTCAGCACAAATTCGCAGCTATTGGATGTGAGCCACAATTAGAGTGACTTTTGTGTACAGAGAGATTGAACAGTAAGATGTGAGGAAGATTTTACTACAATCCTTGTTGCATGTTCTGGTTCCACGTAAAAGAAATGGGCGCTCAAGACAGATCAACTTGAGCTATTAGATCTCTGCTTGTGTTTGTTTTGTAGTGAATTAGTGTATTACAAAAGACTAGCAGGGGCACCTGGGTGGCTCAGTCAGTTAAGTGTCTGCCTTCAGCTCAGGTCATGATCCCAGGGTCCTGGGATTGAGCCCTGCATGGGGCTCCCTGCTCAGCGGGGAGTCTGCTTCTCCTTCTACCTCTCCCCCCGCTTGTGTTCCCCCTCTTTCGCGCGCTCTCTCGCTCTCTCAAATAAATAAATAAAATCTTTAAGAAAAAAAAAAAAGACTAGAAAGCCCTTTGTATGCAAAGGAAAATCATACGCAAGGGAGAAAGGACTAGAAGACCAAGACAAGCCTTGGTAATGCATTTGTCAATGTCTCACACTAAAAAGGTGGGACATATGAATAGGGTAAAGGGAAAGGGTTCTTTGTCGGTTTCAGGAAGACTTACCAATAATACCTAATTTTTATTCCAAGATCTTAGAAACACATTCTCTCCTTGAATGCTTCTGTTTTTAAGACTTTATTTTGAAAAATCAATAAGGTTATGGGAATTCTCATCTAAAATTCTGTAATTAAATCATAATCCTGCTTTTATAGAAAAATGAAATCAAGAAAAGTTGAGTAAGTTATCCAGTATTCCAAAGAAAATGAGAGTTTGGATCTACCAACTTTGTGATTCTTGATCCATGAACCAGATCTTTTTCCAAACAAGATTATAGATATTCTTATTTGACTTCAAAATCCCAAACTTAGTCTAATATAGATTTCAGGATAATACGTCCAAAGTGCCTCAAAAACATTTTGAGGCACCCCCTACTACCTATCCTACAGAATGGACCCTAGCAAATACAGAGCAAACCAATTTTCAAAAGCCAGGGGGACTTTTTTAAAAAGTAAAAAAGGAGAGAGATTGTTCTAAAGATTAAGAGCCTAAAAAAGAGTAAAATCAAATGCAATGTGTGACCAGTGATTGAATGTCACGTCAAAAAAATTAGAAGGGTATTACCGGGAAAGTGCAAAGTTTTAATACAGACAGAATATTTTAAAATATTACTGCTCTGCTTCAACATTAATCTTGACTGATAACAATATTGTGATTAGGTAAGAGAATATCCTTGTTTTTAGGAAACACATGCTGAAGGAGTTAAGGGCAAGGCATTTGTCACAAGGACTACAACTTCAAACAGGTCCCCCCAATATACTACGGGGGGTAGAGCATGTGAAAAATGTTAACAGTGTGTAAATTGAGACAATACTTAGTTGCACTATTCGTTCAATCTGTCTGTGGGTTTAATATCTTTAAAAATAATATTAGAAGAAAAAAGTCACCTTTAGTAAAAAATGAAAAAAAATCTTTTAAACATTGTGGTGGTGAAGAATCACAAACACATATCCCAGGACGTTGTCTTGTATTCAAAATAAATTTGGGGTTTGTAATGGCTAAAGCAGTTATTATTAAAAGAGCTTCCCTGCATTTAATAGGATCCCCCAATGAAGCAGCAAGATAATTATTGTTATAAAGTTTCCTGTGGCTTTTATGAAATGTGAGACTTGCTATAAAAATCAGCAGAAAAAAAATTATGCAGGTTAACCTTTCGGTGATTTGAACAATAATAAAGTTATGGGCTGTTTTTCAGCTGCTCTTTTCATCAAAGCATTACACTTTTTTCGTGACTAAACGTGTACTACTTCCCTTTTTGAATGTTAAGTAAGACTGGCTTGAACAAGTCCCAACTTGAGATTGGCATGATATGCTTCAAGACAAATGCATAAAGGCTGCCTCATGCTAACTTTTTCATTCCTAGACTTAATTTGCATCACAGGCCAAAGCTTTTAAATACAACAATCTATTATGTTCCTAAGGAAGGGAAAAAACTCTTCCAACCCCAGCCCACCTCCAGGAAGAGAGAGAGCCACCTACTGTAATGAATGGACAAGGGGATAGGAGCTCCTTCCCTCCTCTGTGAGATCTTTATAAAATACCAATACGTACAATGTCAAGGTGCTTCAATGTACAGGAAAAACTGGAGGTCCTTACACCGGACAGGGATTTTCTTTACCATAAAAAATTAATATATTTAGTTGGCCCTAACAGGACAGTCAACCCAGGTTAAAAAAAAAAAAAAAGTATTAAAATTTAAGGTATGTAACAGATATGCCTTTATTCCTTTAACAGAAGCTTGTGAAATATTTCTCCAAATAAGGTCCCTAATATGATTTCACACACATGACTGGAAATTTGGGATGACAATCCTCAGAAGGTACAGGGAAAGCCTTTGTCCACACAGTTTTAAGGAGGCTACAAGGTATGTTCTCTCTTTGAATTGACACTTTTAAGAGTTGGCAGTTGGGGGGCACCTGGGTGGCTCAGTCGTTAAACGTCTGCCTTCGGCTCAGGTCATGATCCCAGGGTCCTGGGATCGAGCCCCACATCAGGCTCCCTGCTCAGCAGGGAGCCTGCTTCTCCCTCTGCCGCCCCCCTGCTTGGGTTCTCTCTCTCACTGTATCTCTGTCAAATAAATAAATAAATAAAATCTTTAAAAACAATTTTTAAAAATTTTTTGAAAAAAGGGTTGGCAGTTGGTTATTTTGACAGGTTGATTTCACATCATTTACTATTTATGGATCACAGTGACAAATGGCAATAAGCTCAACCCAAAAATGACAAGTTTCCAACTAAGGTCTGCAAGGCACAGACTTCCTCCTCAGGATGCAATAAACTGGCTTCAATGTTAAAATCAAAATCCCTGGGGAAGAAGTATAAAAATGGTACAAAGCAGAATCAAATCTAAATGCAGAATTGTTTGTAAATCTGGCAAATTCTTATAAGATTGAGCCACTATTAAGTTGCCTAACTTTGTCCAGAGACTTTCCCTATGGCTGTCTACTTACTTATAACTTAATCCACCCTAAACAAAATGGAATAGAGAACCATTAAAATGGTAGTTGTCTGTTTGTTTAGGAACAAGCAATAGAAGAAACATAATTTTGATATTCAACTATTAGTATTTAAGTTAAATACATATTTGTTTTTCTGTACCAACACAGAAAGAAAACCAATGTGTGTGTGTGTGTGTGTAAATATATAATTTCTTTAAGGTGTAAGTAAACACTAAGTAATTCCTATTATTGATTTATAACTTCAAAAAAGATGCGACCTTTATTATTTTATTTTCACCCATGATAGTAACAGGTTTTGATTCCATTTGGTGAAATTTTATTTATTTACTTGTTTTAATGTTGCAAAATCTTGCAAATCTTTTGAAGATTTTTATCTGCAGTTCTAAAATTAATTACAAGTAAGAAAAATTGATTTGTTTATATAAATTTATCATTATGGGAAGATTTTTAAAAAGAATAAAAGTTGTTTTGTCTTTTTTTTTTTTTAAGACTTTATTTATTTATCTGAGAGAGAACACAAGCAGAGGGGAGAGGCAGGGGGAGAGGGAGAAGCAAACTCCCCGCTGAGCAGGGAGCCCAACGCAGGGCTCTATCCCAGGATCCTGGGACCATGACCCGACCCGAAGGCAGATGCTCAACCAACTGAGCCAACCAGGCACCCGTTATTTTGTCTTTAAAAATGGAATTCAAGGGATTGGGTGAGAACTCATCCCCACAATAAATTTATTTAAAATATTTTGAATACTGACATTTGTGTATATGTAAAAATAGGTCTACAGATCTCATCAGATTCTTGAGTAAGACAATAGGTTTCCAATGTTTTCAGTCACAAGTATAAGCACATTTCAATTTTAGTTTTTAAACAGTAAGCAGAATAATATCTTAAAGGATTTGTTTCTCATAAAATATATTCTGATTCCTTTTAATCCTAGCTTTAATCGACAGAAAGGCTGTATGCGTTTATTTTCTAATTAGCAATAGGAAGCTCTTCCACCCCCACCAAAAAAAAAAAAAAAAAAAAAAAAGACAGAAATGACCTAAACACTGGGACGGATTTAGTGATTTAGTTGGGGCCAACCCCAACCTGAGACCTCATTTCCTCCTCCTTAAACAGTCCTCCGGCATTCTGAGCTCCGGCCCTCTGTGTTCCCTTCAGGTGAATCACCGTCTGATTCCTGCAAGTTCAGGAAATGCTCTTCCCCAGTCTACAAATCTCACCTGCTCTCAGATGTGAGTCACTTACGTTAGCAAGAGAGCAAGTTGCTCCAGTTGTTCGGAGCAGGACAATCTGAAAGGGTGCCTCAAAGGACACTCTCAAGGGGCCCAGGGGGAGAACCCACTTTCTCCGACAGGAGAGAAACATGCTTATTTTTCATGCTGTGCCAGAAAACCCACTTCTCTGTCAACCATAGTTTCAAGGCTTATTCTTAATTAGAGTTGAGAAGCCTGTTTCAACTTGAAGACACCGTATCAGGTGAATGGACACCCAGACACCGCAATGAAAGGTAATCAAAAAAAAATTTTTTTTTAATTTTCTTAAAAGCTGTGGTTGATAGGACACAGCACTAAGACTATCCTTCTGCTTAAATCTGAGGTCTGAAGAAAATGTAGAAATGAGAATACTAACTGAGTAAGATCATTTAAGTCCTCCTTCTCTGGGAGGCACCACATTCCAAACAGGAGGCCATATGTTTCTTCATGGAGCTTCACTGTTTCCAACTGGGGCGGGCGGAAAATGTAAATTGTGTATTGTGCCTTCAAACGTGGAAACGATGACTTGGAAATCACTTATGTTTAAGCGAATTTTTTTTTATCACATTTACTGTATTCGATGAGTAAAATCCACAGTCTCTTGTAATTGTTTCTCAAGACCTAAAATGTACATTTGTTCCATAATCTTTCATTCATTTTTTTTTTAAAAAAAGGAGAGACCAAAAGAAAAAAGATGATTTTCTGTCCAAATTGCTTCATTTTGATAAAAGAATCTCAATCTTTTCACTGTGCCACAACGAAGAGGGCGATCCTCATTCCAATTCCTTCAGAGATCATGTTAAAACATGTCCGGAAAGGCACTGAGAAAACCGCCTGGCTACCAACAAAGGGCTCCACTTAGTTCTGCCTCACATTCAAACTGTACAGAAGTTTTTGCTTCACTGAGGAAAACAAAAAGCAAGAATGGAGATTTGAACTTGTCGAATTTATAATCAAGACTTGAAAAGATAGGTGAGCTGCAAGTAGGGTGACTTTTGATTCATTAGGTTAACATTTATCTACTAAGGACCTTTATATTACCCCAACTGTAGGCGGCAGGGAGAGCCGGACACTGATCATATTTTATATCATTATTATCTCTGCCAGTTTGAGGTTAACAAAAGTCTTTCCTTCTTGAAATTAGGAATCAAGGAGATTCTCTTAGTCCTTCAGCAAAACCCTTTGCTAAGACTATCATTTCCAACACCTACTTGAAAAGTGTTTTTGGTATATGTGGGTGAAGGCAGAGTGGCTGGAGGGATAGTTAGATTCCTGAATACCGTATTTAAGGATGTAGGCCAGGGGTGGAGGAGAGGGGGAGTAATTAGTCAGAAAATCGTAACTTTCCTGAAGAGGCTAAGGGGAAATGTCTTCACAAGAGACAGCGTGCTGAGAGGGATTACTGCACTCAGGGAAGGGGGTGGGTGAAGGGAGACTAAATGAGAACTGATGTTTTGATTTAGGTTACTGGTGTGCATGCCCTCTCCTGAGTCTGCCTGCTTTTCTTCCTTCCTTGATATCATAGGGTTTCACTTCCTTCAAGAACAAAACATATTTCATGCTTTGCCTTGTACTCGGAAAATGCCACAGAAGTTTAACATAGAGGAGACAAGAATGGTCATTTGTTCTTTGTATGCCTCTAAACAGAAAAACTAGGAGGGCGCCTGGGTGGCTCAGTTGGTTAAGCGACTGCCTTCGGCTCAGGTCATGATCCTGGAGTCCCGGGATCGAGTCCCGCATCGGGCTCCCTGCTCAGCAGGGAGTCTGCTTCTCCCTCTGACCCTCCTCCCTCTCATGCTGTCTCTCATTGTCTCTCTCGCAAATAAATAAAATCTTAAAAGAAAAAGAAAAAAAAAAAAGAAAAAGAAAAACTAGGAAAACCCATAAAACTCCCTCAAAGCCTGTCCTGGTGAGGGCAAGACAGAAGTGAGGTGAAATCTAGGTAAGACTGCCCGGAAGCAGTCCCCAGTCTCCAGGACAGATGCCCTGTGCACAGGCAAGGGACAGTAGTTTGACTTAGGGCAGAAAAGCCAGGACTCACAGCGCAGTGACCAGGGTTTGGGTGAAGACTGTGCCGAAGTGATCAGAGTGAGCTGGGCAAGGCTCTTACTTCCCTGGGAGCTTGCTACCACCCCTCACAGTAAAATGAGGGCATCAGATCGGATGGTCATTAGAGGGCCCTTGCACCTCTAGGTTCCCACAATCCAGGCGATATGCTGAGGTACTAGGATTGGTTATCAAGAACCAAGGCTTGGATCAAACACAGGAATGCTGGAGGGGACACTGGGTGGAGCCAAACACGATAAGGAGGACTGATTGCTCCACTTGGGTCCCAGCCAATTACATAATACTAATCAAATCCCAACCTCCTTAGGTTCCAGATTCTCCCTCTCCAAGATGGAGATGAATACAGTTTGCTCCCACTTCTCGGCTAGGAAGCTGTTCATTAATACAAACACAGGGCCACCTACAGTTCTTGTAGTTGTGACCAATGAAAGAGAGGGGAGAGCAGAGGCAACCATAATCTTGTGATTAAAAAGTAGATGAGATTTCGGGGGGCTGGGTGGAGTGGAGGAGGAAAGAGGGGAAAAAAAAACCCATAACAATAAAGTTTTAACAATAGAGAACAAACAGAGGGTTGATGGAGGGAGGTGGGTGGGGGGTGGGCTAGATGGGTGATGGGCATTAAGGAGGGCACTTGTTTTGATGAGCACTAAGGGTTGTATGTAAGTGATGACTCACTGAATTCTACTCCTGAAACCAATACTGCACTATGCGTTAACTAGAATTTAAATAAAAATTTAAAAAAATAAATTAGTTTACGACTAAAAAAAATAAAACCTAAAAAAAAAGTAGTTGAGATGAACCACTTGGAAAACATCAGAGTGAACAAGAAACAAGACTCAAAACATTCTGCTTCAGGCCAATGGTCAAAGCCAAGCTCCTTTCTGACCTGGTGACAATCTTTTTTTTCTCTTTAAGTAGGCTCCACACTGGGTGTTGAGCCCAACACAGGGCCCAAACTCCTGACCCTGAAATCAAGACCTGAGCAGACACCAAGAGTCAGATACTTAACCGACTGAACCACCCAGGCACCCCTGACCTGGTGACAACTTCTAAATACTCTTCCTCCTTATATGGCAAAAATGGGCAGAATAGAGTTTGTTTTCCATCTTGTACGAAGTAGCATATTTCATCTTTCATTTGCATTCTTATTAACCAAAGATGAAAAAATTTACACTAAAATGCATTTGAAGAGCACGAAGTTTCACTTGTTATAAGACATTATATTAAGTCATTCATTCGTATCAGTGAATTTCTGATAAAAATTTCTATCATTTTGGAAAGGGAAGGTAACTCCTTAAATGACTTTCTCTAATGTATTAGATAAAACTCATGACACAAACTGCCCTTGTAGCCAGAATACTAAAACAAGAATCATGACACACATTGATAGCTTAACATATGCCCAAGAGCCCGACATATTTTAATCCATATTTTAAAAAAAGAAACAGCTTCACATATCTGTAAGGTGTATCCTGCCATTACCTCCATTTTACGGCTGAGCAAACTGAAGTTGAAAAGGTACACAAGTGGGCAGCAGAGCTGTGCCCCTGAACCCTGTCTATCTGCACTCAACCATGCTCTTAGTCACTACTTGGCAAGTTCTCAGTAAACGCACTCACTATTTGCTCTTAGTGACCTCTTTTTTGTGCATAGTTTGTAAGCAAAATTATATAGAATTGTGATTTATTTCTTGTACTACTTGACTGTAGGAGATAAAGGACTGTCTGGGGTGCATGACAGCCTGCTACGATGGAGCTACTTTACTTCCTAGTTTTCCCAAAGGAGACATCACATTATAATCAGCACATGAACCCCCAATTCATGTAGATGCAGCAGCAAGAGAACAGTTACGAGCACAACGCACAGACTGACTTATGTTTAAATCCACAGTCTGTCTCTCACTAGGTGTGTTAACCTGGGCACTCGCACTCACCTGTCTGCTGAAGGAACCTCTCTAAGCCTCAGTTTATTTGAAAAGGGGGGGGGGGGGCTGTACTGCTCTTACTAATACCCAGGTAGCACTGAAATGAGTTCTTACTATATGCCAAGGACCAATAAAACAATCTATAAGGATCAAATGAGGTACTATTGTGGTAATATCTCATTCAATTGTCAAATCAATCCAATGATGAATGTTTTACAGAAAAGAAAACTGAGGCACAGGAGTTAGGTAACTTGCCCAAGTAAACGACAGATCTCCAACCTGAATCCAATGTCTTCTTAATAACTTAAAATGTATCTAAATAATTCAGAACTGTCCTACCTACAAAATAGTATTAGCCAGCATTTGCCAAACCCTTACTCTTATTAATATTGTTGTTGTTGTTGTTGTCCTAACAAGATAGAAACACAGACTTTTCTGTTGCCAGAGGAATGTCAGCCAATAGCCTGAACACACTCCCAGGTCAGAGATACTGGCCTTCAGCCACCAGAGTAATTCTCCAGAGGACAGAGAGTAGGGTCAAATTCTGCAGAAGCCAATATAAGAGAGGGCGGCTGAAATACAATAATTCAAGGTCCCTGCACTAAAGAAGAGAGGGCGGCTGAAATACAATAATTCAAGGTCCCTGCACTAAAGAAGAGAGGGCGGCTGAAATATAATAATTCAAGGTCCCTGCACTAAAGAGGCTTCTGATCTAATTGAAGAAAAGTGGTAACAGAGAACACTTGGGCTGTCAGCACTCAGTTGTGTGGCTTCAGGCAGAGAGCTGGCAGAAGAGATGCAAGAAAAGAATGTGTGGACATGAGCTGCCTCAAGACTGCAGGCACCACAGGGCCTGTCACAGTCCTTTTGGGATGGATGGCCTCCCTGCCCAAGCCTCTTCCCCTTCTACCTACCAGACACAAAGGTTAAAAAGGAAACTGAAAACAAATCATCAATAGGCTTCTCAAACCGATTTAGATAAACTGGCTAAAAGAGAAATTGGAACAACTACAAAATTAATTGCTTACTGGATGCCCTTACAAAGATAGTCCTTCATATCATAACTGGGTACCATGTGGCTACTCAGGGCTCACAGCAACATACAATACCTTAAATCATCACAGCTACAATTATTTTTTGGTTGTTTCAACCATTTTAAAAGGTCTACACAGCCGAAACTTTAAACAAGATAAAGTCTTGCACTGTGTCAAAGTGTATGTAGTACCCACACCATATGCAGCAAAATGAATGAATAAAAGAACAGTGGATGCCATCAAAAACGTAACTATGATATTTATGCAGCAGCATATTATGGTCACTGTTTAACAGATATTTCCGTTGTATTTATTCAACACCAATATTCTCTTTTCCCTAAAACACTCTAAATTCATGCTGCAATAATATACTCTAACAGTCGAAATTTCTCAAGTGGTAGTCTTATTAGGTTGAACTATATGAAAATGTCATTTTGACCTATAAAAATAGTATTTCCATGTGGTTCAACCTAATACATCAGCAACAAGGAAGAAGAAACTTTAGAGCTCTTTGAAAGAGTATTCACCCCAAATTAAATACAGTGCCATTCAATCCTGAAATCCTATAAACTGTCTCAAAGCTTGTCTTACAAACTCATCAATTTCAGTTCAAAATACTAAGGGGAAACTGGTAAAAATGAGGAAGAGGTTTAGAGCAGGAATCCGGTAACAAGGCTCTCGGTCCCACTAAGGCATGAACAGAAACCCCAAGGAGTGGCCTGTCACAGCCCCACCATGAAATTAGATATCACAAACTGTAACCCACAGACAAGCTTTATTTGGTCTGCCCAGTGGGTTAACAAAATTAACCCATAATTTAAAATTCATGTAATTTTATATAAAAACCCATTTTTCTTATAAATCAAATAGTCTAGTAGCAACTGACGCACACACTTGTGTGGCAACAATACAGAGCCTAAGAGTGGGGCAGCACCCCCCAGACCATGCAGTCCCCAGCCCTGCTGATTACCCCCCCGACGCTCTGGCTGTTAGCTGTGTTTTATTGGCCCACTGTTACTGTTGATGATTTCGTCTTAGACCTGGCTCACTTTTCTCACTGACATGACCTATGGGGCTATATTTGAATTTGTAACCCTCCACTTTAGTCTCCTTACTTCAGAGTGAGCTGTTCAGAAACATCAAAGGACCAGTGTTTGATCAGCCTTCCTCCTGGTCTTTGGCCATGTCTTACATGAGATCAGCTGCCAGTTCCTATTCTCTCGGCCCTCCCTGGGTTGTACTCTTTTACTTCAGATGGCAAAAGAAGATACGCATGAAGATAAAAATGGCAAGATTTCCACTAAGATCAGATTAGGTCACAGGAGGTCACATTCCAGGAGAGCCTAACATTAAAGCAAATGTTTCCTGAGCTTCACACTGTGTCTTCAAGTACTCTGCTGGACTCTGGAGATAGGATTCAGAGACGCTCAGGCATTCAGGCAAACAAGGAAAATGCAATGCAGCTAGAGATATGAACAGCCAGGCAGATACTACGGACTGAGGAGCGCTGACACAGTATAGGGGGAAACCTGGAAGGCTCTGAGAAGAGGTGGCAGATGAGTGAGGCTTGAAAGCCTGCCCAGTGGACGAGGGAGAGACAGACAGGGAAGGTCTGGTTCAAGAGTGTGGGAGCTGCAAAGTGGGCAGGTAGACAAGATCAGGTCACCAGGGTACCTAGAGAGGGGCTCGAAAGGTGTTCTATACAAGACAGAAAGCTAGTGAGGGCTATAACAGAAGGAAATATGACAGGCAGAGGAAAAAGAAAACACATGTGACAAATATTATAATAATACAGATAGATTACTTATTTCTCCTAGTTGAGCAACTTATCATCTTTATACAACAAGCCAGAATTATTTTGATTCAAATATTCCCACTAGTTTGAGAATCACTGTTCTAAAAATATGGTAATTAATGCGAGTGAGATTGATAGTAGGAATCACTTTAAAGAAAATGTTACACGTGTGTGAATGCATGTGTGCATATGTGTGTGTTTTCACACACACACACATACATGAAATTAATTATATGTAATGCCAGATCCTTTTATTATGTATGTATGGGGAGTGGGCAATTTATTCCTTGTTTTTACAAGAGGACAAAATAAGAAACAAGGTTTGATGCTGATAAAAATGTGAAATATCCACTAGTACTGAAGACCTCATTAAAGAGTTTTTAAATTACAAATGAAGGTAAGGAAGGAAACTGAAGGAGGACATGTCTTTTAGGAATCGGTCTTATTCTATTAATTTAAACAACATTACTGTTTGATTAAACTATGATCTGAAGAATTAGGATAGCTAATCTGACACCCATTCTACTGATAGGTATTCTATTGAGAACACCTACCCCTTATCCACAGCTAGAAAACCATAATGATGACCTATTAGAAAGGTGACGATCACCTCCACCACCACCACCAGGAAGAATAATGTGAACTCTTAAGTATAATGCTTAAGCTATGGAATGACTTTTCTGAAACAAGGAATAGCATCTTCCTAAGCTTGTGAAAAACATTCTTCCTTTCTTCAGGATGGTAATCAAACTAAACATTTGACCTGGGATCGTAAATTCTGAGAATTTTTTTTTAAGGAACCAGAAGTTATTTGAAATATATTTGGCTCCACATATTCATTTAAAACCATTACTCTGGTTATTGAAACCACAGGCTGTAACCTCTCTAACCAGCCTCCAATATATCAATAATGCAGAATCCAACCTTTGCCTAAACAGAAAATAAAAATATACACTTCAACTCCCTAAACTGTAAAATTTAACCATATGACTAATAAAAATTGTATTATTGGGCAGGAAAAAACCTGTTTGCCATGAGTTACACCCTTATATTATTGTAGTACTTACAATATAAAATTGACATTATAAATATTATCTCATGACTTCTCAAAGCACCTTTGGAAGCTAGGCCAGGCATTTATTACTTTCCTCGTTTCAAAGATGTGCAAGTTCAAGTTCTGAGAGGTACAATGTTTTGTCCAGGGTCACAGACTTAAATACTGAGTCAAAAACTTAATACCTGCCCACTCAATTGAGGTCTAAGACACTGGCCAGGCTATTTCTGAGCTTCCACTAATCAAGCCAAGGGGCAGAGCAGAGAAGCTCTGGGGTCACAACAATTGAAGCTCATTTCCTGGCTTTGCCTCTTGCTGTGGGTGATGTTGGGCATGTTGTTCAATCTCGCTAATAAGGTTCCTCTCCTGTACAAAGGGAATAACCGGGTTTGGGGTTAAGGTTATGAAGAAGCATTAGACACAAGCCTTGCCTTCATGGAGTTTACAACCCACTTTCCATCACTCCCAAATATTTATAAAACAAATGGTCAGAGGTCAACCCCCCCCAAAAAATATGCTAAATCTCAATGTGAACCAAAATATACATAATTTTAGGCTATACATATCAAGTGCAACTTTGAAAAGAGAACTTTAGAGTAGTACCTGAACAACCTGAATGAACGACTGTGTGCTTTGCATTCCAATACCTTTGGGATGTGACTCCAAGCATGCATTAATGAAGTGCCCTATGACGACAGTGACCTAATTTTATTAAAAAAACAAGTAAATTGTATCCAGTGAGATAACTTGTTTCTTTCCCAAGGCCTCCAGGAAAGCTGTTAACAGTGTTGGAAAACTCTCACTCACTCCCTCCCTCCTTCCCTCCCCACCCCCAAGTTTAAATTGGGAAAGATTCTTGGGTTAGAGGCAACTCCATATGTAAGAGAGGCTGTACCTTTCATCAGAAACTTCATATTAGATGTTTTTGTGAGCATTACATCTTTACCACTGAAATTTAAGGATACTGCAGCAGTATTCCCATTATGAGCTACTGGCTTAGCTAGAAAACTTAGTAGAAAAGTTTTCTTTTCTCTAAGATCTGAAATTCTCACAATTTTGGATATGAGCCTCTAAAAAACAACCAGAAGGTGGAAGACAGAGACAACGGCTGCCACCAAATAATCACTCCACAAAATGATGAATAGCTGCAACCAGGGAGCCGGCACTTAAGTGGCATTCATCTTGCAGATCTTGATGAGAAGGGCAATAAGGAGACCCTGTGCAGCCAGAGAGAATGAAGGCACAGCTGTGTCCCAGTGGGTACACCTGCTGCGGTGGGTTTCCCCCAGTTAGGCACAAGGGGCTCGCCAAGCATGCTGAGGTCGAACACAATGAATCCTAAGAACAAGACTATGTGGTAGCGGTTCAGCAGTCCTGGATACTGATCCTTCCCCAGTCCTTCCGTTACGCTTCGAGGGAGACAGCAGAGGGCTGGACATCCAGCGCACCTGAGTGCGAGCCTCTACTCCACCATTTATAACCTTTCTTCCTTGGGACCCAGAATCGCAGTTCTCTCACCAACAAAAGCAGTTTAAGAATAAGTAGTAAGGTTTTTGCTTAAAGACCCCAGCCCAGGGCTCAGCACAGAGAAAAGCTCAACTGTGACAATAATTCTCAGGTGTGAGCTAACTAAGATCTCCCACCACTATTTTTCTGGGTTGCCAAAAGGTAAAAGGAAAATCATTTGGAGAGAATGCTAAACTATGGTCTCTAAAGCAAGAAAATTCAGGACTCAGTAGGGAGGGGGCAGAGGAAGAAGAAGAAAAATATATTTTATAATTTAAACAGAACATCTGATGATCCATATAGTTCAAATGTAGCCCCATAAGATTAAATGATAAATGGACCAAAGGTTACAAAATTAAGTATCTGCAGGATCAGACAGGTAATACTCCCAAGTGAGGAGGCCCAGGGATGTCAACAGAGAATGCTGTGAGCCGATACACCGGAGTACACTTCCCATAAGAGGCAGCTAATATGGCTGAACTGTTCACACTCGCTGTTTGCAGATCTCATTTCAGGACAGGATCCCAATCTGGGTTATGTGAAATTTCCTGATGTTTTCAACATTGTTCAGGCCAAACAAAATGAGATCTTCAGTTTAGAAGATTAGCAGCTCCTTCACCAGCTGGACAAGGGAAAACAACCCTACCCCTACCCGCCCCCCACTTCCTTCCCTCCAAAAGTAAGCTCCAGAATCGTTCTTCAATTTTCTTCCCGGGCAGTATAATAGAACTGCAGCTTCAGTTTCAATCAGATCTGAGCTGAACGCTGACTCTACCCATTACTCGCCATGTGAGTCAGGGCAAGTTAATTATGTGTCTGAACCTCGGATCTTCCCACCTGGGGAAAGAAAAGGGAATAAAGCACCTAGGTCATAGAACTGCTCTGAAGACTGTATGAGACATTAAGCAACTAGTCCGAAGTCTAAGATAAAGGAGACACTCAGAACACCTTAGTCCTTTTCCATCACCCGCACTTAAAAAGCCAGCTTACAATCAACAACAGTTAACAAAAAAGTCAAAGGAGGATCTCAATGGATGGCTGAAAAAAAAAAGAAGAAGAAAAAAAAAAAAACAGGTCTCTAAGCATCGATACCATCTAACCTCAGGAATGGCTGTGAAGCTTGGGCCTACCACAGACATCACATTCTTGAGTGGTTTCATCAGCTCTCAGCTGGGGGAGCAGGAGGTAGTACAACAGGATTCCCGCCCATGAACAAGGTCCTGGAAGCAAGCCATTACTACCGCTGAAGCAACCCTCATTGCAACACCCTGCAGGCGCTGGGACATGCACAGGATGCTCTGAAGTCAACCACACGGGGAGCCCTGCAGCTTAAGTGCAGAAGGCAGGCAGATGAGGCTCAGAGATAACTGAAAGAAAGGGCAAGCTCTTAGAGCAAAAAGATTAGTCAAATGGCTCCTCACAGGGCGGCTGAGACCACAAACCACATAACAGTATCAGCATAAACAAGGTGGCAAGAACTTGGTTTGCCTTGTGTCCAACCTATTATTCACCAAACGGATTCCATTGTGTCCCTATGACACAATAACAAGACAGCCCCTACCCTGTGCAGCTATGCAAGCTGCCTCATAAATAGCCTCATTCTAACCTTGCAGTCAGCCTTTAAGGGACGGATCATCATATTCATTTATACATGAGGAAATGGGAGGGTCAGAAACCTGGAAGGTAAGAGGGCTGAGGTTGAAACCTAGCACTCCAACGCACTGCTGCCATACTTGGCTAGGAGTAAGGGCAAGGGTTTGTTTTTTTGTTTTTGTTTTTTTCTTTAAGCCAAGCAAGGAAATATCATTGTAAACGCCACGCATTAAATGAGAAGCTTAACAAAATCTTCCATCAGTCCTGTACCTCTCTACCTCCCACCCTTTCTCTCCTTCCCATCACAGGCACGCTTTCTTTGAAATCCTTCCCTCACTTCCTCACCTCACAAACATTACTCAATCCTCTGTCAATAGGCCTCTGCTTTTGCCCTACGCCACCCCCCACCCCGACACATACACACACACACACACACACACACACACACACACAGAATACCACACGTGCAGCCCTGGCAAAGATGAACAGTGACCTCATTATTAACTGAATCCTATCCAATGGCAATTTGCTGTCCTGTATCACTTGATTTCCCTGCAGGATAAAATGAGTCTTAGCTTCTCATTTCTTAAACTCTCTTCTCGGTTCACATGACATTACTCTCTTCTAATAATTGCCCAACTCTCTGGCCACTCCTTCGGGCAGTTCCCCTTCCCTAAGACTGCTCCTTAAAAGCATCTACATCAGCCCTGTCCCATTCTCGCTCTACTGGATAGGTTCATCCTGGGCAATCTCATTCCATTCCCATAGCTTTTTCTGTAACTGATCCTCTGTTGACCTTAAATGTGTATCAGCAGCCAGAAGTATTTCTCTGAGCTCCAGCCCTGTACCTTCAATTACCTAGTAGACATCACATGAATAATATACGTGAGCATCCTGAAATCAACAAATCGAAAACTGAACTCCACTGATCCCTTTATGTGATCCTCCTCTCATTTTGGCCCTAACATCCCAAATACCTGGGAGGCCAACACCCCCTTCTCTCTTTTCAGCAACATCAGCAGCCCCTAATTCCTCAACATACCTCAAATTTGTCATATCTCTCCATCACTCAGTATCATCATCATCCTCAGACTACCGCAGCTTCTTTGGCCACACTCAGCATTTGCACATGCTCCTTTCCCATCGGACCTTCGGCAATCCTGCCACAGTACCAGTATCGCTGCAGCCACAGAACCTCCCTGATTCCCACTTCCCCTCATCAGGGTACTCCTCTCTATTTCCATAGTATCCCAAACCTCTCATTTGTACTTAGTGGTCTCTTTACTTCTAGATCCTCAACTAGACGCTCAACTCCTTAAGGGCAGACACATACGTACTTTGCGTTTCACTACCTCCTATAACAGAAGACAGGCCATGTGCTGTTATGTACCTTGTTATGTACCTCTCCTGGTCTTGAAAACCCATCTATTGTGCTGTTGAGTTGCTAGCCTATTTGTATTCCTTTTCCTTTCTGTGCACTCTTTTGCCCTTTTTAACTTCATTGAGATATAATTTATATACCATAACTTTTTTCCATTTTGAACATACAATTCAGTAATTTTTTAGAAAAAATTTATAGTTTTGCAACCACCACCACAATCCAGTTTTCATCACCCACAAATAAGACCCATCATATCCTCACACTTAATCTCAACTCCCACCCTCAGAGCTCAGGCAAACCCTAATCTTTCCACCTCTATAGAGTTGCCTTTTCTGAACATTTCATCTAAATGTTACATAGTCTTTCATATCTGGCTTCTTTCCCGTGCAAAATGTTTGAGATTTGTCCATATTATAGCTGCATTTCATTCCTTTTTATTACAAAGTAGTATTACACTGTATGACTATACCATATTTTGTTTATCCATTCATCGATTGATATTTAGGTTGATTCAACTTTTAGCTCTTATGAATAATGCCACTAAAATATTTGCATACAAGTCTTTGCATGGGCATATGTTTTCAATTCTCTTGGGTAGATACGTATGAGTGGATACCAGACTTTTTTTAAAGTGGCCATATCATTTTAAATTCCCACCACCAATGTATAATAGTTTCTGTTTTTCCACAACCTTAGCAACACTTGATATTCTCTTTTCCCTTTACAGCCATTCTGGTAGGTAGGAAATAGCATCCCATTGTGGGTTTTTAAATACCCCTAATGACTAATGATGCTGAATACCTTTTCATGTGCTCTTGGTGAAATGTCTATACAAATCTTTAGATCATTTATTTTCTAATTGGGTTGTTTTCTTATTAGGAAGTCGTAAAAGTTCTTTGCTTATTCTGAATACAAATCCTTTATCAGAAATGTGGTATTTAAATATTTTTCCCAAGTCTCTTTTCTGGGTCCTCCTTAAGAGCTGTCTCTCTCGCTGCTGCTTGTGGCTCACCCACTTCTAGACACTGCTCCTCTTCCAGTGGGGGTAAGCCATACTGGAATTCTTGTTATTGAGTAAGGTATAATACGTGAAGCCAAGAGGAAGAAAACCAAGGTAACTTGGGAAGAGAGAAATGTAAAAATCAAGATGTGTTTGTCAGGCAAACTTCAGGAAATGTTCCCATAAGAAGCTCGATTCGAGAAAAAAAAAGGTTTACTGAATCCAAGGATCATTATTATGAAGATTAGAAAATGAACTGCTTCAATCATTCTTCCTGGTAAACTTTAATAAGTAAAAACAAAGTAGAGTTTCACCTCCTTGCCTTACTCTAAAAATCCTTCAACACTGGCACCCAAAAAGGAAAGACTCTTTAAGAGCCCTAATCATTGTCCATGCTCTATTAACCAAAAAAATACTTTTTAGCACCGGATAAGTACTACACACTGTAGTGATTCGACATAAGGCATGGATACGGTACCTAAATTCTCAAAGAGAGGATTTAGGCAGGGAAAGGAATCTTTACTAAAAATTTTCAAGCCATTTTTATCCATCTACTACCAAATCTAGCATCTAAACATCATGTGATACTAGAGAACAGAAAAGATGGGCAAAGTAAAAGATAAAGAAACAAGTGCCTCTCCATTTGCTGCCAAATTCTTCAATATACTTCTGCCTGCAAAGTGCTCTTTCCCTGTTGACTCAGCCAGTGTAACTGCTTACACCAGCCAGAAATCTGCATTGTACTGAAGGAGATGAGGTTACTTGGGTCTCTGTGCAGCTGTACAGTCTATGAGCAACATCAGTAAAGAGACAGTAGAGTCTCACATGGTTTCGTGAGCAATAGTGTGACTTCCCCTATAGCAAACCATTCATTCCATAAAACCATTTGACTTTAGCAGCACACTTGCCAAAACAGTTCTCAAGATTTCTTCTTTTATCAACACCTCAGAGAAGCCAGAAAACACAGAATAGACAGGGCTGCTTGAAGGAGAAGTGGGGGAAATGTTTTACAGCATTCGATGATACATGCACATATGATCTCAGTTAATCTTTATAAAAATGTGTGGAATCTGAAGCTTGGAAAGGTTCAGGAATTTAGCCAAAATCACACGCCCATCACTCAAACCCAATTAAATTACTCATTCCTAATCACACTTTGAGATTGGATGGAATGCAGTTATCACAGAGAAATACAGGGACTTACAAGACAAACATTCAAATGATATTAAATTCTTAAGGGAAATCTATGCTTGAGGAAAACATAGAAGCTGGCTCACATAAATTAGAGTCCTAACAGTGATTTTCTAGGTTCTTAGGGCAATTCCAGAAAGGTCAGGGGACTTGAGAGAGGTCACACAGCTGGTTAGTGTAAACCCAGAACTAGAACCCCAGAGATTATTACTTTTTTTAAAGATTTTATTTGTCAGAGAGAGAGAGACAGAGACAGAGAGAGCACAAGCAGGAGGAACAGAGGGAGAGGGAGAAGCAGGCTCCCTGCTGACCAAGGTGCTGGACGCAGAACTCGATCCCAGGACCCTGAGATCATGACCTGAGCCGAAGGCAGATGCTTAACCGACTGAGCCACCCAGGCGTCCCGAACCCCAGAGATTATAAGAATAGGATACTAAAAGGATGTGAGCTTATAAAACATGCTTATATATATCAGTGCTAGATTTTTTTTTAAAAAAGGCATTTTTTTAACAATTTCCAATTGCACATAAGTCCCATCACAGATGCATTTATTATATGCTCAGGTTAAGGGGGGAAAAGGAATTCAGTAGAAGCAGGGATGGGAAAATATAAGCTACCACGTCCTGAGTGCATTCCTAGACCTAGGTTCTGATAACTGTCTTTTGGACTATTTCACATAATCCTTATTACAATCTTGTAAGATGATTATTATGATTGTCATTTCAGAGATGAGGACACTGAATCACAGAGATATTAATAACTTTCCCATGGCCATACACAGGCATTCAGATAGACAGCATACACAGAAATGGCCCTTTCTCCATGGCAGGCTGAAAGAGGACACAAAAGTATGCAACTCTTCCTGTGGCACATCTGTTTGTATCCAAAGAGTATGCCTTTTCTGAACTGTGAAAGCATATACGTATATTTTTAAAGAAAAGATTAGGGCACCTGGGTGGCTCGGTCGGTTGAGCGTCTGACTTGATTTCAAATCAGGTCATGATCAAGCCCCACGTCAGGCTCAGCGGGGAGTCTGCATGAGATTCTATCTCTTCCCCTCCCTCCACCCCTCTCCCTGCCCACACTCTCTATCTAAAATAAGTAAAGGGAGGGAGGGAGGGAGGGAGGGAGGGAGGGAGGGAGGGAGGGAGGGAGGGAAGGAAGGAAGGAAGGAAGGAAGGAAGGAAGGAAGGAAGGAAGGAAGGAAGGAAGGAGAAAGAAAGAAAGAAAAAGAAAGAAAGAAAGAAAGAAAGAAAGAAAGAAAGAAAGAAAGAAAGAAAGAGAAAGAAAGAAAAAAAGAAAAAGAAAGAAAGAAAAAGAAAGAAAGAAAAAGAAAGAAAGAAAGAAAGAAGAAAGAAAGAAAGAAAGAAAGAAAGAAAGAAAGAAAGAAAGAAAGAAAGAAAGAAAGATCAAATTACTGTTTACATATTCCTTCCTAATTCCCGCCCCCCTGCTTTTTTTTGGCCCAGGACTCAAGCCAGGAATAACCTATGCCGAACCCTCCCCTCAGTCATCCCCGAGTATTTCCTGACACGTATTTTTGCTTACAGTCCATCACAACTAAAGAATGGGGCTCAACCTGACACTTGCAAAATTACCAGGTAAGCCATAGGAAAAAATGCACAGAAAAATCTTCCTTGATCAATAACTGTTATTTATACCTTATGACAACTTGGGGATTTTACCAGCTACTTAACCAATTAACATAATAAATCAGCATTTAGCCTGGCCTTTTGTTAAATATAAAACAGCAAACAGGTAGATCAGCATCACTGAGAGAAATTTAACTTGCTATTGCTTAATTCTAAGCTTTGTTTCACCTACAGACCATCTCAAAAGGGACAAGAAAGATTAAATTAACATTTGTGGAAGATTTTTATACCCAAACTAAAATACCTATTACTTTCCAGGGGTAATAGTGTAAAAACTAAGGTTCACTGAGGTTTCTCAGGAAGCCAAAGACCACATCTTCCTCCTCTCCTGGGTAACCATTTCAACAATGACCACACAAGTGTAGCTGGGCCATGGTAGTTGCACCCTGTAATCTGCATGACCTGTGTGTTTCATTCCTACCAGGCAGGTAGAGCAATGACATATTGTTGATACTTTCACATTTTGTGCCAAAGAGGGACACGCCCCAATGAGCAATAATGCAGCTGCACCAAAAGCAAAAGGACCAAGATACTTCACCACTCTATCATTTGTAATGTGGCTGCAATTGAGACAAATTGTAATTAATGACTTAAGTTACAGAGTGAACATCTACAAAAGTACTAGAGACTGTCCTGGAAATAATGTTTGCAGAGAATTTACCTCTTGGGAGATCTAGCAAAATGGCTACTGTTTATTTCCTTTTACAAGGTTACGAAGCGACTAAACCAGCACGGTCCAATAGGACTTTCTGCAATGACACCAATGCCCTTTATCTGCCCTGCCCAGTACAGTAGTCATATGTGGTTAATGCTATGTATTAATACAAAGCCCATGCATTTCTCCAACACATCAGCACAGCAGTCCATCCCACACCCTCAACACCCGTACTACAATACCTCTCTCACACACAGGCTGGTACCAAATGTTAATTTACTATAGAACTAGAGTTCTTAGGTCATTGCCTTTGTTGATCTAATTTAAAAGGAGTTGGTGGAGGAAGAGCAGGAGAGAAATCTTCACCCTCAATTATCACTCTGTATCAAGCTCTGAGCTAAATAATTCAGGTAATAATGTCCTAGTAAACAAGGAGTGTGTGAGAAAATAGCCTTTACACTGTAAAAACACCTTCTAATTTTTCTTAATTGAATCACCAAGCTACCTGTCATTAAAAGCCTTCCCTAACTTTGCCAAGTTGTTTTTTTTTTTTATTGACAGTGAAGAACAACATGATAAAACGGCCTGGGTGAAGAGAGCCGCATACTTTTAAGGGTCATTGTTCCTGAGCAGAAATACTGGCCACAGAAATGCTTCTGAGCACACCCACTAGCTTTGGAAAAAAATTGGGGCAATGACACAGAAGAGAATAATAGAAGAATATAGCATAGACTTGATTCTTTAAAAAATCAATTAGAGAAAATTCTCTGTATGAAGTTTGGAGCCTTCCAGAGCAACTCACAGATGGTTCTTCCTGCTTACAAACAATTTTTTCCCTCTCTTCTACCATATTATTTCATAAAATAACCCATAACAAGTTTAACCACTAATTTGCTTAAGCTGCATTATAAATGTGAAATTTGTGAATGAATAAATAACCAAGCCCAGGCTTATCATACTAAATTAAAAAGTCCTGTATTCCAAAATGTTAATCCTATACATAAACTAAGGAAGCAAATACTATGAGGTGACATAATCAACAAGCTGAATACCAGATTCGCAAAACCACAGTAACCACTGTGGAATAAGGCCACTCATGCTTGATACTTGCCATTTATGAGACAGAGTATTCGTGAAGTATAATTTTTGACATTCTGATTTAAGACTCCATCTATAATAATCGTAATTGATCAGTAAATCATCATTTAATAAGAGTGCTTCTTCATACAATTCAAACTTTAAAATATAATGACACACTGAGCAGACACACAATCCTTAACCAACCCTGGGAAGTATGGGTCTTTCCATTCCACAGTGGATATGTACAGGAGATCCAGCGAGGCCACACTAGGGGTGAAATACTCCATGGCAAGCATGCTACCGTTTCCGAACCATTCTATTTCTACTTATAATGGCTTCAAAAACCATTCGTAATTGTTGTAAAGCACAGCCATCGTATCAGGATATGATGTGGCTGCCCCTTTTCAGTCTGTGTCCCTTGGCTGGACCACTTATCCTGATTAAAACTTACTTGTCCTCTCTCCATTTCCCACAGGGTTCTATTCTGGGTTAGATGAAAGTGTCCGCTAATAGTTTAATTGAAGAAATTAATTTAAGTACTTTCTTAACCCAGGTGAAACTGCACATCTTAGAAAGCTTCTAATAACATAGATGCTGATGGGGGTCTTGTGGGGCAGAAGCAGCCAATTTTCCAACACTTCATTAAGTTAAAATAGGCTTAAATGATACTGTTCAAGACAATATTTGAAACTGGCAAGGATAATATAGATGGCAGCTGAATCAGGCATTTAAAACTTATAAAGCTTAATAATACTATGGGTCTCATCCTAACAGGCTAGTCCAGGTATAAATTACTAGCCTGTGTAAGATATTTCAGCCAGGAAAACCAGTTTTTAAAAAACACTTGTAGCAGGGAATAAAAGGGAAGGAATTAGAAAGAGTACAAGGTTACTCGGGAAGAGCCTACACTTAAATTTTAGGCAGCAATTTAAGAACCTGTTTTTGGATTATAATCATCAAAGTATCTTCCCTGTTTTATTTCTTCAACGAAGGCAACCAAAATATATAATACAGTGCCTGTTATATAGGGAAATGAGGGCAAAATTAATATTGTTACCTCTAAAACAATATTGTTCCAAAACATAACTGTCATTATAGTAAACATGATTAATTAGTGAGAAGTAAAAATTCAGTAATGACCTTCTTTCTAAACTTACATCCCAAAAAGTTCATTTGAAAATAGTGTTAGTCCAGGTTTAAAAGAGAAAAAAAAAGAGGCAGGTGACAAAATATAACTGGATGGCCAAGAGATTTATTATTGGGGGATAGGCTTGCAAGGGATTGCAGACTGAAATGCAAGTCCTACCCCTATGCAAGAGAGGGGAGCAAGGAGGTTGAGTAGGAAGGTTCACACTACAGCACAGCATGAAGAAAGTTTTCACCAGACTGACAAGTCTTCCGGCCAAAGTCATTTGTCAGAGGAAACTCTTCTGTACCTGGAAAAGTCTTGTCTTAGTATCCTTCCTGTGCTCAGTTACTGACTTGGAGCAGCCTGTGGGAAGCGTCCATCAGCAAGAAAATGGTGGTGGACTCAGCCCTAAGCTACAGCTGTCCGTCGATTTCGCTCCCCTCAGTAGGAGATGCACAAGACCCATTCGCATGGTTGCCACATAAACAAGAGGCTTACACACCATGTTCCTGATTATGTGATAGAGTGGTATGGCATAGGCCTTTAACAATATAAACTAAAAATTCCAAAAAAAAAAAAAAAAGAAAGTAAAAGGTTTAAAATTTTTATCTAAGTGCAATATGTATAATGTAGCCTTGTAAATAAAAATAGGCATCAACCTAGAACTATATTAGACAAGTTGTCCTCCATTATAATAAACTTATCTATTAACAACTACCTATTTTTGTTTCTATTCCTAACAATGGTCCCTAAAGGCTCTTACATTTTGCCATGGGCAAAAACCTCAAAATAACCCAGGAGTTTTACTCTTTCTCAATTACTGATGATTAAACAGCTTAAAACTAAGAGAGATTTTAAAAAGATATTTCAGAGAGTGTGCCAAAGACAACCCTAGCCAGTGCCAGCCCTTTTATTTTCATTATAGGAAAATCCAATTTTCTGCCCCCAGATTTTACTGTTTCTATTTGTAATGATATCAAACACTAAATTAAAAATCAGGATAATTGTCATTGGTATATTAATCTTCATTTTCAAAAGACTGGCATAAAGAACCAGAAATACCACATTTTACACTCAAGGTACCTCGGTGTGTATGTGTCTGGGGGAAGGGGATGAGGACTTGGGAGAGAGGCCACCAATACTTTGGCCACTCAAAAAATTAAAAATGCACTACAGTAACTATCTAAATTGCTAAGACATTTTTTAATTTGCCCAAAACAGCAGTCGCCTATTAAGGGAGACTAGCAGTCTGTGCAGCACACATGTGAAGCTCTGACATGATGTCTCCCCACTTCTCCTACAGATAATGAGCTGCCCAGCCAAGGGAGTCACGCTCCAAGTAACATGAGCTATGGACCCGGGAAGAACACAACTGTTAACAACGAATTTGACACTATCGTCTTGCCTGTGCTTTACCTCATTATATTTGTGGCAAGCATCTTGCTGAATGGTCTAGCCGTGTGGATCTTCTTCCACATTAGGAATAAAACCAGCTTCATATTTTATCTCAAAAACATAGTGGTTGCTGACCTCATAATGACGCTAACATTTCCATTTCGAATAGTGCATGATGCAGGATTTGGACCTTGGTACTTCAAGTTTATCCTCTGCAGATACACTTCAGTTTTATTTTATGCAAACATGTATACTTCCATCGTATTTCTTGGGCTCATAAGCATCGATCGCTATCTGAAGGTGGTAAAGCCATTTGGGGACTCTCGCATGTACAGCATAACTTTCACGAAGGTCTTATCTATTTGTGTTTGGGTGATCATGGCTGTTCTGTCCTTGCCAAACATCATTCTAACAAATGGCCAACTAACCAAGGAAAATATTCATGACTGCATGAAACTTAAAAGTCCCTTGGGAGTCAAATGGCATGAAGCCGTCATTTACGTCAACAGCTGCTTGTTCGTGGCTGTGCTGGTGATCCTGATTGGATGTTACATAGCCATATCCAGGTACATCCATAAATCCAGCAGGCAATTTATAAGCCAGTCAAGCCGAAAGCGGAAACATAACCAGAGCATTCGGGTGGTTGTGGCAGTGTTCTTCACCTGCTTTCTACCCTATCACTTGTGCAGAATTCCTTTCACTTTCAGTCACTTAGACAGACATTTAGATGAATCTGCACACAAAATTCTGTATTACTGCAAAGAAATGACACTTTTCTTATCTGCGTGCAATGTGTGCCTGGATCCAATAATTTACTTTTTCATGTGTAGGTCATTCTCAAGAAGGCTATTCAAGAAATCAAATATCAGAACCAGGAGCGAAAGCATCAGGTCACTGCAAAGTGTCAGAAGATCGGAAGTCCGCATATATTATGATTACACAGATGTATAGGAGTTAAAGGCCACGAAGCCTCCTAATTTGTTTAAGTCAAAGTGTACAGTATGTAAATAAATGTTTCTTTTGATTATCCTCGCGTCAGCCTATCAAAATATGGGTAAAAGAGAACAAAAATGGTATGAAAGTTGGGGATAATTTGGAACTAAGAGAAACAACATGAAGGCATGCCCCAAAAGTGAGTTAAGAGAGAGGTGGAGTGTAGCCGAGTGGCAGGGTCATGACTCGGGTGTCAGGCGCAGACTGCAGAGGCAGAGAACACCAGGGCGACCCCAGCTCCCTGCAGCCATCTGCCAGGAAATGCTGCTTTGGAGCCACGTTGGAGAGAAGAGAAAGGAGAGAGAAACTAACTATGTAGCTATAAGGTTTAAGATGTGAGCTCATTTATTTCTGATATAACTGGGTACATATTAATTACTAGGCCTTCTGTCATTCCATCTGTGAATATGTACGACCTTTAACCATCATCCCTTCACTGTATTTACCAACGTCTACGCACATTAGAAAAGATTTGTAGTGTGCGGTACGAGGTAGCAGGAAGAAGATTCGACTATATTTTTTGAGCAATGTGTTTCAAAGATTAAATTCAATTAACTGATTTTAAAAACCCAGGCTATTTCAGAGAGGAAAAGTGTGACTATTAGGACAAGTGGATCTTGGATAATACACTATGTTTGCCATTATTATATTGCTATGCTGCTAAATCCTCATGATGCAAGGGTAGAGAAGAGAACATGGAGGCTTAGTTAATAATCAAATATATGTTGCTTGTCAAAAACTCATTTAATAGTCTTTATTTTAGAAAACCTGGGGTGCCTGGGTGGCTCAGTTGATTAAGCTCAGGTCTTGATCTCAGCATTGTGAGTTCAAGCCCCATGTTGGACTCCACGCTGGGTGTGGAGCCTATTTAAAGAAATTAAAAGGAAAAGAAAAACTATTAGCAAAATAGTCTTTCCTTTAAGCTATTATCTACCTTTAATAGTGTTTTCATTAGTTTAAAAATATTACCTTAAGTTGGAAGGATAGAATGCAAAAGATTAAGTCAAAAAAGCACAAGGGTAATGTTTTAAATCTTAGAAGATTTTCTTCTTCAAGATAAACCCTTGAGCTTTCATTCTTTTCAAATGCATCCGCTGCTTGAGTACTAGGTGCCTGATTTGTTCCTCACACTGTATGAGGAGCTGGGCAAGCATTAAAGCAGGAGAACCGAAGGCATGTTTGCCAATCGGCCAACAAAAAGAGGACAGTGTGGTTACTAGAGACAAAGCACACACATGCATAACACAGTGCAATACTTTATTAAACTCTTGTAAACTATCTGCATAATTCTAAAAGCTAAACTGAACAGAAATAAGGGCATGAGAATAACGTAGCCCGACAATGACTACCATCATATAGTGCACGAACAGAATTTGGGCACTCCTAAATTCCTAGTAGGTGAGTCAGGTTTGGCAGAAGGACTGGTAGCAAAGTGCTTAAAAGAATGATCTGAGGACCTCTACCGAAATTTCCATCTCTCCATTAAGATTCCAATTCCATAAATTCCAGGGGCACTCTAGTACATGAATTAATACACACCTCATTTGGTCACTTGCATTGCCAAACCCCCATTGTGTACCACTAGCTAGATTAAGATTAACTATGTTTTAGATGAGCTAATGTGAAAAGGCATTTTGAAAGGTTAATTCCTTCCTCAATTCTCCCCATAATGCCCAAGATGAGTTACAGCTACACTATATAAAAAGAAGAACCAACAGTGTGGCTGGGAAAATATTCTCGGAATAATATGTCTTATCCTCTCCATTCCCTATTTCTCTCTACTATGTCACAGCTCCCAGTCAAAAATCTCAAAATGATACTACCCACTTCACTGTGTAGGTATATGCTGTTAAATGCATAGTCACCATAGAACCCTCCAAAAAACTAAGAACGTACCATCTTTAATAACATCAAATGGCTCCACTTAGCACTCCTGAATTAACAAACACTTCTCCACCTTAGACCTCATTTAATCCTCTAAATTCAGGCCTCAATTCTAAGAGGACTTTAAAGTATTTTCAATCCCATTTTAATGTTTCTAAAATTAGACTGATGTATAGTTAGCTAGTGGGCACATTTAATGTGATGGTGGTTTTATTCTCTAAAATGGTATTAGTAAATCAATGGAACATCTTAACACACTGGATTAGGGAAATAAATTGGAAGAGAGCATTATCCCAATTTCTTAAAAAGTCATGTTACAAAAAAAACATCAAAATCATAATGTTTATATTTTACACCAATCCCCACATTGTAGTCACAAAAAATACTTCTGCAGGACAACCAAGAATGAATCACCTACATTAGTAAGATAAATATCTATAGGAATAATACTAAATATTGTGCTAGTATCAGAAGTTAATACAAAATATGATATTAATATTGAAGAAAAACAAGAATTCTCTTTTGGCTATTTTTAAAAATTAATTGATAATCTGGGGGCACAAAATGGCTCAGTTGGTTGAGTGTCTGAACTCGAGATTTCAGTTCAGGTCATGATCTCATGGGTGGTGAGACTGAGCCCCATGCTGGGCTCCACTCTCAACGGGGAGTCTTCTTGAGATTCTCTCTCTCCCTCTGCCCTTCCCCACAATCGCATGTTCCCTCTCCTCTCTCGCTCTCTCTCTCTTGCTAATAAATTTTTTAAAATTTATTGATAATCTGAAAATAAGTTGAAATCTAAAATTTCTTATATAAACTTTCTGGATTATATTCAGTATTTCAGGATCCTCTCATACAGCAATAAATAACATAGTTATTCTTCCTTTTATGCAGATAAACATATTCAAAGAATTTTTTTTTTCATTTTATTTATTTATTTGAGAGAGAGAGAATGAGAGAGAGCACATGAGAGGGGGGGAGGGTCAGAGGGAGAAGCAGACTCCCTGCCGAGCAGGGAGCCCAATGTGGGACTCGATCCAGGGACTCCAGGATCATGACCTGAGCCGAAGGCAGTCGCTTAACCAACTGAGCCACCCAGGCGCCCTCAAAGAATTTTTGAAAAGAAATATTTCTATTTTTCCTAAAACTTAAATTCAAAGAAACTGATCTTGTAGAAAATCTTCTGGTGTGTGCTTTACTACTCTGTTATATTCATTATACCATTTACACCACTCTATTCTCATTTCCATACAGTATACCAGTATTTTGTTTCTCAATGAAAGCATCAAGGGAATAGTCACTATGAAAATCCATAAATTTATATTAAATAGCTAAGGCAAAATTGTGTTTGTTCATGTGCACACACATATGTGCCAAAAAGAACACAGCCTAAACAGAAAGAAATTTATGATCACCATGAGGAAATCTGATCTACTAGGAAAAAATAAAGAAATGTGATATATTATGGAAAGAAAATAAGAAAAAGACAAAATAAAGTTTGGGGATCACTTAAATTTTATAAGACCTGCTTTTCCCCCAGACTAAACACCATTAATACAACAGCTAAGAAATTAATAAATCCTTACTAGGGACATACCATGTTAAAAAAAAAAAATTGTGTGGAACAGGGTATTTAAAATAGTCTTTCAATTGAAAAGATGCTCAACATCACTCATCATCAGGGAAATGCAAATCAAAACTACAATGAGATCACCTTACACATGTCAGAATGGCAAAAATCAAAAACACAAGAAACAACAAGTGTTGGTGAGGATGTGGAGAAAAAGGAACCCTCTTGCACTGTTGGTGGGAATACAAACTGGTGCAGCCACTGTGAAAAAGAGTACAGAGTTTACTTAAAAAATTAAAAATAGAACTACCCTATGATCCAGAATTGTACTACTGAGTATTTACCCAAAGAATACAAAAGACTAATTCAAAGGGATACATGCACCCTTATGTTTATTGGCATTGTTTACCATAGCCAAATTATGGGAGCAGCCCAAGTGTCCATCAATAGATGGATAAAGAAGATGTGGTACATATACATGATGAAATATTAATCAGCCATTAAAAAGACTGAAATCTTGCCATTTGGAAAAAGATGGATGGAGCTAGAGTATAATACTAAGAGAAATAAGTCAGAGAAAGACAGATACCATATGATCTCACTCATACGTGGAATTTAAGAAACAAAACAAATGAGCAAAGAGAAAATAGAGAGAGAGAGAGAGCTAAACCAAAAAACAGACTTAACTCTAGAGAACAAACAGAGGGCTACCAGAGGGAAGGGAGGGTGGGGGGCGATTGTGGAGGAAATAAGGAATGGGGATTAAAGAGTACACTTTATCATGATGAAAAGTAAAATAATATTTCAATATCCCGAAGTGAATTCTAAAAGCAAATATTTGTTAGGATCAAACATTTTCAAATTTCAGCATACTACAAGCATCTGGTAGATGCAGAATTATTTAACATACCCCCTAGCCCTCTATCACCATCTAGTGGTAAAGTTCATGAAACAGCTGAAGAAAACCTGTGTCCTACATAGAGCATGTACCTGGCTTAGCCCTTCCCTACAGTCTTCCTTCAGTCATCTTCAGTGCTATGTATACACACACACACACAAAGTCCTGGAGCTGCCTAGAAAAATGTACAATGGAAATGTTTGAAAAGAGTAATTAAGACCTTCAGGAAGTTATCTTACAGTTGTAAAAAGGACAAAAGCTAAACAGGCTAGGGGCGCCTGGGTGGCTCAGTTGTTAAGCATCTGCCTTCGGCTCAGGTCATGATCCCAGGGTCCTGGGATCGAGCCCCGCATCGGGCTCCCTGCTCAGCGGGAAGCCTGCTTCTCCCTCTCCCACTCCCCCTGCTTCTCCCTCTCCCACTCCCCTTGTTCCCTCTCTCGCTGTGTCTCTGTCAAATAAATAAATAAAATCTTAAAAAAAAAAAAAAGCTGAACAGGCTAAAACACACAGGATTTCATGGGGAAAACATTACAAATATTGATTATTCTTTCCTAATTGACATGCAGCAAAAATTTTTTTTTTAAAGATTTTATTTATTTATTTGAGAGAGAAAGCACGAGCAGGGGGAGGGGCAGGGGGAGAAGCAGGCTCCCCGCCGAGCAGGGAGCCCAATGTGGGGCTCGATCCCAGGACCCTGGGATCATGACCCGAGCTGAAGGCAGACGCTTAACAGCTGAGCCACCCAGGCGCCCCTGACATGCAGCAAAATTTTTAATTAAACATAATTTATCTGTAGTTTCAAAAGTACAAAAAATCATATTAGAGTTGAAGAGGAAAAGAAACAAGTCAGTGTTAAAATTTTTAATTTATTAAGAAACTCTGGGTATTCAAATGGCAACTTATGTTCTGAATGTTAAGTTTCTCTTATAAAGCATGATGATGAGATAAAAAATCATATGAAATGACAACAGTGGTATAACGCAGCTGGTAAGAGCACAAACTCTTTTTTTCTTCTCATTTGAAAACTCAAGATATGGACTTAAATTAGAAATTCCTTTATTTCAAACAGTTTCATAGGCAAACATTCTTAATATAAGTAAAGCGGCCAATTTCTCTTTGAATAATGGAGAACACCCAGTGGTTGCAGTCTGGCCAGTCTCCACAGCATCTCTCAGAAATGAGCCCCATGTCTGATCAAATCAGCCTAACTTAAGAGTAAGGGTCCAAAATAGTCACCAGATTTCCCAGAACTTCCAGTTCTATGTCTTGGTTTAGATGTTATAAACAAGACTTTCCAACAACACTCTGGACTTGTTTACTTATACACATATGCAGACAAACACATAGCACGTGTAACTAGAGCTAATAGACTTAGTATAATGAATTTGACTGAGGCCCTTAACCTGTGATGGTTTTCCAAAACCACATTCAGTGCTTAAGATTGTTACTACTAGCCTAAACCAAAAGATATTCAATAACATTGAAAGCACCTGTCAATTACCAACAATAAATACCTCTAAGTGTTTTTCAAAAAGCCTAAACCATATCATATGTGTCTTTAAATTTTTACATGTTGTTTTATGCAGCCAGAGAAATACCACCATTAAACACAATGGAAGAATGAATAAATATAAGGAAAGGTATATCAGGCTGAACATTTACATTATATAAATTTGAAATATCTAGAACAGAGCTTCTAAACCTCATCAAACCTAATATATTGTTTCTGTGAATATGATTCAATGTATTTTTAGTACATGGACATAGAAGCCATAGGTGATATGATCTATGTACACAGCTGTAAACACACACACACACAGACCTCACACTGCATGGTAGTGTGGGGCCATAAAAATAACTGTGCAAAACTGAAACTCTGCAAAGCAATTTTAACAATCAATAGAAAAAAATCAGAATTGTTTTACAACCTTTAAAAAAATGTGTCAAAACATTAAAAATGTTCTTATTGTTGGTTATAAATATATAGGGAAATGATAATACTAGTAAATTTAAAACACTGGAAATATTGAGAATTAAAGTGTTTTATTGCTTGGTAAAAAAAAAAACTTTTAAGAGTAGTGCTTGCCCTCTCACTATGTAATTTACAATACGGAGTAAACATCTTTGTCTATGCCTTGTTACCTTCCTTTCTAGGTGTGAATGGCTTCCAACAGTTTATCCCTTGAGCTTTTAAAAGTATGAATTATAGGTAACCCTGCTTTTTTGAAAGTTTCCATTACAGCACTTCACTTTTATGAAAGACCTCCATTAGTACTTATTCTTGCTTACCAAGGGAAATCCAAAGAGGATTTTCGCTTTTACAAAAAAAGGTGAAAAGCAAAAAGAGCAGTCAGAGTTCCTTTTGCATCAAGCCGTTACAGAGGCAGCAAACCCTGAGCAGTGAGCATGGTCCCACCAAGCTCCTTCCCCAGAAATTACAGTCAGCATCTCAGCATCAAGCCATGCTGGTTCTGAACCATGTCTGTGAGCACCTGTGCTTTATCTCAATTGATTTTGTGCATTCCTTAGCAGAATGTATCCTGAAGTATAAGAAAAGCCTCAAGAGATGTTATTTTTTGAGTCTGGTAATGCTCAGAAATTTTTCCACATAAATTAACAGTAACTGCTTCTTCACTTTACATCATTTCGACTTCTGAAAGGAACACTCTGACTTTCAGATAGTGGGGGAAAGCTGTATTTCAGAGAGTTAGTTCCTTTCTGTGACCTTTCTTGCCAGCCTCACTTGCTCTGGGACATCTCATCCTTTACATCACAACCACTTTTTCACTGATGTCAATAAGATCACCTGCACTAAGTTCCTCTAGCTGCATCCGAGAGGCTCAAAATTCCCAGTCAGCTATATCTTCTAGAACTCATTTACATTTGATTTGAATTTCACGTCCTGCATTATCACTTTTCATTTCTTTGCTGCTCTTTCATCTGTGTTGGTCATCTCTCACTGCTGATTATTCATTTCTATAGAATGTCATGAGGTTTATCTCAAGCAAACAAGGAGGCAACACAACAACACACTTTGCTGCCTGTGCATGAACTGAGGAAGAGAGATGCAGTTACCAATCACTCACAGACTTTGAAAGAAGCGACATGATTGGCCACTGATTGTGATGCACGTGTACTATTTATAGGAGAAACTGCAGATTGCAGAGCTAGCAGCCAAGTTTGTACTTTATGCAAGTACTCACAGTTAATATACTGTTGTAACTGCAATTTGAACACTGTTACTGGGAAACTGGTATTACTTAACTACATCATGATAATTCAAATAAGTGTATGTCAGAACTGTAAAACCGACTGCCTGCTCGGGTGTATATGAATGTGTGACTATAATCATAACCCTAAGGAAAAATAGAAAAAAAATCATAATAAAATGATATGTAATTTAATACCAAATATCATTAGTTCATTCAACACAGATGCTTGCTTGCATCTGTATATATAATTATGTGAATTCAACAGCTATAAATGTTACTTGTGACCCAAATGCCACCTACATTATTACCACTGGTGATGTGGCTTTCTAAAATGATATATAATTCTTGAGCAGATTCCAAAAAAAATAGAGTATTGAGGCAGCATTTATATTCCTGGGTAAGTGAGAGGTATATATTAAAGCAGCCAAAGATGTTTATATGGAAAACAGACAAATTCTGGGCTCAGATCTTTTATAAACAGGTCTTTCACTCATGGGAAAGTTTAATGGGCTATTCCCACAAGAAGCATGGAGCAAACCTTCACTGTGCAAAAGACTGTCTCATACTTGGTAAGATATCAAGCATCTATGGCCCTTCCACCAAATACTGAGATAAAAACAACTCCAAATTTGACAAAGTGGCCCTCTATGTTGTACTGCCTACCCTGAGAACCCTGATCCAGCTTCCTGAAACATCAGTGCACAGAAAGAAGAATATGTCTAAGGGTTCAGTCAATATAAAAACCCAGGCCTCTAGATACCAATAAGGCCTACATAAATTTGGAAAGGATACAGTATTAATCATAAATTAAAAGGCAATCTTTTTTATTCTCATCTCTTCATAATAAAAAAACAGTAAAAAGAGTGATTCCTATGAAGTCTGCATGCAAGCTTCATTAGAGGCCTGCTTTGAAGTTGAAGGTGTTCTCTGCAAATACTATCTGAAAGACAGCTATATGTACCATTGATAGCCCAAAAATAACAGGTTAAAAATAGATCAGGATAGGGGGCACCTGGGTGGCTCATTTAGTTACATATCTGACTCTTGATTTCAGCTCAGGTCATGATCTCAGGGTTGTGAGATCAAGCCCCGCACTGGGGATCCACACTGGGTGTGGAGCCTGCTTATAAATTCTCTCTCTCTCCCTCTCTTTCTGCCATTCCCGCCTCCCCCTCTCATTAAAAAAAAAAAAAAAGATAAAAGATATGTAATAATGATGATCAAAGCTTATAGAGTGCTTACCCAGTCACTGTCCCAAGCACTTTATCTAAAATGTGTAGTCCCGGGGCGCCTGGGTGGCTCAGTCGTTAAGCGTCTGCCTTCGGCTCAGGTCATGATCCCAGGGTCCTGGGATCGAGCCCCGCATCGGGCTCTCTGCTCAGCGGGGAACCTGCTTCTCCCTCTCCCACTCTGCCTGCTTGTGTTCCCTCTCTCACTGTCTCTCTCTGTCAAATAAATAAATAAAATCTTTAAAAAATAAATAAATAAAACGTGTAGTCCCCACACCAAGAAGTAGATATTATCTCCGTTTTACAGGTGAGGAAACTGAGGCACACCACCTAAAGGAATATGGCTGGGAAGTGAAGGGATGGTAGCTGTTTAGGAAGCCAGAGAGTCCATGCTGCTACCTGGACTGCATCACTTTCTCTCCCCACCTCAGGAAGGCTCCTTACCCCTTGAACTTGGTTAAAAGCACCACCATCCACCCGCACCTGAACTGTAAATGTGAGTGAGTCATCTTATGCACCTCTCCTTCCCTTACTCCCACGAACAACCCTACACCCAATTCTGCCCATCCACCCTCAGACATGGACAGTCAGGCCTCTGTCCCACCAGGCCCTGCACTCGGCTTAGCTCAGACCCCGAGGGAGGCTGTGTGGTCTCAGAGACAAGAAAGGACTTGGGAATAGGGCAGACCTGGATCCCAACTGTATGCCATGCTGAGGGAAGAAAATAAACGAACTGCAGGACTTTAAACTAATGGCCCCACTGCTGGAGGCCTTGAGTTTTCTGCTCCTTCCCAGCCTCTCACATACCATTTTCTAGTACTTTTACCACTGAATAGTTATTTTCTAATGAAATAAAAACAGCAAACATTTCTTGGGTACTCCCAATGCACCAGGCACTGTTCTTAGTAGCTGACCTGAATCCACCCATTTCATCCCCTAGTCAAATCCCTGACGAAGCACTAGCTTTACCCCCATGTTAGAAATGAAGAGGGTCAGTAATGTTCCCAAGGTGACAGAGTTCACCAAGGCTGTTTCTGGAGTCTGGACTCTGCCAGTGTGACTCGAGAAGCTCAGGATTTAACGGTGGCTTGATACTGAAATGAAATACATCAAGCTATTACTGATAATAATTAGCAAGGCTTTCAGTAGTATGTTACTAAATGCAATTAACAGAAATAAACTACATCAACACTGCAAATAAGGCTGGGCTTTAAGTTGAGAAGTTCTCTCAACCAAAGCCTCAATAATTTCTCTAATAAACATGAAAGATAACACTATTAAGAGAACATTAAGGGAAGCCATCAACTACGCATATTTGATCATTTCATTCTCTTATAATTAAGATGAGCATATAACTCATCTTAATGTCAAAACCTGGAAACTTTTGAGAGTGAAAGTGTCACTTACTGATGTGGCACAACAGTGTGGGCAAATCAGGATATATGGCCCCTACACTCATGACACATAGGAAAACTCGTGTCTATATTAGGATTGTGCTACCAGTTGAACAAGCAGCTTAGGACAAAGAGAAAGAACTCAAGGAATCCAGCCATCTCATCCACAAGAAGCCCCACTGGGAAGCTTCTTCCACCCAGTTTCCTTAACACAAATTGAACCCCTGGATGCTGAATTTGCAACTATTCAACAAAAAACCTCTAATGGATGCTTCCTGGGAGTGTGGGTGGTGGTTTCTAGGTTAGTATTCTTTGCTAACAGTTTTGTGTAATACCACAAGAAAGAACCCAGCCCATTTTGCTTCCTGAAGGAACACATTATCTAATTCTAGTCTAAATTCTTTCTATCCTCCACAGCAAAACCACCATGGAGCCTTCCTAGCACTATCAGCTACTAAGAGCAAAATTTATGATTGGTAGGATTTCAACAGATTTTTGAGACGGACGCTGCCTTCACCCTTCTGAGGCACAGGCTTCCATGAAGACAATAAACAAACAGGCTGGGCAGGAAGCAGAGCCACAAGAGGTCCCAGATGTGGGCTAACTTCCACAGCAGGACTAGCTAAACTCCACCTGCAGGAAGTCTGTGATGCTCCTGCAGAAAGGTTGAAGCCCCACCCTGTTCAAACCGAAAATAGGTTCCGAGTTAGCCTTCCGGTCATGATTAAGTCACACCACCATAACCACATGTCCTCATTCAACCGGCCTCATGATCCTTGAGGATGATAAAGCAGCAGCAAGAACGAAACAGAAATTTGCCCTCACTGATTCTTTCTTCTGATTATGCCACCTAGTTCATACAAAACAGCCTAAAGAATCACTGCTGTGCTCAAATTATTAACTAAGGAAATAAGCAGCTCTCTACAGCATTAATTGCCTAAAACCACAAAGAATCTCTCAGTCTGGCTGCCAAGGAAATTAAATCACTAGGGATAACCACACAACCCTCACACAATTCCCAAGTAGAAGCAAGTGTGCTTCGCTAACATCAGCATGCTGGACAGAGAAGACTGATGCCACATAATTTCAGGTGTGGCCTGCTCTGGGTGAAAAATGGAAAAAAAGAAACTACATGTGATCACCCACAATACTTCCTCTGACTTCAGTTAACCTCAGTCAAATTCTCTGAAGACTGCCCACAAAACCTTCCCCTAAACTGGCTAGGACGAGCACCTCCCACACCCACCACAGCATGAACAAGTGGCATCTGTTTACCAGAACTCTGGGAAAGTTTATCTAATAGAAATGAAGTAATTCTCGAAATTCTTAAGCCTCATTCCTGCACAATGATTCCACTTTCAGTGATGTCTCAAGGCTCATTTTCTTAACTTGTTCTAACAATTTCCTAAAGAGCTGAGCAGGTAGAACACTAAATAAAATACACAGTCTTATAAATCCTCTAAATTACCTGACCTAGGATGAATCAATAAGCAGATCAGGGCTTCAGTAACCTACAGAAAAGGAGCTCAAAATGTGCAGATACAAGCAATTACACAATGCCTCTGGGAGACTATTATTTATAAATATTCACAGTCCTTGTTTATAGATTATATCATCTCACTTATTTTTACCTACAGGATCAGAGCATCCTGTAGGGGATATTCTCTGCCTCCCCACATTTTAGTAACATAAATTCACTCAACATACACTTCTGAGTGCCAATTACAGTAGGGGGCACTGGGGATACCAAAACAAACCAACGACAGCCAGTACTCATTCTAGCCTGACAGGTTATAAAAACACAGACCACCTGGGATGAATACTAATACCCACCAAGGTATCAGGAACACTTCCAGAGACAGTGACAGTTGAGGCAAGTCTTTGGGAGTAGTATGATGATTATGAGAAATGGTGCTCTGCAGAGATGCAGAGATCGAAAAGAAAATGCCCTCTTCTACTTCCCCATTATCTTTCCTAGAAACTATACAGAGAAGAGGAAATATATGCACTAAAGTTTTTGTTAACAGTTAAAGTTCTCAATTCTTTGCTAATAACATCAACTGAAATTCATTCCTCTTGATTCTTAAGATTAAACACAATCTAATACTAGCAACACAGAAAATCTGTTTGAGGACTTCAACTAATTGGGATAAGGTATTCAACACATGACTCAACATTAGTGCCTACCCCAAAGTGAGGTTTTGTACAGTGTCTACAAAATATGTAAATATTGTGTATATCAATGCACGTTATAAACTCACTTCTGTCATCTTACCAGAAGGTGGACATATTGTACCAAAAATTTGTTTCTCCACTGTAATTCTCAAAGATAAATACACAAATACCAATGAATTCCTGTGCCTGTCACACTCATTTTGAGGGGTTAAAAAAATAAAAGCATTGTTTTAAAATAAAGCTAAGTATGTTTTAATAGCATAATTCCTATCACTCCACTACTCTCAATCAATGCACGGGTCTTGGCAGGATTTAATACTTCACATAGAGAAACACAAAAAGGTATGCCTGTACTCAGGTTTCCTTTTTTTTTTTTTTTTAAGATTTTATTTATTTATTTGACAGAGAGAGATGCAGCGAGAGAGGGAACACAAGCAGGGGGAGTGGGAGACGGAGAAGCAGGCTTCCCACTGAGCAGGGAGCCCGATGCGAGGCTCAATCCCAGAACCCTGGGATCATGACCTGAGCCAAAGGCAGACGCTTAACCATCTAAGCCACCCAGGCACTCCTGTACTCAGGTTTCCTGACAGATTATACTTTTTAAAAAACATCATCAATTATTTTACTACAAAGCACAAAAAAATTCAGGGCATCCTCAATTAGGAACTCCTCAGCAGAACAGTTAGGATCCTCCACATTATGCCCCACACCACCTTGGCTGACTTTCCAACCATTCGCACGGTTTTTTTAATCCCAGATTGAATTTCACCCCATTCTGTAAATAAAAGAGCCATTTAGTAAGAACCAAAGACCATCTCCTTCACAGACTCTTTTAGAGAGCCACTTCCAAACTCACCTCCTTTAAATATCTCTGTAAATTCATATAATGTTCATATTGGGCCTTGTACTAAAAATCCTCTGTCATTCTTATCTCAATATATTCCTCAATGTCCAGTAGAATCCTGCATGTAGTCACACCCCCCGCAAACCCACACACAATCATAAATCACTTGCCAGCAAAAACTTTTAACTTTTTTTTTTAATGATGTAAACCCAGTAAATGGCTGCTATGGTTAAAATAAATTCACTGAAATGTTCCTAACTATCTAAAGGCCCATCAATAGGGACTGATTAAATAAGTTATGGAATACTACAGAACTGTGAAAAAAGAATAAAGAATTTCTATACCAGGCTACCAGGAATAAGTCCCCAAGACAGCAAGTCAAGAAAAAGCAAAGTACATTAGTGTGTCTTTCCACCCAATGACGCAAATGAGGAAAATCTGAGATAAAACTATAGCAATAATGTCGTTTTTGTACTACTTAAAAAATTTAGGGGTAAGGAACAAAGTAGGACAATTATAGAACCAAGAAGTAAGAAAGTCAGCTTTTAAGGGCAGTTTACAACAGGCTGGATGGAAACCGACTGGAAACAATAACAGACATATTTAGGGATTACGTGTGTTAAACCCGCTCTATTTGTAGTACAAATACACAAGGGATGTTTATATATAACCAGTCTCAGCACTGACAAGTCAGAGTCCAGCCTGGAAGCAGTGCTGAAGAAAGGAAATGTATGTGTGCCTGTGAGCACGTGAGATGGGTGGAGGTGCCGTCATCTCTGGGGTATCTGGAAGGCTCTGAGAAAAAGATTAGTCAGGATGAAGTCCTACAGTACTTTAATCTTAGGGTTCCACAAAAGTAAATGGGAAGGGGTTGCAGGAACATAGAATTATGCAGCATAAGACAAAATAGCACAGAAGAAAACATTATTTTATCTTGTCTTATTACAAATTTGAGACAGCGCACGTGCACATACACACACACACACACACACACACACACACACACACACAGGAATGGTGAAGGAAGGGGCAGAGGAAGAGAGAGAATCTCAAGCAGACTCCATGCTGAGTTCAGAGCCTGTCATGGGGCTCGATCCCATGATCCTGAGATCATGACCTCAGCCAAAACCAAAAGTTGGAGGCTCAACTGACTGAGCCACCCAGGCATCCCTCATTTCTTTTTTTTTTTTTTTTTTTTTAATTTATTTATTTGACAGATAGCACAAGTAGGCAGAGCGGCAGGCAGAGGGAGAGGGAGAAGCAGGCTCCTATGCGGGGCTCGATCCCAGGAGCCTGGGATCATGACCTGAGCCGAAGGCAGACAATTAACCGACTGAGCCACCCAGGCACCCCCTCATTTCTTTTTTTGATAGTAAGTCCTGAAAGCAGGGAACATGACTTCTGCCTATTTATTATTTACTATTATTAATATGATTATTTTACTATTAATTTTATATTGAGTCTGGTATCTACTGTTGAGTAAAGCTTATGTGTGTTGCTAAACATAACAAAATATTTAATTTTAAAAATACATGAAAATCTGATCAATAGTTTGTCAGGATAAAATGTTTTTGCAAACATTAATAAGACATTTATTTCCAATTGCAAGAGAGAAAAATGTGTACAAGATAATCTTCACATTAAAAAAAAAATCTTCATATTTAATATAATCTTCATATTTAAGCATATCTACAAAATGCCCAGCATATACCTCAAAGAAATACAAAATGGTGACAGGGCCAATTTGCAATTCTGCATTGAAATACATCTGAGTCACCCACAAATATGCCTGTGTTTCCCATAAGCTCCACACACCAGGACAGCTGAGGCCAGTGTTCAAAACATGGGTGACACAGTGAGGGGCACAAAAAAAGGGAAGACTCCATTCCTAAGACTTTTCTGCTAAGAAGTGGGAGTAATGGCAGACAGTATAAGAACAGATTTACATCGTTCATTTGAATCCAGTGGGGGAAAAAACTGACGAGAGAATTGATCTAAAATATAAAACTAAAGGCCTCAGGAGAAGTCAAACATCATTGTTTTTGTTGCATAAGTGCCTTTCAATCCTCTTCCTTCCTCCTTGGGTTTCACCTAATCTTTGGCTGCTCTAGTCTTACTCTCTCACTAGGTGTCTGAATTCTCTCATAATTACCACCACCCTACTGGTACTCTGATCATTAAATTTCTGCTCTCAAGCCACATGTCTGCATGGGTGTCCAAAGCTAGAGCAGCAACTGATGAGGCACCCTGGCAGCTGGAGTGAGCTAAACAGACAAAAAGGGCTGGGAGGTAGGGCATCTGCCCAGAAGATGAAAGTTCCTCCAAATGTTATAAAATCAGAGGCTCCAAAACAGGAAGGCAGGGATGCTCACACATGGCCACGTTTCAGAATTACCTGAACACATCTGGAAATATAGATTTCCTGGGGCACCTGGGTGGCTCAATTGGTTAAGCGTTTTGGCTCAGATCATGATTTCAGGGTCATTGGATGGAGCCCCACATAGTGTTGGGTTAAGTCGGTTAAGGTTTCGGCTTAGATCATGATTTCAGGGTCATTGGATGGAGCCCCACATAGTGTTGGGCTCCCCAGTGAGCAGGGGGTCTGCCTGAGATTCCCTCTCCCTCTAAGCACACCTCCCCCAACCCCATTAAAAAAAAAAAAAAAAAAAAGATTCCTGAGCCAAAAACACAAGGATTCAGATTAGGTTCCTTTGAAGCAGGGTCTTGGAATTTGCATTTTTGAAGCTCCCCAGGTGATGTTGATGGCCAGTCAGATATATAAATAAGGATTTCAAAAGCGTCAGTACTGCTCAGAGTTCCTAGGGAAGCAGAGGGCAGAGAGGACCATCCAGAGGCCTAGGGGCAGCTCCAGGTGTCTCCTTTCAAAGTCTCTCAAGCAGGGAAAGACGAATCACAAGACCTGGCCTAACCACCCTGTCAGTAAGGTCCTATGGCCAAAAACTCTAAGAAGGCAGATAATCTATCTTGAGGCATGCAGTCTTAAGAACACAAGATGAACAGATAATTCACCAAGTTCTTCTTGGAGACTTACATGTTCATCTTCCGCCAGTTCCAAAGCAAATACAGCCTTCACCTCCGCCTCTACCACTTGCCCTGGCCTCTGCCATCCTTACCACATGCACCACTTCATCTGCCCGCCATCACTCTCTGTACCTTCCTCATCTCACACTAAAATTCTGTGTGCATACCATCAGCAGGTTCTGATGAGAAAATACACTTTTCCTGTGTTCCCAGCATATAACGTCCCAGTGTACCCAACTCTCAGATGCTTCACAGATTAACGAATCCGTGCTCAGTGTTCATTTGGTTCTAGGAAACACCTACAGGACTGCAGAAGGAAATCCTAAACTCTGGCTCTAAAGGCGTGCTCCAAAGTCCAGTCCCATCACCCCTTAGCTTGGACAACTTAAGTTTTCAGAGGCTGTATTTTCTCATCTGTGAAAAGGCATAGTTATCCCACAAATGGTTCATTTGTGAATTGGCTGTAAAACAATCTACTACAAAGAAAGTGCTCCTTAGTTGAGTGTGTATATCTGGGTTCTGATCCAATCCTTGGCAATGAGTATTCCTTGAGTCCCCAGCTTGCCATCTTTGCCCTGCCACCTGCCAATATCATTACGGACAGATGCCCCAGACTGGCTTCCTGCAAGCCAAATACAGTGCATAGTCAGGTTTTGTTTGGGCCCACCAGACATTAGGCTTATATTAATCTGAAAAAGTCTTTGATTTAGATAAGGGCATGCAAAATCAGGAGAGACATGAAAGTACAGTCAAGAGCACAGACTCCAAGAGCTACTCTGCCAGCCTCCAAATCCCAGCTCTAAGAAGTCTGGGCCTAACTTAACTCTGTGCCTCAGTTTCCTCATCTATTAAGAAAAAATGTTGGGGAGGGGGGAGAGTAGCTCACGGAGTAGTGAGAACTCAGTGACTTTAAGCACATCAAGTGTTCAAAACAGTGCACACAATCAACAAATAAGTTTCTGATTACACTGGCTCATCCACTGGACCCTGACAAGCTCTGGCCAAGTGGCAGCAGACCCCCTGGGTGGGCCATGAGCTCTCTACAATTCCTTAATCCTTGGGAGTCTCAGATAGGATCTACCTCACTTCTCTAGACTACCAACCATCACATGACCACTCATACAGGGCTATCTCTTTGGCCTTGGACTTAGCAAGACCTGGTACCAGGAGGAAAACAAGCAGCTCCAATTTAACTTAATTTCCTCCCAGTCATACTCAGTAACAGGTATGTAGAGCACTCCACGGTGAATGCAAGAAGCACAGGAGAGTATGGGGACAATTAATGGGTGCTTCTGAGACCATGAGAATAAACAGTGCCTCCAGCATAAATCAGGGAAGTCTTGAGAGCTGCAGCTAAGAGACTGTGAATGCCGGGGCGCCTGTGTGGCTCAGATGATTAAGCGTCTGCCTTCAGCTCAGGTCATGATCCCAGGGCCCTGGGATCGAGCCCCACATCGGGCCCCTGGCTCAGCGGGGAGCCTGCTTCTCCCTAACCCTCTCTCCCTGCTTATGCTCTCTCTCTCTCTCTCTCTGTATCTCTGTGTCTCAAATGAATAAATAAAATCTTTAAAAAAAAAGAGAGACTGTGAATGCCCAATCATCCATTTAATCAGCATGTTTACATCTGAAGGACTCTGTAGTGTGCCCGGTAACAACCAGGCTCTGAAGGCTAGTCCTTACCTACATGTATTTCCCCACCACATCACCCTGCAGCCAAAGCCAACAAGCCTGGAGACTGCATGCACACAGGTGTTCTTAGTCCCATCGGTCTGGGCAGCAGCAAGGACCACGTGGGCCCTGGGGAGCACAGAAAAATGGATCCCTCACATAGACCAAAGCCAGAAACCTAAAACCATCCATGGGTCCCTTGGGGCCTCTGCTCGGAGTATTAAGGATCAATAGTGACTATTAAGTTTGTGAGTGAGGCACATAATAAGAAAATGTGCTTCACGAGGGAAGAGACTTGGGTCTGACAGGGTCACAGCTCCATCTCCAGGATCTGGAACACTGCCCACCATATAGTAGGTACACAGACAGTATCTACAACAACACCTGGTTTATCATAAGCACATAAATAAGTACAAACAATTACTGTAACTGCTCATGTATATGTTTTTAAATCAAACCGAACTTCATGAGTTAAACCATGAGCCCATAATTTGGCAATGGGACAACCTGAGTGAACACACCTGAAATGTAGGAGCCCTTATTAGGTCTTCATGCTTTGAGTATCTCGGTGTCCCCTCATTTCTTCCTTACCACACTATAATGGACATGATAACTTTAGGTTTTTGTGTCTATTACCAGTTGTATATGTGTAGAGCGCGTGGTTTTCTTTCTTTCTTAATCTGGTTCTGAGTCACACACTTTGACACGGCATTTGTAGCCCAATTCTGATGTTTCCAAATCTAACTGCACACTCTTACTCCCTAGAAGAGATACTGGAACACTCTTCAGGACATGACAAACTATACAATACAACGTCAACTAAATAAGAGGCTCCTGCCTCTTGCTTTTAAAACAGTAACATAAGCAGCATAAACTAAGCAAACAGTGAACAAATGATGAGTTTAACGGAAGTACTACTCACAATCTATTTGTAATACTCAAATATGGAAAAGTTAATGTGGAAAAAAAGGGACAATAGCAGCACCTCTTATCTAACAGATGTGGCCGCTGATGTCAAAATGCTTATTTACTCAAATGCTAATTCTGCATTTCCAGGCAGCCCCAATTCCCACCTATTTGTGAACAGTGCGTTACCCTGGGCGGCCGCTGACTGTTTCCTCCTGGAAGGGGCTTTCAGACAGAACCACGTCTTACCTGCCTCACTTGCCCCCTGTCCATTCTCCACCTTGTACCTTCACAAGTTGATGCGGAGTTTACAAGTTTACAAAGAAAACCTCTTTAGATTGTTGCCTGGCTGTTCATTTGCCAAATGATGTGGTGATGTTGAAAAAAGTAGTAGAAAATTTCAAGGGGTGGGGGGGTAGGGGAGAAGCCAAGTTTTTTTTGGATCACTGAAGGAAAAGAAGTAGCTAGCACAGAGGCCAGCCTGACACCCACAGAGATCCAAACATCTCTCTCTTTCCATTTCCCAGCGTTGAGTAAGTTCTGACAGACCAACTGAGCAGTGACAGGAGACCGATTATTCTGTGGTTTCTGTCAAGTTCCTGATTTTCATCTGTTCTTGAAGACGAGCAGGAACTCTAACAGTCTTAATCTGGAGCGTACACGGAGACGTTCTGAAATGAATGCTGTTTAACTTGCAGACGTGGGCCGACAGGCAGGTAAGGAGACAGCTTTGCCGTGAGAGCACGTGAGCATGTGTGAATGGTGTAAGAGAACAGAAAGGATCTGTGAGCTGGGCAGCAACAGTGCCCGGCAACACTGGATGATCCCCATTCTCAGTAAGTCACTTTTTGTTTGAGAACTATAATTGGTTGCTATGGGATTATATTTGCTCACACTGAGTTTGGGATCCAAATCTGAAATTTTATCATTGATGACTACTTAGGATTTCCTATTGTGGCTGTTCCAATATATCTGTGAAGAAGAGATATCAAAGAAAATGCCAAAAAGGTGTTTATCCAGGACAAACATTGTAAGTTTGTTTGTGTGTATCGAAATTGCCTCTAAAGACTATAAAATCAATTACTGCAATATTTATAAGTTAGTGTGAATGCTTTTGTTTACAGTTGCACATGTGCTTAGTTATTACCTATATGTGTATATATATATATAGGTAAAAGCTTTCATCTTTGTTGTTATTGGGATAACTTAACCCTCATAATACCTAGTAAGATATTTATTTGCCTTTAAAGAGAATTATAAGCTGCAAAAACATCTCTCCTATGCATAGCAAAAATTTGAGTTAATATGCTACTTATTATGGTCTATGACTAATAGCTAAATTATTTCAAATACTTTAAACATTATGAATTTCAAATTACACACAAGGGAATTAACACAGATCCACACTGTGAGCATATTCAACCAATCTCATGCAATTCATCTAGTCCAGAAATATATTTTTAAGAAAGTACACCTTATGCTATGGAGAAAATGAATCAAAAAAATCACACTTGGGGGGTGGGGGGGCGGGTGCACCTGGGTGGCACAGCCGGTTAAGCATCCAATTCTTGATTTTGGCTCTGGCCATGATCTCAGGATCGTAAGATCGAGCCCCGCATCAGGCTCCATGGGGCCTGCTTAAGATTGTCTCTCATCCTCTCCCATTGCCCCTCCCACCTCTTAAAAAAAAAAAAATCACACTGGTAAAAAAATAAATTCCCCCCACACACATTGTACTTTACATATTCATCTTGTTAAAACAGACATGAAACAAAGTTTTTAGCACTAAAGAAAACATATATCACTGATAAGTTAAAAAAAATACATAATGTACTCACCATAAATACTAAAATAATATATTTTTATGATTTTTGAGCATATAAATTTTATACTTCAATAAAATCTATTATAAATATACATATGATAGTATGCACACACATACACAACTGGTAATAGACACAAAAACTCAAAGTTATCATGTCCATTATTATAGTGTGGGTAAGGAAGAAATGAGGGGACACCAAGATACTCAGAGCATGAAGACCCAATAAGGGGAAGTAGACAGGGTACGGAGAAAGAATTACTATTTGCTGAAATGTTATACTGTCCCTTTTCCACTTGAGGAAGCAGGTAGAGAGGATGTAACTATCCTGACCAACGCCACCCAGCTGATCTCACCATGAGCCTGAGCCCTCTGAGCAGATGGAAGGCACTTGTACTCTATTCATGGCAGCTCCTGAGGCCACAGAGTTTCAATCAATCCAACCTTACCATTGCCACACCTGCCCCCTCTCCTTCCACCCTCCCCCACCAAATCACCCATCAGCAGGTCCTAAAATCCTCTTCAACTACTTTCATCCTCAATCATATATTTGTAGGATAGTATTTATAATTCTCTGGCTATAAGAATGTTCCATCCAGTATCAGGCACATATATTAGGGGGCAAGTTGTACTTGAAACATAAATTACAATTATGCCTGACATCTTTAAACAGAATACAACTTGGGGGGAAGAGGCAGCAATAGAAAAAGAAAGTTTCTCAAAGTCAGGAGAATTGGGGGGAGGAAGAAGGGGGCCACTTTAAAATAGCTAATGGGTACACTAGGCAGCAAGGTACTAAGTAACTACCCTCTAAGAGGTCAGGCCACCAAGCTCCCTGAGTCCCATTCCCTGATGTAAAATTCCCAACTGATGCTGCTTATCTGGGGGTCCCTACTTTGAGAAGCACCGATCTATAGCTGAACCCCACATTCATATTTGCCTTACTAATAACACTGTCTACAGTCTAAGCCATTTAATGATAGGGCAAAATAATGAATAAATGCTTAACAAGCAAAACCACCATATTATCCCCACAAAGTTACGCATGACATTATTCTTGACCAGAAAAATTTAAAAAGGAAGGGAGGGAGGAAGGGAAGGAGGGAAGAAGGGAAGGAGGGAGGGAGGGAAGGAAAAAACAGGGTCAAGGTATTTCCCATTAGATCAAAGATGCTTCTGGAGTCAACTGCTGGACAAAGGAATATTGTTGCCTCTAGAGTGAATTTGAGTGTTGAGGCTTCCTAAGCCTCTGTCTCTATGATAAGAATCCAGAAGTCACCTTTATTTCATTTGGTTTCAGCACTGCCTTGAAAGTTAGGTTGGTATCAAGTGAGCTGTCTCAACTTCCCAGCATGAACACTCTCTGGAATACCAAGAACACATCAGTCCAGAGATAAGAGGCTGAAGCCAACACAAGCTTATTCTGCCATCCTCCTTATGGGTACCCTCACTTGCAGAAGGCTCTCGAATAGAGGACTATTGGACAATAAGGAGAATTTCTTTCAAATGAAAATTACATCATCGGCATAAGAGTGCCAAGCCTTTTTAGGTAGAGCAGTGGTTCATAAAGTGTAGTCCCCAGACAAGATGCATTAACATCACCAGTGAACTTGTTAGACCTGCAAATTTCTGACCCCAGAACTACTGAATTATGAAACTTTGGGAGTGGAGGTTGGCAATCTGTGTTTTAACAAGCCATCTAGGTGATGTGCTGCACATTCAACTTTGAATTCCACTGGGTAAAATGACCGTACATCCTGGGACAGGGTCGGGCATAATTTTAAATATTACCCCACCCCTACTTCCTATTTCAGAAGGGTCCTGGTTTGGACAATAAATTATATGGTCATCCTTACATTTCAGATTAAATACTACAAAGGGGAATCATTGGTCGGGCTCTATTTACTACTTGGGATTTCAAATTAGCTTCAAATCTGCTGCTACATTCTACTACTAAACCCACAGTGTCCCTGAAAAATGCATTGCCTCATAAAAGTCAAGCGGACAAAGCTAGGGAAACCAATTTCAGTAGAAGTATCCTACCTTTACAAAAAAATTACCCACTAACACGATATAAAACGCGAAGCTTCCTGAGTAGTGTATGGGATCAAGTCTCCTCCATCGTATCTTTAAAATCCTTTTAACTAAATATTCTGGCTCCTCTCCAAGGAGTTTTCTTCTCCCAACTAGCACGCTTGAAAAGTATAAGCCTACTAGGTAATTTACTAGCCTTATTTTTATAGTAATAACTTAGCTATATTAATTCCCAGAAAAACCAAGCTTACCACCAAGCTTCCCACTCCACTGTTCTTTTAAAGGCAAAGTAAAATGTTGGTCATATGCTTTTGGATCTGATCACTTTTTGATTCCTTTGAAATCCTTTGTCTTCACACAGCCTAAATTAAATTGCTCGCTCTTTTTTTTTTTCAACTCTGAAGTCTTCCATCTGTTATTTCTGAAAACATCAAAGGCCTCAGACACCATGTTCTGACCCTTCATCTCTCAGATGAGAAAATAATCATAGAGGAATGGTGGCTTCTATTCAATTACATAACATCTGTTGTTAAAGTCAAAATCTCAAAGAGAAAAAGATCAGCTATTTGGCTGCTCAGGCTTGACCCAAAGGAGATTGTGTACTTTGGTGTGGTCACTTGGACAAAGAATCTGATTCTCAATTTTCCAGGATGACACATACTTATTTTTATCATGTCACTGGACTACAGTGACAATTCACACCAAGAAGACTTGCAACATGTCAAGGTTTCTCTTATTGTGGGAGAGATACCTGGCCAGAGAGCAGGATTCACCCACTGCTTACAGGATCTTCCCAGTGAGTTCAGCCCTAAGGTCAATGGTTGGTAGAGAAGTTCACCGAGGGCTTCATCTAAGGAATGTTTCCATCCTGCTACAGAGGGTAAATGAAATCTTCTCACTCTAGACAAATTTCAGTCAGTCATTCATTCAGTAAACACTGATTCCTAACCATGTGCCCCCCACGATACTAGATGCTAGGGGTAACTCTGCAGGCAGAATACTCCCTGACCTCCTGAGGCTTACATTCTAATAGGCACAAGGACAAGCCTTGAGACCTTCAATTCTTTCTCTGAAGAAATGATACTTATTCAGTTAGGACAACAATCTTTGGGCATACTTTAATGTAATAGATATATTTTGATTTTCTTTATAGAGATGTGAAAGGGACCTAATCTCATCAGAAGCCAAACAACATTTATGAACTTGATCTGAATCCCTGACCTAACCTTGTTTCTAGAAGCTGACAGCCCTACGTGTACTGATGAAAAAAACAGGATATGAAAAACAATACAAAATTCCGTTAAATACCCTACGAGTCGGACGTAACATTTAATATTCTCTTTTTCCTGGCCCTGAAACTGCCTACCCGTGTTTCTGCACAAGGATCTCACTGCCTCTTTCCTACTCCAAACATCTCTGCACACACCATTTTTATAGAAGTGAAAAAAGGAAGAGAAAGGGTATGTTCTGAGATGAAAAGAAAACCTAAAATATAAGATTAGCTGTCTTGTTATCACTGAATCTATGAAGAGTCTGAACATAACAGCAGGCCCTTTCACCATGCCACTGAGACAGGTAGTTTGTTAACAACAACAAAAAGGGGGACAAAGTCAGAATCATTTTCAGAAAAGGAGATCTCCCCTTAAATACCTCATTTTAACTTAAAATACTTAATGTACACTTACTGCCTAATCTTTTGGGGTTGTGGCAAGACTTTTTTTTTTTCTGAGTATGGGTCTAATTTTCCTTCATAAACCATAACATTAGCAGACTGCCAGTCATGTCCAGTTTCTTAGCTTATTTCAAGTAGCATGAGAATTTTTAAATACTTGAGAAGCCATGTGAAGAAAAAAAAAAAAAAAAAACACAAAATAAAAAACCCAGACCTAGATAATTTCTTTTCTTACATGTCTTTTCAGATTTTGTTCTGTAAATATTTCATTTTACACAGGTAGAGCCACATATGTATGTTTCTATCTTTCTTTTTTCATGTTCCATCATATAACACAAACACAAAATTCCTGCATAACACTAAGAATTCTGCAGTTATTATCCTTAACAGCTCCCTAATATCCTTCTCCCAAACAGGCCTATTATTTACCTAAATAATCCACTAATTCAGTGTTTCCACTGTTTTGCTATTGATGAATTCAAACCTTGCTCTGCACTTTGGGTATTTGTTTGTTTTTAGTAGTATCTTCCTAAACTCGAATCACAGGGTCAACAGCAGTAAATAAGGGTCTCAATTCACCTTACCAAACTGCCTTCCATAAAAACTGCACATGGGGCTCATGGGTACCTCAGTCGGGTACACATCCAACTCTTGATTTCAGTTCAGGTCATGAACTCAGGGTCATGGGATCAAGCCCTCCATCATGCTCCACGCTTGGCGGGGAGTCTGCTTCTCTCTCTCTCTCTCTCTCTCTCAAATAAATAAATAAATAATTTTTTTTTTTTTTTAACTGCACAATTTACAGTTTCACTAGTTGAGAGTGATGGTCTCACTGCATCTTTATCAGCACAGAGGTTTTTGTGTTTCATGGTTGGTATTAGGTCTTTGCTAGTTTGATTGGTTTACACACATGGCATATTGTTGGGGTTTTAATATATCTCTGAGGAAAGGTAAAGTCAAATATGACTATAGTTCATCATGTCCTTATTTCTATGAATTTCTTGTTCAGTGCATATGGATGGAGAGATGGGAGGTATGCAGAGATCAGCGATGACGCTTTCTCATGGTCTCATTTATCCAGCTGATATACTTGCAGACTCGGGTACAGACACCTGGGTCATTGGATTGGTCATAAAGGAAAGTTCCCTAGAACGCCAGGCCTTGCAAAGGTACCTTTGCACAGGTCCCCGAGTCACTGCTGCAGGCAATGGTCTTGGAGTTGGGGATGCCAGAACACAGCATGTACTTTCCCAGCAGATCCTTGTAAACCCTCTTACAGGGCTCCTGGGAGGAGATAAGCCTGATAACCATGCACATGAGCTACGATGAAAAGGTCTCTCTGGAGGGTCTGTTGTGATCTCAACTCTAGACTCAGTTGGGAGCCAAGCAATAGACCTACATTCTTAAGCCTTCAAAAGAATGGAGTCTGTCTTAGCCTAGAAGGAAATAACACAGTGAAGTTTGTCAACAAATGTTGAGTGGATGGATGGCAGTAAGGAGGATCTTAACAAACTAAGTATACCATGGAAACAACATTCTGCCTTACTAGTTTTTATCTAAAGCCACTCCTACCCTGCTTAGAAAAGGTGCACACCATGCTTTCACTAAGAGAGACAGCCAGTCCTCAAATCTACAAAGCCAAGGAATACAGCATAATAATAAATAGCAAAGAGCAGCATTCTGGAATCAAACTATATGGTTTCAAATCTTAACTCCACACCACTTACTCTCATAACACCCTGATAAAGTTATTCAATGCCTCTATGACTCATTTCCCTCACTGATCATGGAAATTAATTTTCATAAAGTACCCAAACAAGGACTATCATGACATCAGAGTACAATCAATGTTTACTGATGTCATCGCCATCATCATCTTATTTCTCAGTAACATAGTACACTGGTTTGATGACTACAAGAAAGTGGAAGCCAAAGGGACATATTCGAATTCTAGCTTGCCACATAACCTCTGCTTGCTCAGTTTTACTTTTCTGTAAAAACAGTTAAAATACCTATCTAAGAAGAACTATTGTAGTTAATACCTGATATATAGCTGACAATCAAAAACTACAGCCACTCATATATATAAAAACCTACAACATACACAAATGTAGCAAATCTACATTCCAGCCGACGTCCTCTCTTACACATCTATCAAACCTCCATCCAAAGAACCTTAACCAGCATTTTATTGTCGACTCCGCATTTCACTTGGGGCAGTGGAAGAAAAGCTACCTTCCCTCAGGAAATAATTCCAAAGAAGATACCCACTTAACATGTAGACTATAATCTGGGAAAAATGATGTGCTACACTGTGGAGTTAAAATAGGAGCTCAGAAAAAGGAAAGAGCACTATACTGAAGCATCTGGTGGACTGAAGAAACAAAATTAGGCCGAGTCTTGAAAAAGGAAAATGACACCAATAGAGGCGTGGGAAAGGATATACTGAGTAGGGAAACAACTTCAATTAATATGTTTATTGACCCCTAAATATGTCTTCCTTTATTCTTGTCTTGATCCCTTGACCAGAGATCTTGATCCTATTTGGAATTATTTTCCCTCCAATGACCAATCTCTACCTTTATCAATTTCCATCTTCAAAACACAACATAAACCATCTCTTGCCCACAAAGGCTTTCCTGTTTGACCTTTTTCTGAGAGCTCCTGTGGTGCATACTCCCTGCCATCTTTCCAATACTCTACACCATTTACACATAGTTTACAGCATGCGTTCAACAGCCTTACTGCTCTAAGTGCAGGTTTTACACCTTCGATTTTTCCCCCCACTTAATTTAGGTTGAAGTGTAAACTACTTAGGATAAAATAGAAAGCAGATTTGAAACATAAATTCAATGAATTTTGACACCGAGTAAACACCACCCCAATTATTATATTTCCATCGCAAAAATTCCCTTATACTCCTTTCCACTCACAGGTGTCCCCTTTCCCCATTTCTTTCACTAGAACGTACTTTTTACCTGTAGTAGAATTGTATTTAAATAGAATCACACATTACATACCCCTTTTGTGTCTGACTTCTTTTGCTCAATCTCACATTTTGAGATTATTGAGATCATATTGTTGGCATATTATCATTCCTCTTGATCACTAAGTGGTATTGTAGAAGTATACCACAATTTCCTTACTCATTTCAATCTTTTGATGAACATTTGGGTCATTCCGAATTTTTGCCCCTTATGAATAGAGTTGCTATGAACATTCTAGTAAAAGTCTTTTTACGGACATATGCTTTCATTTCTCTTAGCTAAACAGCTAAGGAATTAAATTACTACCTCATTAGCTGTACGTTAACTTCATTTCCAAAGCAGATTTTCTATTTTCCCCTCCAACTAAAAATTATGGAAGTACCAATTGTTCCATTTCCTTGTAAATGGTTAGTATTGTCTTGGTATCTGTGGTTTTTTTGTTGTTGTGGGAGTTCTGGGCGGGGGCGGGGGGGGGGGCCGGTTCTTTTTTTTTTGCCATTCTAATGGATGTGAAGTATTATCTCATCATTTTCAATTTGCATTTCCCTGATGACTCGAAATGCTGAACATCTTTTCACGTGTTGCCTGGTCAAATATCTTCTTTTGTGAATTGCTTCTTCAAGCCTTTTGGCTATTTTTTTAATTAAGTTATGAAAATTCTTTAAATAGTCTGAGTCCTTTAACAGAGGTATGTATTGTGAATTTTTCCTCCCAATCTGTGGCTTACCTTTCATTTTCTTAATGGTATCTAATGAAAAATGGAAGTTTTAAATTTTGGTAAGGTACAATTTATTAACCTTCTATTTTATGGTTAGTGTATTTTGTATCCTAATAAATCACTGGCTATCCAAGGTTGTGAGATAGCATATTCTGTTTTCCTCTAGAAGCTGTAGGGTTTCAGTTTTACATTTAGATATATAATCCATCTTGAATTACTTCTTTGAGGCCTTATTTCATCTGGTAATAGATCTCTGCAAAGAGGAAGTGATCTAAAAAAAACATTGCTGACTCATTTATAAATACCCCCAGAGGTTAAGAGAAATGTATTTTGAAAGCCTGTTATAAAGGCCTATGCTTAGCCTCAGGGACATCCTGGATAGAAAACCTACTACTAGGAATTGTGACCCAATAGAACAACACAGAATATCCATTTGAAAGTGATTGTCTGGCCCTGCCTTATGATAAGCTTTTGACTAGGGCAGGGATAATCCAAAGTGCCCGTTTCTTTATGAACAGCAGTTTAACCCAGCACAGAAAACAGAGAATAGTTCGCTTACGGTATTTTCTCCCTCTTTGAATATACATTAGAACAAATACCATGTCATTACTATAGACTGAATTCTCTTTAATGAATCAGGCTCCATAAAACCAGTCAAGTGATTCCCAGCAGCTCTGTCGAAAACTGACTTTAAAAGGAGTAATAAATGTCAAAAATATTACTCTCGGGGAACATATTTTCTCTATAGCGTAAAACATACACATTTTGTAAGGCTCAGACGACTTTTAAAAACGTTTTACTAACATTTCTTCTAGAAAATATGTCAACTCAAAACATAAAGAGAATTATTCCTGCTCTTCAGACAAAGACTATTACCTAATGCAACTTAAAGCATTTCAAGCTATTGCCTTGAGACTTAGTAAGAAAACACAAGATTAAGAAGAGTTCTTTTCCATTTATTAGGGATTGGAGAAATTAACAAATTAGCTAGGATCACAGAGCGTTTTGTAAGTACTTAGCATTGCAGTCAAGAAAACAATCTACACGCTAAGAAATGAAGAGACTACTCTGAAGAGCTGTATTATGGCAGTTGCTTCCTTGGTAATATGAGCGCTAACACACTCACCGTTTAGCAAGTCTCATTTCTTATCACCTGCCTTAGCGCTGAAGTTTCCACACTACAACTGAGGAACTGCCACAGGAAAACTCGGTGCATCTACACAAGAGCCGAGGCACTCATTTATAGCTTGCACGTCCTCTATTTTTAATGACTGCCCAAGCTTGGTAAGCTAACATTGCTTAGAAAACTATCAACAATAGTTGCTTAGAATTTAGGGTGAAACAGAAGAAAAGAAACCATGTAAACCTGGTTATTGTTTCTTTTTGAACAGAAAAGGAGTTTTCATGTCTAGCTACTTGCATGTGCTGAAGTTATGCATTTAAATTCTCTTTCTCATCAAGTATTTCAATTATCATCTTTCCCTTAATAGCACTCCATTACTTTTATGCCTTCCTAAATGTAGAATTCATTCCACAGCCGAAGGTCAGAAAGAATAACAGCAGCAAAAAAAAAAAAAACAAAAACAAACAAAAACAAACAAACAAACAAACATCCTCCCAGTAAGGAATATTGTCTTAAGCCATATATTCCATGAAGTGTTTAGTTAATGGTTCCAATAACAGTCAAAATAAACTTTTCATTTAAAGAATGTAAGAAACTCTAACATTCAGGGACCTTCAGGGACCACACTCTAGAATGAGCTGCCCAGGGGCACCTGGGTGGCTCAGTCGTTAAGCGTCTGCCTTCGGCTCAGGTCGTGATCCCGGGGTCCTGGGATCGAGCCCTGCATCGGGCTCCCTGCTCTGCGGGAAGCCTGCTTCTCCCTCTCCCCCTGCTTGTGTTCCCTCTCTCGCTGTGTCTCTCTCTGTCAAATAAATAAATAAAATCTTTAAAAAAATAAAAGTACATTAGAATGAGCTGCCCAGACCATATTTAATTAGAAAAGTTCTCTAGTACTTTACAGCACTGATATAACTCATTTATGCTGGCTATGAAGTAAACCTTAATTTTCCCTAAAATCCATTTTAAATCACACTGAGAGCACCACGTGAGCGACTGCACTGCCTTCGAGCCTCTCGAGCCAGGAGGGAGTTTATAGAAGTTACAGAACCCTGAGGCGCTTGAGGACTGAGCACACCACTTCCTCCCTCGGAGGAGACAGCTTTTCGTTCACAGATTGTCTACAGCAGTTTCTTCCTTCTAACTCTTGACTTTCTTCTTAACAAACAGCCAATTCTCCCTGCATACATGCTTTATGTTTCCCCTGTGCTAAGCCACCAAGTCCCAAAGCTTTTCTCCTAGGGCTGGCGTTCCTTTACACTGATTTGTTTGGATCACTTACTCAGACACTCCTTCATTTACTTAACATCTTCAAGGTGCTAGAACCTAAGAGAATATGCAAAGAAAATAACATGCAGCACCCTCCCCCACCCCCATCTCATACAGCTAAGCTAGCGTGAAAGTCAAAAAATATAATGACCCAAAAAAGGGCTCTACTATTATACAACTGTATTTGTGCAAATATGATTTTAATAATGTCTAAAATCTAGGCAAACCGTGTTTAATGTTAAGTTCATTCACTCAACAACAAACTGCTTTCCATTTGGGATGGTAATGTGAATATGAGCCTAAAAGTTACTTCTGTTTGTGATTCTGGACACATTCACAAATTTGTTTGCATTTTACCTTTGGTAAGTTCATGTTCTCGTTTTAACAGAGGCCTTCGTGTGCCTCAAAAATTGAGACCATGAAGAGAAGTCTAATTATGTAAGAGAAACCAGATGAGGCACTCCCAAACTCACTGTGCCAGGAGCTGCCATTAGCCTTAAGTTTCCACAGCTGTGTTGTACCACAAACAGAAGCACTGAGGAGAAAGAAGGAACTGGAAGAGGGCAGAGTAAGACGGCATCAAAGCCAAAGGCACCTGTGTACATTGCCACGGAGAACCTACGCCAGGGGCTCTGAAACTCCAGTAATGAAGTTCTAGGCACAGGCCATCAAATGTCCCCTTGGGCCAGAAGTAGTCAGATTCATCCAGGACAGATGCTCTTGCCTTTGCCTGCCACCCTCAATTCTCCGAGACACGAGGCCCTGTTCCAACCCCTCCCCTAATTCCCTGGAAAGGTCAGAAGCCCCTCCCAATCAGAGTTGTTATGACTGTTATTTGTCAGGAGGAACCTCTAGTCAAACAAAATCTTAGAGGGAACATTAATGCATCCGACACAGAAGCAGAAACGGTCTTGATGAGGCTGAGGGGAGACTATTCCATCAGCCTCCCTAAAGCACTCCCCCGGAAAGCCCTGGAGCCCCGCCCAGAAGACAGCCAGGAAGAAGCTTGAAACCACTGCCCACAACTCTCCTCATACAGAGTGATGTGCTTATGATGAACCATCTGTACACACCCTACTTTCCTTGGGAGGGGATCCCTGGGCATACGGTACAACTGCCATCACGGATGTGGAGGCAGGTTAGGGTCACAGAAGGGAGTAATCTGCAAGTGGGCATTTGAGATGACAATGACGACTCAAAAGTGCTTTCATGATAGGAGACAGAAATACAAAAATGCAATTCAAAAATAGAAAATAGTGATGCTCAAAGGCAAGAAATCAATCCATGGTACTTTTGGCTTTTTGAAAATTTCTCAGAAACTACATGTCGGTGCTCTGAAAAATAAGCCAAAAGACTTATAATAAGCCTACAAGATGGGCTGACATGTTGGAGGAGGACCAGCAACAGCAGGAAGACCAGTGCAGCTGCCACGGGAGGAGGCAGGGAACCCAGGAAGTGCAGTCAAGGAAGAGGTGCAGGGCAGGTGTCAGCCAGGTAACAGAGGCCCGCTCAGGCCACGATGGGAGCCTGGAGTTTACTGTGTGAGAGGAAGTACTCTCTCACCCCACTTCCTTGGGTGGTTTGAGCAAAGGAGCACCAAGACACAGCTTGTGTTTTCAGAGGTCCCTCTTGCACTTGGCTGGAGAAGAGGCCATGGGGGTGGTGCGGGGAGAGGGGTGTGGAGTCAGAAGGCCGTGTAAGAGACTCCTGCTTCCCAGCACTGATTATGAATGGACAGAAGTTTTTAAAACACATAAATGGCAATTTGAACAGGAACAATTTCAGGGAAAAGGCATTCCACTGAATATAAATGAGAAAACTCCATACTGGGTTATGAGCACTTTACACAATTACATACCAACTAATGAGTTTAGGTTTGAATTTTTGAGACACCAGCCATAAGGAGTTTTTAGTAAGAGTGCTTAGAAGGCTTCCTCTTTCTTCTCTGCTAAAACACACCCCCTCCTACCCTCAAGAAGAGTCGAGTTCTTTAAAACGTAGGACAGAGTGCGCAATAATTATTTAATTTTACACCAAGTGAGCCCAAACCCTCCCTGATACCCCACCAAACGTGAGCAAAATAACAGAAACAATTATAGCAGTGGAACTGAAAACCAACCTCAAAACACAACCTTCAAAGTTCTGAGGGGAAAGAAGGAGGGAGCGAGGAAATTAGCTATGAGATGTTTATAATCACGAAGAAAATATGAAATAATACAAACATCCATCAATCGGGAAATGGTTACTACATGATTCTTTCCATCAATAGGGTAGTGTGCAACTATTCAAAAGAAAAAGGTAGAGCTTTAAAAACTGACATGGAGAAGTCACCTAGATATACTGGAGTGGGTAGGGGTTGGGAGCAGTGGTAAGAGATCTCAACTTCTGTCCCTAGTGACCTGCCTTTATAGTATCTAATAATTACTCACATCTATTGAGTGCTTTCCACACGTTAGGCGCTGCACTACTGCTCTGAGAGTGTTATACCTCCCTGAATTCTCACAATAATCCTATGGGTTACAGAGATTTAGTCTCATTTAATAAATGAGTTAGTATTTTAGCCAGGTTCAGCTGGTAAGTGGGGGAGGCCAGATTTGAATGCAGGAATTTCTACTCCATGGTTCACAATCTTTGCCTCTATATTATTTCTCTCTCAGAAATGAGTCCTTATTCACTGGGTGTATTAAATCAATTCACTCTTGGATTTTCTCTTTCAAATGACATTAAAAAAAAATTCCACTTAGTGTTCTGGGAAATAATTTTACGGAAAATCAAATAAGTGATGAAACATGCAAAGTTCATGACATTTTGAAAAGTCAATATCACCCAAACTGGCATTAAACTCAAGATCAAAGTACACGGCAACTTTACAAACAAGTATTATTTAAAGGCTCAGTGACTGGTAATGATTCTGTTGGCCCTCACTATAGCAAATTGTGAAGGCCACCTCATACATTTCCTTCAGGTTCAAGCTGTTTGTGAATGTTCACAGATAATGTAATATTTACTTAAAAAAAAAAAATTATTTGAGAGAGAGCACTTGGGGGGGTGGCACGAGGGGCGCTGAGGGAAAGAAACTCAAGCAGACTCCCCACTGAGCGCAGAGCCCAATGCAAGGCTCGATCTGACCACCCTGAGATCATGACCTGAGCCAAAATCAAGAGTTGGACACTCAACCAACCGAGCCACCCAAGCGCCCCAAGAGAATATCCTGTTTAATATTAAACAGATGCCCATCATTTCAAGGCACACTGGGAAGGTTCCAACCAGCAGGCATTCTTTCAGCAGCTCCACACGTTGATGACAACAGAATGGGAGGGATTTCCAGGTGAAGCTGATGGTTAGCCAGCCAGATCACTAAAAGGTGACAGGGTTGTCCTAAAAGCCTAGGACCTGTACACACTCCGGAGTTACAGATCCATCTCTGTGCCCACTTGACCTGGCAAAAATGCCCAACTCCTCATCCCTCAACTCAACCCACCCCATGGGTCTCCTCTCCACCACCACCACCACCACCACCACCACCACCACCCAGTAATAATCACAGCAGTGTTTTCCGATCATTCCAGAGGACCAGTAGAAGGGACATGTTTCAGACCAAAAACTATGGCATCCTCCTGCTGCAACTTAAATCCTTACCAGCTGTGTGACCTTGGGCACAATGCTTAACCACTCTGTGCCTCACTGTCCTTGTTTTATTAGGGTACATTAACAGAACTTACTTCATACACTAGTTACCAGATTTTAATGAGTTAATATAAATAAGGAATATAGAAGAGTATCTGGTATGTTACAAAAACTCAGTGAATGTTATTATTAGTATTGCTACTATTATTATCATAGTACACAGCAGGAGACAAACTCCCTTCTTGTGTTAGAGTCACCAAGTGACCCTTCTTTTCCTCTTATTTTACCATTTACAACAAAATAACTGGTTACCCAAGGATAAATTTCTCAATGACCTTTTTTTCACTTTTCTACATTTTCTGATTTGCCTCTGCATGCCTTAATAATTTTTTTTTTAATTAAGTTGTTTAAAGCAAACAACTTGAAGAATTAGTCTTCACTAAATTCCCTTCCTACCCTTCTGACTGGGTGGGGGACTATCAGAACCTCTACCACATCAAGTCTCTGGCTGAGCAAGCAGGGGTCAGGACTGCCCTGCAGGTACCATGGAGGCATTCACCAAAGAGCCCAGGACTGATGTCTGGAAACTTCAGGGGGTGACATTTCCATGAAGAAAACTAAAGGCAAACCACAGACCAAGTTTACACATGCTACTGCAGACAAATTATCATTAAATTCTCAAAACAAAACAATCACTGCTGTAGGACTTAGAAACTAATAATTCTAGTAGGATATATTCTGAAAATTAAAATACTTAGTTTATATCAGAGTACTTAATCAAGGATATCCCAATCTCCCACTATTGTACAAAATGTGTTTGTACATTGGGGCTTTCAGCAAATTATGAAAGGTCTTCACAACCTCAAGCTGCTACAAATTGTTGGTTTACTAGTGATTCTCAAACTTTACCATGCCTGCTAACACATATATCCTGGGCTTTAAGGGGTGGGAGTCTGGGGTCATTCCTGAGAATTTCCATTTCTAGTGAGTTCCCAGACAATGCTGATGCTGCTTAACCACTCTGTGCCTGAAGGTCCAGGAATCACACCTTAAGAACCAGTAATTTAAGGAATTATGTAGGCATTTGGGCTTTATCCTAAGGGTAAGCAACCAACCTCCCTAACAGAAGTTATATAAGAAAACTAATGGCCATTTCTCCATTATATCCCAGTGAGTTGCCTAACAAGTAGTGGCCATTCAGTTTGGGTTCCTCATCACCAACCCTCCCACCTCACATCTGTAGGTAAGCTATGCTTGACTATCATTTTAATTCAATTTGGCAAGTATTCATCAAATTCCTTATATCCAATTAGGTAGATTAGAAACTGGTTTTGATATTCATATAAAACAGTGGCTGCCAATATACTACCATCATTGCTACCACCTCCACCTTTTTTTGTCTCTTCAACATTCATCCATGCAAAATATCTCCTTAATCTTTCTTATTGTACATATGTATTTTCAAATGAGGATGAGAAAAACTATAACGTAGTTTAGAAAATTCCACCTCTCTCATTTCAGAATTAAATGCATAAACAAACATGGCTCCGAAGATCTAGATGCTCCCCCTAAAAGAATCAAAGCCAATGACATGCAATCATTAAACACATAGGGATCACCAGGCCATGCTTGACCTGAAACACACAGAATGAAAGGGCCGAAACACTTCCATCACCTCAAAGGCCTCAGTCTGCAGAGACGAACAGCAGAAGGCCAGCATCATGGATGTGTTGCCCTCAGGATAAAGGCCAGGCTGAGTATGCGTAGATGTCTTAGCTTTGAGTATAATTTAGTGTGTACAACCACAACAGAGATGGTAATCTGAATAGGGGAAAATGCCTACAGTCCTTTACACAAATAAGGAGTTTATTACTTTTTTAAGAATAGGTCCTAACCCCTATATACTCAGGGCAGTGATCATCATGGAACAAAGCTGGTCAATATTGAGTTGTACTTAGGTAAATAGTCATTAAAAGCTAGTTTTAGAAAAGGTATTTGTAGAGCTGGGTGAAGAAGTAAATAAGAGGTGAACATAAGTTTATTTTAGATAAGATGACCTTTTGGCTCCTCTTTCCATGTTCAAACACCATATCCATTAAATTTGAATAGCCCTCATTCTTTTTACGACTGAAACACACTCCTACTCTGCTACCCCAGCCCTGCCAATGACCTCCCCAGCCACAACCATCTCAATATAGTGAGGACCCACTACATGCCTGGCAGTTAGCTGAATGCTGTAGTTGGCCAAAAAATAGAAAATTCCCCAAGGTCTCCTTCTAGAGTGTGTACAAATCTGAAATATTTACCACAACAAAAAAAGGGATTTGATTCCAAATAATTTGGAATTAAAACACAGGGATTACAGCAGGGAAAGAACAGGATGGATTAACGCTGTCAGATTCATGAAGGAATCAGAATTAGAGAAAAAACAGAGCCAAAAAAGAATGCAATGAGCCTAAACTGTAAGCCGAGACTCTTTAAACTTTTGTTTGGAAAAGCGATATGTTCTTTTCAGTGGCTGGTGAAAGACTCCTCCTAAAGACTAGCACAGAGTATTTATACATAGAAGATGCTCAATACGTTGGCTCATAGCCGATGCCAATCCTCTCCCACAGCAGCATTAACTGCAAAGAAAGACAGGGTAGAGCCTGTTGGTCTTGAGGCTCATTTTAAGGCTTCAGATTAAGTCCTGAGCTTTCAAAGATTTTAGGTATTCAAAAGTTCTATTTTGTCTAGGGGTCCCTGGGTGGCTCAGTTGGTTAAGTATCTGACTCTTGATTTCTGCTCAGGTCTTGATCTCAGGGTTGTGAGCTCAAGCCCCATGTCATTAGACTCCACATTGGGTGTGGAGCCTACATTTAAAAAATAAATAAATAAATCCTATTCTGTCTATACAAAGTGTGACTATCTTAGAGTAAACATATGTACCGGTTTGTCTAGGGCAGCCCCAGTTCACTCCTGCAGACCCAATGTAATTATAATTAACACTCTGTTTCACTCTCAAAAGTGTCTCAACTTAAATAATAAATTATAAGATCATTCTAATCAAATCTGTTTTGGCTAAGCCTTCAGTAAATGAAATCTCTTCAGAAGTATTTCCTGCAATGATGTACTTCAGGTTAGAAAATTCCTCCTCAACTCTTAAAGGTAATAAGGAAAAACCTATCACAGTTTGAAAGGAGAGCCTATTTCTGAAAGAAAGCCAGATGTTCATAACACATCACCAAGCACACTGGTCTCAATTCACTGGTTTTGAATTACTAAAATATTTAGGAAACCCATGGTTGCAACTTGTGGGATAGGCTCATTCTACAACAAATACATCTTCTAGAATGATATGTTTTTCAAACTGCATTCCTTAACCGTAGGGAATCACAGACATATTGTAGGGGCAATGGTAGAGAATGAACAGGTAGGCTAACTCTTACCCTCATCTCTACCTGCAAAGATATACTTAGATCTATTTTATCCACTAGGATTCTATTTAAGATTTCAAAAGAAAAAACTGTAGTCTGCTGCTCAAAACAAAACAGAAAACTACGCATGCATACACAGTTTTAGAGCATGTTGCTAGAACCAGAGTCTAGACAAACATTTTAGAAGGACGCTGCAAGAAATACCAAAAAAAAAAAGAAAGCTGAACATTTTAAGGAGGAAAGGATCTCAGGTAACCCAATATGCTCATTAAAACTGAGGCAATGGGGAGGGGAAGGGCACCCGGCTGGCTTAGTCAGTGGAACACGCGACTCTTCATCTCAGAGTCCTGAGTTCGAACCCTATGTTGGGTGTGGAGCCTACTTAAAAAGAATAAAAAACAAACAAACAAACAGAAAACACAATCCTGAGGCATTAACTGAGCCATTGAGCATATGAGTAAAAAGCCTATTACCGCAGTATCATCTCCATCCTCACTCTCTGCTCACTTTTGTCCACCCTTCCCCCAAAGCCCCCCAACCCTTACCACTCACATGAAGTGTTCAGGTCCTCTTTGCACAATCTCTAAATGATAATGCAACTAGAGAACACGGTTGGATGCCCCAGGAATCAAAATGCTAGCGCCTGTTTCTAAAATATGCCTATTAGGAGGGGTGGGGTTGAGCAGAATACAATTACCTTAATTTGAAAAAATCAATAAAAATAGTACTAGACTTTATTAGCTATACTTTGTGACACAAACTGTGCATTCCACGTGTACCATTTCACCTAACTCAGCAACCCAGTCAGGGAGGAGCCATTATCAGTACCGTTTGAGAGGTGGTAAAGGGGAAGAACAGCACAGATGCACCTGACTCCAGAGCTCCTTGTCCACACCTTCTCTACCTTGCAGGGGGCAGACTCAAAGACTTGTCCCAAAAGACTCTAAAATTACCGAAGCTTAGGGGCAGTCGGTTAAGCGTCTGCCTTCGGCTCGGGTCATGACCTCAGGGTCCTGGGATCGAGCACCCGCATCGGGCTCCCTGCTCAGCGGGAAGCCTGCTTCTCCCTCTGCAACCGCCCCCCCCCCCGCCCCGCTCTTGCTCTCGCTCTCTCTCCCCTCCACGCACTCTCTCTTGTTCGCTCGCTCTCTCCCCGAGCCCTCTCTCTCTCTCGCTCGCTCACTCTCTCTCTCTCAAATAAATAAATAAATAAATAAAATCTTAAAAAAAAAAAAAACCTGAAGCTTATCAGTTTTTGATGCTAGATCTAAAGTGAACAAGGGTGGAAATAAAAAGTTCCCCAACTTCCTCAGGATGTGTCACAGCTCTGAAGATTACTAGTCATTAATGAAAATTCTCATTCTCCTGCTTCAAGGGGCACACTAGAACTTGACCCAGGGCCAATCCAGACTGTACTGCATTAATCAGTCTTTCATTCCTCCTTCAAGAAGACAACAAGAAATTTTCTTCACCTTGTTTACAAGCAGCACACATAATGGAACATACTAAAAATGTTTGTGTCAGCAAAGCCAACCAACAAAACTAAAGAAAGTGGTAACATTTCATTACGAATAATGATTGTGAGGCTCTGGAGTATTTGATTATCTGTCTGAGCTAGCTACCATGTAGCTTCCAGATCTTTCTGATCCATTGCAGGGTGGTCTTTAGCAGTATAAGAACTCCCACTTTGTGCCTCTGAATGACAATGCCTCCTAAAAGTCGGCCTATAAATGCCTCGGAGCACCACAAAGACCCACAGATTGGAATGGTATAGGTACCGCGTCTGCGCCTTCACTAACTTACAGTTTATAAAAAACAAATAGAGTCAGCTTCATGCCAGAAAACCTGAACTTGAGGCCAAAACAAATTGATTCTTATGTTGTCTCCATAGAAAATGCTTAAAGCAAATTAGAGAGGAAAGGTGGGAAAGGAAGCAGCAAATATTAGTTACCATTCAAATGCTATAGCATAGAAAAGAACACTGGCATTTGAAATTTGTGTGAATCTCATCTATGCCAAATGGTCCAGATGACACTTAACAACAGTCTGAACAGAGGCCAGAGGAAAATTATGGTAAGATACAGATCCATAAATATTATAGTTAAGCTCAATTTCAAAATCATCCTTTCTCTAAACAATCATTACCTTTTAGAGATAGTAAGAAACCCCCTAAAATCAAGTCTCCTTCAAAAAATTTTTTTAATTCTCCATCAAGGAAATAATACTTATGGAAGGCAACATTAATCTTACTCTTCTATGTGCCAGGCATACAACAAATATTTTGAAGTAAATATTGTATTTGCCTTTGTATAGATCATTCCAAGGAAGAGACTTCTGAGACCCAGAGAGGTGAAGTAATGTGCCCAAGGCTACAGTTAGTATGTGCCTAAACCAGCGTTCTAACTTTTACTCCAGAGACCCCAGTCTCAATTGATCAGACATGCTGGCTCTCATGTTCCCAGGACTACAGGTCAACAAATGTTTCAACTGCCTGAAAGAAAACTTTACAATGGCAAGATCCTATAAATATTTAAACTAAATACAACATTGCAATTGGCATACAGTAGAAAAGGGATTAAAATAAAGTTGTAGAACAAACCATGAGAGACTATGACTCTGAGAAACAAACTGAGAGTTTTAGAGGGGAGGGGGGTGGGGGGATGGGTTAGCCCGGTGATGGGTATTAAGGAGGGCACGTACTGAATGGAGCACTGGGTGTTCTACGCAAACAATGAATCATGGAACACTACATCAAAAACTAATGACGTACATAACGTAATAAAATAAAATTTAAAAAATAAATAAAAATAGGGGCACCTGGGTGACTCAGTCGTTAGGTGCCTGCCTTCAGCTCAGGTCATGATCCCAGGGTCCTGGGATCGAGCCCCGCATCGGGCTCCCTGCTCCGTGGGAAGCCTGCTTCTCCCTCTCCCACTCCCCCTGCTTGTGTTCCCTCTCTCGCTGTGTCTCTCTCTGTCAAATAAATAAAATCTTTAAAAAAAAATAAAATAAAATAAAAATAAAGTTGTGGCTACATCTACAAGTCTCTTCCTTGGAATGATCTACAAATAAAGAAGCTACATTAACATGCCTTCCAGGCAAGGTCACTTAGAAACCATTCCAAACTTAACAGATCAAAAGGGTCTACAATCTCTCAAGCATTTTTTTTTAAAACCACACCATTTCTCCTATTTCAGAAGTGGTTGTATCATGTGTGGCTTTATTTTGTTTTTTGAAACTAAGTGCCTCCAATAGAGTGGTAAGCATCCTAACTCCTGGCAAACAGCCCAGACTTCATACATGGAGTTGATAAATAATATTTGGTTTGGCAAATGACAAGAAATCATTTAGCAAATTCAAACATTATGTGTTTCCCCTATGGCCAGCCCATTAAAAAAAAAAAAACTAAGCCATTTCCCACAAAAGCCAGAATGGATTAATAACCAGTCAGCTGAACTAACAAAATAATTACAAAATACTCATTCATGTGAGCTTTTGTTTTCCTTACCTGAGGAAAACTGTTTCCTGCCTCTCCTCTTACTTAGCTTCTCCAAGGCTTTAAAATGAGAGAGACTCATCTAGACATCAGGAAATAACCATTAGCATAATAAACTTTGTAGTCTTTCCTGCAGGGAAGCAATCTGATGGGATTCCTGGCAAGGGAGAGGCTTTAGGAACACATATTTTGTCTACATTAATTAAAAACAGTGGAACCCTAAAAATTTCTTGAGTTGACAAGGGTGAAGAGCAGGGAGATAAAGGGGATTAAGAGATAAAAACTTGCAGTTATAAAATAAGTCACAGAGGCGTGCCTGGGTGGCTTAGTCGGTTAAGCTCAGGTCATGATCCCAGGGTCCTGGGATGGAGTCCAGGGTTGCAGGGCTCCCTGCTCAGCAGGGGGGCCTGCTTCTCCCTCTCCTCTGCCCCTCCCCCCTGCTTGTGTTCTGTCTCTGTCAAATAAATAAATAAAATCTTTACAAAAAATAAAAATAAGTCACAGAGGTGAAAAGTACGGCATGGGGAATGCAGTCAATAGTATTATAGTAACATTTGTATGGAGACAAATGGGGACGACACCTAACATGGTGAGCACTAAGAAATGCATAGGATTGTTGAATCACTACGTTGTACACCTGAAATTAATACAACATCATATATTAACTAAACTTCAATTAGGAAAAAAGAAAGGAACAAAGAGACTGGGTGAGGTGAGGGGTGGGAAAGGAGACAGCCAGCTTCCTTGCCAGGGGCTTCAGGGAAGCTAGGCCCCAGACTAACCCACTCAGGAAGCATTCTATCAGCTGTGCCTGGCTTTAAAGGCGTGAGCTCACCAGGTTCCTGCTTCTTTCCTCCTGAGAATATGTTTAGAATTCAGCACTACTTTTCCCAGAGTTATGTATGGTCCTGTCATCTGAGAGAGCTTTCCTGTAACCGCAGTCACCCGGTCGTTGAACCAAGAACCTACTCTCAAATTTGGATCTTTCCTTAGAAATCAACATTTATCAAAGCTGCAAAGCACAGCACTCCATTATCTACCATACATTCAATGACAGTACATTTTCAATAAAATTGTAAAGCGACACGTAGCCTATGATTATACTAAAAAGAGCCCCTGCCACTTACTGACCACCTATTTTGGCTCGGCACTACAGTAAGAAAATATACACTTCATTTAAAATGTCCAACAACTTTAATGAGGTAGGGGAATACCAGACCCTTTTTCTCTAGATTTAGAGAGATGACAGAACTAGCCCAAGATCTCCTGGCTGATTAGAGGCAGCGCTCTCAAGTATACCCAAATTTAATTTTCTAAATACGTTCTGTGGGAAAGTGCAAAGAATCACAGATTAATCTAACTCTGACTCTGTCTCCACGCTGGACAAATTTGGGGTAATTTCTATCTTATTTTGTCCTGGATGGAACGCTAGCCAAAGATGGCCAAAGGTTTCACGTCAGGGGCCAGCTCTGACAGACTAAGACCCCTAGGGGAGGACTGGAAGGCTGCAGGAAAAGGGGCTGTGTTCAGTTACAGGCATCTGTGAAAGGTACTGGTGTGGAGATGCTCAGCCACCGGGCACTCACACCCCACAGCCTTACGTGAAGCATCATGTAACCACCATGGACTTTCTACAGGGTGCTCATTATCTAGATACCCTCCCCTTTCGAACACAAGTTTAGGTAGATATTTAAGTCTACTGTCACACACGAGGGTTACCAATTAGTACGACAGACTAGGATACTCCCCAGAATAGCATTCTTAACAACAGATGAGAGTCATTGCCTTCCTCCCACACACCGTCAGCTGTTAGTTTTTTTTCCTCAGATTGGGTCTTCTTACATGAACTTGGTCTCCCAACAGTCTCTTCAGCTCCACAAGCCAAACCCCAGTCTTCCTATTTAGGACTTAGCAGCTTTTGTGTTCTAAATATTGTCTTTATTTTTAAATGAATAAAACCAAGAGCCTTTCTTATCAAACATAAAATAAGGCTTCTGGGAATACAAAAAAACTACAGCAAAGTAAAGGAAAAGAACTTGATTAAGGCTTTCCACAGCAGATAAGCTTCAACTAGAAGAATTTTGGAAGGATGTATATATTATGTATGTGATTTTTCCAAGATAGCAGTAACTACTAAATAAGTTGCCAAGGGATGCGTGGGTGGACTCAGTTAAGCATCCAACCCTTGGTTTTGGCTCAGGTCATGATCTCAGGGTCGTGAGATCAAGCCCTGCATCGGGCTCCACGGCTTAAAGCAGAGTCTGCTGGAGACTCTTTCACCTTCTGACCTTCCCGCTCATGCGCTGTCTTAAATTTAAAAAAAAAAAAAAGTGCCAAAAACAAAATGCCTAAAATAGATAAGGTGAAAGGTCTTTTCAGTGAAATATAACAGGAAATTATTAAGAACAAGCAACTGTCCACAGATATTTCCTCTGTTGAGCTATAACGCTACTAAGTATCTACCCAGCAAAACTTGTATACATTCACGCACACCTGGACTTTACATATTTCTCTAAATGCAGCTGTTGGCAAAAATACTTTTTTTTTTTTAAAGATTTTATTCATTTATCTGACAGAGAGAGAGCACACGAGCAGGCAGAGCGGCAGGCAGAGGGAGAGGGAGAAGCAGGCTCCCCACTGAGCAGAGAGCCAAACATGGGGCGTGATCCCAGGGTCCTGGGATCATGACCTGAGCCGAAGGCTCAACCGACTCTCAACCGACCCTCAACCAACTGAGCCACCCAGGCGCCCCAGCAAAAATACTTTTAAACGTATTCATACACATACAGCTAAGAACTGGACTAAATAAGGTTTGGCTCAAATTATAACATTGAAGTGATGATGAGAGCTAACATTTATATAGCATGTTGACATATCTTAACTAACTGAAAATGGGAAAATGGGCAGCCTGAATCGTGAGGGAAGCCTGACCATTAGACCAATAGGACACGGTTTCTCCTGGTCACTAGAGCAGCCTGAGGAATTGCAATCCCTTTCAAAGCATGTGATGAACCTCAGCCATAAATGATATTTACATAGCTCTCATTATATGAATAAGTGATACTGATTTATCCAGAGATTGTAAACATAATTACCTGGGTGAGGAGAAGTGCTGAAAAGGGAGCTGAAACTTCATCTTCCATACAAAGAAGTCAACAGATTCTACTAAAAGCCAAGAACTGTCACTTATGTAAAAATACAAGGGTTAATACCTAAAAATAATAGCTACAAAGTGAAAAAGGTAGCCACTGGGACATAGGAAAACATCAGGGATGGTCATTTTTCATTATGAGATTTATAAAAATATTTGATTTCTTCAAGTACACAAATAAATGCATGACTTTGATAAAAATTTTAAATTAGTTTCATTTGAACTAAATAAACACACACATACATACATAAAGTGCTGTCTAAACTGCTTAGGCTAGGACAAAAAGAAGGAAAAATAATGGAGGTCCTCAATGATTATATACAGTCACCTTTTTGTACCTAAAAGACCTTCCTTTTTCAGTGAGCTGGAGTTTTAGAAAGCGAGAGGTCTATGGATTGCTAAGCAAAAGGGTAATAATGTGCCAAGCACAGGAAGCCAGCCTGGACAGCCTTGGCAATATGGGGTGACAAAAGCTGCAGAAAAATCACCTGCCCTCCTGGCCGACAGGTCAAGTGACTCCATGAATAAGAGACTCAGGGAACGTCGGCAAAAAACTCACCTTTCCCCAAAACCAGGTGAGACAACCACTACCATCTGTGACACAGTACAAGGTCTGAGAAGTGGCCTATTCAGAATTCAAATTAAGCCATACAGGAATTCAGAGAGGAGGTAACCATTCATTCATTCTTAGTGGTAAGATAAGGAAAAGCTCCATAAACTGTGGAGTCTGAGCTGGGTTTTAAGGGATGCACAAGAGTTCAACAGATAGAGATGGAAGACAGGATCTGTTTCAGGACGAGGAAATAATAGCCTGACATAGCCAGAGGTGAAAAAATAAAACAGATGGTGTGTTTGGAAATGGGACATGGTCTAAGCCACATCAAAATGCACATTACATGCTGTCATTGCCTCAAGTGGAAAATGTGGGGACGGGTGGGGGACTCCTGGGACAGTTCAGTGGTTTCTGTCAGAGTACAAGACTATAGACATGATTAACTTAAATAAAATAAAAAGTGGTGTGTTTCTAAAATTAACTAGTTGATGAGAATATGCCTCCTGTGTCTGCTTAGGACAGACTGAGATTTAGCTCATTACTCATATCATGCCTGTCATGACCCCAAGTTTCCCTAAGGCCTTAGCTTTGTGCTAGTGAATTCCACCAATACTTTCTCCTTATAATTCCCCAAGAGTATGGAACTCATAGACTTAGAGATTTAGGTTTCAAGTACCTTCAGTTCTCCCTTCAACTTACAAATGGAATACCATTATAAATGGACAAATTCCTTTAAAAAAGTATTTTTCCCCCTTTGGCATTTTCACGTAATAGATGTTCCTTTCAAAACTGCAATCATGGGGTGCCTGGGTGACTCAGTTGGTTAAGTGTCCAATTCTTGATTTCATCTTGGGTCATCATCTCAGGGTTTGAGATCAATGGGGGTTAGGCTCCATGCTCAGTGGGGAGTCTGTCTGAGGTTCTCTCCCTCTGCCCCTCCCACGACTCATGCGAGCACGTATTTGCTCACTCACATTCGTGTGCGCTCTATCTCTCAAATAAATCAATCCTGGGGCACTTGGGTGGCTTAGTCAGTTAAGCGTCCTTTTGATTTCGGCTCAAGGTCATGATCTCAGGGTCATGGAATCAAGCCCTTCATCAGGCTCACGCTCAGCGCAGAGTCTGCTTGAGACTCTCTCCCTCCCACCCACCTCCGACCCTGCTCACACTCTAAATAAATAAGTAGAGATTCTCTCTCTCTCCCTCCCACAAAAAATAAATAAAAATCTTTTTTAAAATAAAATTTTTTTTAAAAAACCTTCAATCATAAATTGAACCAAATGTGATCCACATAGCCCCAAGTACTGGTTTTGGTTAAAATATATACATATGACTCAAGGTTTCTATGTATCTGAGCAAGCTGTAGCAGTTGCCAGACTACAAACTTATTCCTCCCCATCAAATTGAATATTTATAAAATCAGTTCATTTTTACATACAAATCATAAGCCTTCAAAAATAAAAGTAAGCCTATTAAATTTTACTCTGCCCTTTATCAATGTTTACAAGTCTCATTTATGAAACACAAGTAAATCTTAGAAGAAAAAAAAAATTACTAAACCAACACGTCTTTACTTTTGTGTTCTTTTAATTCCGTGAGTAAAAATGGTAGGTGCTGAAGATACAAAACTGACAAGATATTGCCCTGCCTTCATCAGCTCCCGATCTAGTTGGGAGAAACAAAGAGAAGACCATTAAAGAGCACAGGTAAAGAATTCAATTATACCCCAGGGCCCTTTCAGCACCAGCCTACAGAAGGTGACCAATAAATAGGAGCTGACTGATTAAACAGATGGATGTAAGAATAGGTTGGTGGAAGGATCAATAGTATATTTGGCTAACAGAAAAAAGGGTAAGTGGGCCAAACAGCATCTGAAAGCAGTGCTTCTGCAGGTATAAGAAATAGTCAGGATAAATTGAACTCAGACAAATTTACTAAATAGTTATGTCATCATTTTAGTGCATTTTAAAAAATAAACACATGAAATCTAGAATTTCAAAGATACTTTTCCTTAGGATGAAGCCAAACATTTAGTTTTTTAGGATGACTCCATGAATTTTTAAAGCAGTTCAAATTCAGGATGATCCAGGAAAAAAGGAGGAAGGAGATATTCTAAGCAGAGGAAAAGGCGTAAGCCCAAGCCAGGAGGCACGAACCATTGATATCTGCAAGGAGTTCAAACCAACGGACAGGCTGCAGGCAAAGCAGTGGTAGATGAGGACTGTCAAATCACAAAGCACTAGGTCTGCCAGATTCAACAGGATGAACTTACCTTGTAGGGTGACAGGGACCCACATAAAGGACATGGCTATGCTTGCATTTTAGAGGGATCCCTCTCAGGGGTGAGTGGAGGGCAGACACTGGGGAGTCGACTGGAGTAGGGCTTAGTGGGAATCATAAAAAAGAAATATTTAGGTGTTTAAAAAAAATCATCAGGCTTTGCTAATTGACTGGGTATGAGCAGATGAGATCATGAAGGATAATTTGATGGTTTACAGCTTGGGTGACTAATAGACAGTAGTACCGATAAAAGGGCTTAAGTCAAGGAAGAGCTTTGAGGGGTTTGGTTTTGTGTGATAATGATAATAAGCATGACTGATAATGAGCATACTATCCTAAAAGAAAGGGAAAGAAAGTGGTAAAATGAGTAAAGTTGATGATATAGGAGACTCGGGCCCCTTTCCTCCTGAGAGAGGTATTATGGTAACATTAATCCAGAGTACTGTGTAAGAACAATGAGTCCCAGCAACAATTATGTTAAATGAGGAAGGAATCCAGAAATGTGGGTGAAACAGGGTGCTCAGAAGCCAGATTTAAGAGGAGGGATAACCTGAAGAAAGATTAGAGTCACAGGAGCACCAATTCAAGGTTGGGAATGTGTCAACATAACAGCTAAAGTAGCCCAGGCCCTGTCAGTACACCCCCTAGAACTGGGTCAAGATGGAGTGGTCAGTCACCCATGTCTAACGGAGACAGCCTGGCCTTTCAGTCAAGACTGATCAAGACTCCTAGGTGACCCGCCTACCTGCACAGCCTTTCCCCTTCTTCCCCTGCTACTGGAAGTAGCAAATGTCCTGGTCTAATATGCTCTCAAATATTTCTCCATTTTCCAACAAGATTTAAGGAGTTAGTTGAAGCCATGTGAAGTACAATTTGAAAATACTTCCCAGTAGACACAGAAGCTATTCTTACAACAGCTTCACAGGAAGAGGTCACAGCTAGGCATGGGAAAGATCTAGCCTCCTGCCGGCTGGAGCTCTCATTTGCTCCGTTGCTCTCCTTTTGCTCTCTGAACCCAGTTTCACACCAGTCACGGTTTGGTCAAGCCTTGATAATCTGTAACCCTAAGCATAAATCATATCCAATTTATACAAGGACATAGTAGAGCTGGGCTCCGGAAGACCACTGGACATCTGTAGTACTTGACATTCAAGCCTTTGGCTAGATGTCAACATTTCATAGAGTACTTTAAATGTTTTGGTCTGAGAGCTAATGCAGCATTTCCCACTGGTCAACACGAGCAGCCCAAGCAGAGAGCAAAGTCTATTTCCCTCAACATCAGATGTTACACTCAGTTGCTGATCCAATCTTTCCTACGGAGACGATAAGAGGCTGGAAAAACTGGTAAGTAAAAAAGGTCCATCTAATGCAGAGTATATTTAAAGAGTATTTGTGATTCCAATGTGAAATGGCTGTCTGTGCTCGTGTTGTCCTAAATTCTTTTTTTTTTATGGATTAAATGATAAGGGACAGATTTACAGATGAGATTTGACTTTTCCAAATTCAAAAACTAAACTAAGTCTAATTAACTGTTCCCTGTCAATACTCCTTTTAATTGCATGGAGCAGGATTTTCTTCCACAGGCTCATGCATTAGGCTTTAAGAAATCACTATTTTTTAAAAAATTTGTAAACTTATTGCTTGTACAACATAAGACAGTGTTCTCTGTGTTTGTGTGTGTGTGTGTGTGTGTGTGTGTGTGTGTGTGTGTGTGTGTGTGTGTGTATGGTGGGTTAAAATCAGTTTGGGATGCAGTAAGCAGGGCCGATATAGCTGGGCATGACGTAATCCTCAGAGCTAAGGGAGGTCAGTAACAAACTGAAATGCTGAAGAAAGAAAGACAAAATAGGTTTGGTTTAAGATCACAAATGGCCCCGACTCCGGAAAGACTGAAACCAAAGGTAAAATACTTCATGCAAGGAAGCATTTAAAGTCTTCTCTGAAACCTAAACGCCTGAACTACTTGTGTGGATTTAATGGTGAGTCACAATTGATTTTTAAAGGAAAGACACAGAAATTAAATAAGCCTCATAGTTGCTATTTTAGTTTTTTTTTTTTTAATGTCTTAGGTTTGGCTTTTCATATCTTTGATTCTTCTGATTTCTTCCTCTGAGACTTCACCAACATTTAAATATCAAGTATTCAGTGTTTTTTTAGTTTTAATTTGTGGATGGCAAGGACAAAGAACAACTTGTGGAACTTATTTTTGTTTGTTTTTCTAAAATTGTATAGTAAATTTCATAAAGTCTACACTAACAGATAATTTTAAAATTTCATTTGTGCTTAGAATCCACTCTAGTATATTTCCTAGCAAAAAAGTTATTTAAGAGCCCTATTGGAGAAACTGTAAGAACACTGTAACTGGAAGAGGGCAGAGAGACAGAATCATTTATCAACCAAAAGGGCCTCTCCACTCTGCCAGGAAAAATGTCTTAAAAATCACAAAATTTAGTATTTTTAAAAAGCGATGAGTCTTCTTAACCAATGATTCTCTAAATGTAAAAAAAATGCAACCTCTTAAGTCTTAATTCATTTTTATACCTACCAACTTTTTTTAAGACTTTATTTATTTGACAGAGAGAGCGTGCGAGCACAAGCAGGGGGAGTGGCAGGCAGAGGGAGAGGGAGAAGCCGGCTCCCCGCTGAGCATGGAGCCTGAATGCGGGACTCAATCCCAGGACCCTGGGATCATGACCTGAGCTGAAGGCAGACGCTTAACCGACTAAGCCACCCAGGCACCCCACCTACCAACTTTCTTGCCAGTTTTCCCCACTTAAAGAGAGCATTCATGGGAGAAAACCTCTCTATACATATCTTTAGTCCTCTTTCCATTCTAGAGGACTTTCCTTATCAGACCGCCCATTATAGGGGAAGACACTTCTTCACCTTTAGTGCTTCTTCAACACACAACATTTCACTACTGGCAGGGATTACCACGTGTAATCAAGAAGAGTCTCAGAAAGAAAATCCAGAGTAAATGTTTGCTTTGAAAAACATAACCAAGATCTAGGCTTACTTACTTCTTACCATAAGCCCTATAATACAACAACAGATTTTTTTGTTAACCAGTCATGTGTACTTTCACTAATAACCATTAAGTGTATTAGTACTAATCATATGAAATTTCCACTTTTGTAGGTTAAAAAAAAAAAACGGCCAAATATTAGCAATTTTATATGACTCAATCTAATAGGAAAGGAAGAGAGACAGAGTCTCAAAAGGCAGCCCCAAAAGTCAAGTGGTGAGAAAACCATTAATGGTATTTTACATAATTGTTATATGACAGCGAGATCCAGGACTTCTAATTAACAATTCCAAGTAACGAATCCCCATAGATATAGCCGTCTGCTTTTAAAGGCTTTGCACAGATATTATCAAAATTGGATGTTTCCAGCAGCCAAATTACACTGGGAAATGCTTCCTATTGTTGGCTCTGTTTTACCAGTTAGGAAGCTAGGGTCCAGGGAGGTTCATTGACTCGAACACAGTAACACAGCTAATAAAGGCCAACGATGGGACTTCAAGGAAAAAGCCATTTGGCTTCAAATCCAGTACCCTCTCACCTATCCCATCTCTCTCTGATCTAACGAGATGAATATGCCCCAAAAAAATGTAATTTATACATAAACACAAGTTGGAAATGCAAAAGTGTACAGAACTGCTCTGCCTCTTAACTTGCTTGCACAACAGTGGCAATAATCACATTGCATAAAACAGTCAATATTATGGGCACTCATTTTTATAGAGGCAATTTTATATGGTAGAAAAAGCAGGCCCTTTGCAGATAAACAGCTGAATTTGAATCTACTGTGACCTTGAGCTACGTTTCTTGGCTCTTTTGCCTCTATGATCTTCCTCTGTTCCATAACCCATAAAACATGATGATAAAGCTATCACTGCAAAGAGCTGCTAAGATACTCATGGAGACGTGTTAGTACCTGACACACAGCAGCTATTCAATAAGAACAGAATTCTCCCCCCATCCTTGCTAATAACTTATTATGTCAGAGACAGTATACTGGCAAGATTAAAACCTCAGGAAATTTCTTGAGTTAGTATCTGATACTCATAGGGCCAAATAAGAAATCGCAAAATAAGGTAGCATGAATACTTCTCCCAATTCACCTCCTAACATTTCAAGAGAAACCTGGGGATTGTGCCAGCACACAGGGTAGCAAGTATCTATCAACATATGTCCACTGAACACCAACTAACCGTAAGTGACATACACGGTGAATAAGCAGGCCAGTCCTTCCAGGCCAGACCAGTGAGCCTGACAGCTAGAGACCTGGCAATCGGGAACCCAGGGCCCTGAGCCCCACAGGTGGGAGTCCTACACAGAGAGAGGTGGGGAAAAGACATGAAGGTTATTATTTGCTTAATTCATACGTCTCATGGGTGGATGAATAACCAAATAGACAACCTTACCAAAAAACTCAAGGAAAAAGTGAAATGAAAGACAGCTGATCTGTAGGAGTTACAAAGATAGACTAGGAAGTTTTACATATTTTAAAATTTTAATTACTCTTCATAAAGGTCTGGTGTCCTTTTTTGGTATTTACAGTCTACATACTGTCATACTGTATATGTATAAATTAAGCCCTGACATCAAAATAAGCAAACTAACCCCCAAAAATCCTTATTAGAAAATATAGTAAAATATATCTTAGCCAGGAATTCTCAAACCTTTGGTTCTCAAGATCCCTTTCCCAATACTCAGAAGCCCGAAGAGCTTTCATTTGTGTAGGCTATATCTAGCCATATTTACTATATTAAATATTAAAATTGTTAAATTGATATTTATAATTGAGTTTAAAAACAGTGCCAAATGTTAACATGAATAACACATTTTTTTTTTAAAGATTTTATTTATTCATTTGAGACACAGAGATACAGAGAGAGAGAGAGAGAGAGCATGAGCAGGGGGAGAGACACACGGAGAAGGAGAAGCAGGCTCCCCGCTGAGTCAGAAGCCCGATGTGGGGCTCGATCCCAGGACCCCGGGATCATGACCTGAGCTGAAGGCAGACGTTTAACCATCTGAGCCACCCAGGCGCCCATGAATAACACATTTTTTGTGAAAAATAAATTATCAAAAAAAGTTTTAATTAGAAAGGTGACATTCTACGTTTTTGCATCTCTCTTTAACATCTGGACTAGATTCTCATATTCACTTCTACATTTGATCAGTTTCAAAAGGTAGTTTTAATTAAAGCATATTACAGAAAATCTAGTCTCACACAGATATGTAATAGGAAAAGGAAGAAGTATGTTAATAGCCTTCTGGATTTTTTCCTTTGGCACCACACCAAAACTCAAAAAAGTGGTGGTTTCTTAAATGTTGTTTGCAGTGTAGAATCTAAATCCTCATCAATGAACATTTTTCTTACATTAAAATCCTTCAGTCTAACTTAGTCTCTGAATAAGCCTTTGATCTGTGCTAGATTTTATAACATCACAGAATCATCGGTCATTTGGATATGTACACTTAACGCAGAATTCATGCAGAATATACTCTTCATTATATAAAAATCAAAAAATGACATTAATATTGGCACTGATCTCTAAGTACGGAAAGTGCTGCTATTTGTTTTCCTTGATGAAGGCTCACTTCATCCATTTTTTGAGAAAATGTCTGCCAGATATCCCAGTCTGAATTACTATAGTTTGTGTATCATTCTTTCAAGTAAAATCGGTGTTCCAGGAAAAAGCATCCAATTCAGCTCATGGCTCAATCACTCAAGTGTTGTTGCTCTAGACAACCATCATATCTGGCAAAAGCTTTAGGAACAATTCCTATTCTGTAATGCAAAATATTTAAGACACATATTTAAAGGGTAAGATTTAACCAAATTAACAATATATATTCCTTCATCGAGGACACTGAGCCTTTTCTTTTCCTGGTTACTGAGCACGCAGAGCAGTATATATAGTGACTACAGGACAGATGTGCACATGGCCTTGATTGCTGCTAAAGTCCCAGCAGGTTTGTTTTACACACCACGGCTTTTGCACCATTCATACAAATGTCAGCATAATAAGTTTAAAAAGGCAAATAATGTTACTATTCTTTGAAAGATGGGTTGATTTTCAATGCCCGCCTGAAAGGGTGTCAAGGACCCCCAGGGACCTAACAGACCATACTGTGAGAACTATTAGTTTAGACTTTGAGATAGAAAAATTTTCTTTTGATACAAAAAACACTAACTCAAAAAAAAAAAAAAAAAAAGCAATGATTATATTAAAATCAGTAACTTTTGTTTATCAAAATAAATCTTTAAAGTGAAAAGACAAGTTACAATCTGGGAAATGTGATTCGCCATCTATACACCCAACAAAGCAGATATCAACAATATTTGAAGAATTTTTACAAGTCAATGATAGCATAAACAACCCAACAGAAAAATGAGAAAGTATGACTTGACATTTCATGGAAATAACTTATTATATGACGAGATGCCCATATCATCAGTCATCAAGGAAACGCAAATCAAGACCACAATATAATATCATGTCACAAACAAAACTTTAAAAATCTGGGAATATGAAATGTTGAAGAGGATTTGTAACCACAAGATCATTACACATTACTGATAGGAGTATAAATTGGCACAACCACTTTGGAACATAGTTTGGCACTGTTTCCATTATTTTAACATTCATATACCCTATGAATCAGCAATTTAACTTCTAGATTTATACCCACAGGAAAATCTTTCACATGTTCATCAAGAGACAATATGGATATACATCTCAGCATAGTTTACATGGGCAAAAACCTGGAAACACCCCAAATACAGGAAACTGAGTGAATGAACTAAAATGATCAGACAATGGAATGTTATAGTCATCAAGACAAACGAATGATAGCAATACTCAATAATATGGATAATATCGGGTATTACATAGTTAAGTTGTTAAAAGATTACATATGGCCTTTTAAAAAAACACACAATTTCATACACATACATACCACAGATACACACTTTTAGGAAACATATAGACATTACAGAACCACTATAAAACACGACAGCAGGAGAATGAAGAAAATAGGATTCAGGATACATGATGGGATGTGGGAAAGAGGGGATGTGGGAAAGAGGACAGAGCATTCAGCTACATGCAGCTTATTACTGTCTTGCCTTTTGTTTCAGTTATTGAGTTTAAGGAAAATTATTAACATGATTAAAAATAACAGAATTAAACCTTTTAAAGTCAAACTTGCATCAACTTTGCATAAGAATATTTCATAAAGATTATGGTTGATCCAATTTTATGCACCAAAGATTTTAAAAGATACCTATACATTTTAACCTATAGCACAGAAATTGTAAAACTTTAGAGGTTCTAAACACACTCATCATTTGACAGGTAAGTAAATCAACTCCTGAGTTTGACCAAAATTGCACAGATATTCACTCATAAATTCACTAAGTATCTATTGAACTTCTACTGTATGCCAGACACTAATTTAGCAGTGAGCAAGAGAATTAAGTCCTGTTCTCACGAAGAGAATGAAGTCCTTTAAGGGGGTGATGGAGACAATAAATTGAAAAATAACTATTATTTTAAATAATAAAGACAGCTATAAGGAAAATAAAAGCTGGTGAGGAGCTGGAGGGTGCTGGGTAGGAGGTTGGCTGCATCAGATGTCATGAACAGAAAAGGCCTCTCTGAGAAGGTGATATTTTAACGCAGACCAACCAACCTGAGGCAGCCACACTAAGATGCTAGAGACCGACAACCACAGCCAGAGGCCGGGGCTCTGAGTACCTCTGCCCCAGTAAGTTTTAGATCTTTATAGAACTGGGCTTCAACATCACTGCAGGGACAATGTGAAAGCAAATTCACCTGGGTATTCCTGCTAGTCCTAACGCAGTGCTTTACAGAACTCAGGTGGTAATATCTGCAGAACCTTGCCGATAGCCCCCACCAGTTTACAAAGGACCAGCCTTTCGGGATTTATTGGGACAGTTAAGCTTTTGCTTTTATTTTCAATTTTTGTTCGACTGGGCCAAAATATCTAAGTAGTACAATAATCTACACTTATAATGAATATTGGTTTACTTGCCAAAGGCACCAAATATCCGCTGTTTTGCCTTCCCCAGGCCACCCACGCCAGACACACAAACACACCTGCACTTTTTCCACAAGCTAATCATGTCAGTGACATCCGAGAGACGGAAGAAAGCTTGCCAGCACTTCTGCTGCTGCAGGCTGGACAGACTTATAAGTACGAGTCACAGAGCTGGGGAGAGGCTCTGTTCCCCACCAGGAGAGCATCAGCGGACTCTGGCTGAGAAACCTGGAAGCAGGACCAGCTATAACACAAGATACACTGACGCTGTATCTGCCAGGTGTCTCCCAGCCACCTCCTAAAGCAGAGGCCTAAAAGCAAGGCAAGACCAGACAGGTTAAACTTAGCTCCAGTCAGTGAGGGCTCGGAGGAGCTGGGTCTCAGCGCAGGTGCTCTGGTTTCTACCTCAGGAACTTGCTCAAGCCACTAAGCTCCCTTCACCTGCTTTCTTCCTGTGCAATATAAGGATGTTTTGGGTCATTCATCAGAAATTTATACAATTCCTCCTATGAACCATTTGCCAGGTCAGGTGAAAATACAAAGCTCTCTCTCCGTGCAGAACAAACAATCCAACAAAAACAAGTCTTTCTGACAGAAAACAATACTCCCTAGCAATTAACCCTTCAGAATGACACTGACCTGGATTCAAATCTCAGTTCTACAACATACTAGTTGTAACACAGTGGACAATTTATTCAAGCTCTTTTGACATCAGTTTCCTCAACTATAAAGCGGGATTATTTTTTATTTTATCAGAACTACAAGAGGATTTATTTAAAAGTGCATAGCTGTAGTTTGCTCATTTTCACTGCCACATAAAATTTCACTAAGTTTTTCTTCTTCTACCCATTCTCCTATCAATAATCCTTTGAGCTAATGCCCACATTTTTGCTATTACCACTGTTTCTATGAGCATCCTTGTACATGTTCCTTGGTATACTTCTGTAAGAGTTTTCTAGGGCATATACCTAGGAATTAAAATGCTTAGCTGCAGGGTGAGTGAATGTTCATCTTTTCCAAATCCTTCCAATTCCTTTTCTAAAGTGATAAACTTTAGAAATGTAATGCTGAGCTGGGGATTTTTAAAAAGTCCTGGAAGACGACACACAGCATGAACAACTTTACAATGGAATGTATGTTCATATGGATTAAAATCATCTATTTTCAAAGGGCAGAAATGAAGAACACAAAACTCAAGACAGGGTTACCTCTGGGCAGAGGGAGGCAGACAGCACAGAGGGAGATGCAGGAGGACTGGTGGGGTTCTGGCTCTCAGCTCGGCGCTGTGTTCTTTTTACTGTGCTTTCTACCTTAGGTTACATAAATTCTTTTCAAAGTATGGAATATTCCATGAAAAAGAAATAATACTTTTAAAAGCAATTAGCATTGCCTGTGTCCCATACAAGGTAACGTTCCCAATGAACGGCAGTAATTGCTATAAAATGTGAGGAGACTGAAAGGGATGATGAGACACGGTGACAGTTCAATGCAGGCCATGACTAACTCAGTTGATGGAAAAGCTCCTCCCTATGGAGGTGAAGCCACCTGGCTCCTCAAATTCCAGGGCTGTGAGTGACCCAGAACTGCAGAAAATGGAGGTGCACCGTGCAGAGGGGAAGGAGATGAGGCAGCTCAGGTTCCAGAAGCACCAGGCACTGAGCTCTAAGGGGGAAGGATGGATCCACAACACCAACAACGCTGCCTGCTAATAAGCGCCCAAGGAACAGATGATAGATAAAAGGCAAAGCTTGCTTTATTGATGATGATTTTAAGCAGCGTTCTAAACAAAGATTATTTTGGCTGGAAAGAGAAAGGAAGATGGCAAAGAATAGAATAAGATGAACCAATTTAAGAATTGGCAGAGATGCTCCCCAAGGTGACTGAGAAGAACAAGTAAGCAGGGTAACAGAGAAGTCTAAGAGACTGTTAAGCACCTGCTATAGGTCAGGCACTCTGAGCTCAGGACTCTTCTCTCAAAACACACACACACACACACACATATAATACATGCATATATGCACATACATACACATGTGTATGCACATATACTGTAATATATATCAACCCAAAAAATACAATACACAAGCATATATGTGTATACACTGTTCTGTTCTGTTCTTCTACTGATCTATTTTGAAAATGTGGTGCAGGCAATTATGACCCGTCTGTCCTAAATACTTCAATATGCATCTCTGGAGAATAACCATACCATTAACACACCTAGAAAGATTAATTCAATAATACTAACACAGAGCCTTTATTCAGATTTACACAACTGTCCCAAAACAATTCCTATAACTCTATCCTCTACACTCCCCCCAATCACCAATCACATTCACACATTATGTTACTTCTCTTTGGCCTCTTTTGATCTAGAATCGCTTCTTCCCACCCCATCACATATGTTCACTTCTCACGACATTGATTTTTTTTTTTTTTGAGTCTAGGATGGTTGTTTTACAGAATGATCCAAATTCTGAATCTGCCCAATTATTCATCCACGATTAGCTTTTTGACAAGGTATGTTGTGTACATCTAATTGAATAGTATCTAGAGGCACAAAATGTCAAGTTATCCTATTTGGGGTAAGTTTGATCATTCAGTGTCTGCCAGATATCCCTGCTGAAAAGGTACCATTTGTTCTTTGGTATTCTAAATGACTAGAGAGTGATACTTGTAGACTGGACTATCCTGTTCTCCCACAACCTTTCACCAACTGGCTTTTCACACCCACTGAAGACTGCTGCCTCATCAGTTATTACACTGAGGTTGCAAAATGGTGACTTGCTAATTCTATCATTCATTCTACATTTTCTAGCTGGTATTCTATAAAGAAGAGCTTCCCCCTGTCTGCATCCTCCCTTTTTTAATCCCTATTCTTGTTTTTGGTTTGTTTTTTTGTTTTGTTTTGCTTTATTTTAGAGGGAGAGACATGGAGGGGGAAGGGGGGTAAGGGAGAGGGACAGAGAAACTCAAGCAGACTCCTTGCTGAGTGCAGAGCCCAATGTGGGGCTCAATCTCACGACCCTGAGATCACGACCTGAGCCGAAAACCAAGAGTCGACACTTAACCAACTGTGCCACCCAGGTGCCCCAATCCTTATTCTTAATATTACATCCCTATTCTTAATATCACTATCAACTCCTGAATTTGGTTTATTTTTCAAAGTACTTTAATCTCTTATAGTCATTCTTGTTGATATCCAAATTGTCAAATTCAGAAGTGCCTCCAAGGCAGCTCCCATGTCCTTTTTCTACATTTCCTCATTGCGCTGAGCACTTCCTTGCTTTCCGCCCACATGGTGTATCTCAACTCACCTTGTACTTTCCCTGTGCCTTATTAAAATCAGTCATTTCTCCAAGAAGCCCTGGTTCCTTTTAGTGGGCAGGAATACTTAGAAACAAGATGAGCTCACTGATACTGTTGATCAGTATTTCTCCATCTAAAGAAGGTTTTTACCTTTGTTATTTAAAGATGGAAAAGGCTTGAGCAACTTTATAGCTATTGGGCTGTCATGACTTTTAGACCTATGCATTTTTACCCTGTCTTATTAAGGACTTGTGCAGGTTTATACCCTGCAAGCAAATCGCTTCTAGGCAGAGAGAGATACTGAAAATATAAAAGGAAAGCAATAAAGTATAAAGATTAGAAGGAAGTCCAGAGTAGGCTGCCAAAAAAAAAGGCATGGAGTAAAACCAAACCAGTCCAGGTCCAAGCAAGCCATGTGCATAAAACTACAATGGGACACTCGTTACCTGGTTATTATCAGATTTCTCACATACAGACATTATAGCTGAGGCAACAGTGAAATGCCATCTAATTGCTCCCATGGAGCATGGCAAGACAGAAGATGCTTTTCTTATAATGTACTTGACTGACTCATATGGAAATCCATTGTAAAAGTGAAATAATCACAAATGGAATGGTCTAAAAAGGACACATACATTCAACAATGGATCCCAACCTGTGGACCTAAGGCTCACAAAAAGGAAAGGTCTTTCGTTTCACATATACTCTGAGCACCACCTTTAAGATGCACAAAATGGCATCTTTCACATTTAAGTTCTACTAATTTTGAAATGAATATAGTTGCTTCATTATCACATGTTGTGTTTAATAGAATACGAATTCATTTACAGAACTGGCTAATTCAAGTGATTGTCACAATATATTTTATAAAAATCAAAGGTTACTGATTCTTCCAACATGGAGGAAGTGAAGTACATCAAATGTTGGGGTTTCAGGTGTTATGTATGAGAATAAGTTTTTTACAGCATTCCCACTCCCACCTAAAGTCCTAGGTATTTATATTCTTTTGCTTGGGCTATGTACGGCTGAATCTTGAACAAACATACAGGTGGCTGATATTTAGCTAAGTAGTTAAAAGCGTGGGTTTCCCAGAAATGAAAATCTATTCCCAACCCCATAGCAAAGGATATGCATTAGCGCCCTTAGCTCCAAGATCTGAAGATCTGAGCAATGCATGCCTAACTGAGAAATGCAAACATCTCAGTGAGGCAAAAGGAGGTCAGAGATTCATTTCCTTTCCTGGCCCAAGGGAATAGAACCATGTATTAAAAAACAATGCTGCGGAACAGGCTGGAAAAAAATCAGGAATCCAAGTAGCTCAGTCTAATTCCAGGCACAGAGAGGAATCAGTTCCCAAAACTGTGAAGACCAGTTTCATAGCTTTATGTCACCTTCATCAAAGACTCCGGCTTGTGTGGATTGCTGAGGAAGACCCGGCACACACTTTGGGGCTTCACACTTCGTATTCCCAATCACTGAGGGCCACTTCCTGTGACTAGAACAGAGGGACCATCAGCAGCATAACCTTCCCCCTTTCTCCCTGACACAAGCACTTTGGGGCCAGATACCCAAGGAGGTGCAGAGCACTCAGCCAAGGGTGTACTGTGCCGCTTGTAGCCCGCATTTCAGTGCAGAACATCAACCTAAAATAAACATGGGGAAGTAAGGGAAAGTGTGTGGGGGAAGCCTGACCCAGGGGAAGTCCCGGGCAGACTGAAAGTCCCAGAGACATGTGATTATTCCATTATCAGCTGAGTCACTCCCTGAACCCACACTGTTCCCTCTGCATCACACACTGCCAGGCACCAAGTACTGGATTCTTACAGGAAGGGGAACCCTATGAAGCAGCAATAACTACCCCCTCATTTTAGTGATGTAAAACCTGAAACACAGAGGCACTTCGTAACCCAGAGCTATTAATTAAGCCATATTTCTAACCAAGGTCCACTGCATCCAACACGCATGCTTTGAATCACTATACTGCACTGTCTGCCTATTATTCCAAGAGAGCAGTAAAGAAAGCCCACTTCACATTCTGAGACCTAAGGATTTGAATGACTTACTACCGATGAGTTACTCATTATACAGTTAAGATTTAGCAACAGCAAAAGAGCTGACTAAATTCTCTTCATATATCAAAATGCTATCAAATACACCTACCATTAAGGGACTATTCCATTGGTTCTCAACTCAGGAACACTTAGAAATGTCTGGACACATTTTTCTGTTGTCATAAATCATGGGGTGCTACTGGCACCTAGTGGATAGAGGCCGGGGATGCAGCTAAAAATCTTAAAAAGCACAAGACAGCTCACCCACAAAGAGCTGGAATTTAAAAAAAAAAAAAAAAAAAAAAAAGTCAATAGTGCCAAGGCTGAAAAACCGTAGGCCACGACAAAGAGCATAGATGCAAAATCCTCACTGTCGCAGATGCAGTTCCTGCTATAGAGGCTAGCAACAGGTGACCATTCTCGTGGCCCCAAAAGTTTGGCACCTGTGCTACACCTCCCCTACCTCTATGAGCTCCCATAATCCACTAAAACATGAAGACAGACCTCTGAGTTCTTAGATGTGCCAGTCTTGCACTTTGCTACCAGTTCTAAGTATTTTAAGGGAAGTGGTTAGAATTAATAGTAAAAACTAGATTTGGGCATTATCCGTTTATTATCCATACTAACCCACTGTCCATTATCACACATAATTGAAGAATGGCTCTATTCGTAGCAGAAATACACAAATTTATGATTCTCATGAGTTTTAGTCTGTGAATAGGGAGGCCCAAGAAGAAGGCCTGGCAGTCAAGATAGAGCTGAGCTTATGTATTGGTGGAATAAGCTCCCAGGTACCTGCAATTCAGCCTAAGAAGAGCATGCAGACATTTCTGATGTGAGAAATAATTAGCACAGCTCCTTAATCTGAACTATGTAACCACAGCATTCATCCAATTATAAGTTAAATTGAAGCATGTTTATCAGACTCTAACTGAAGGTGAAGTCAACACCAGGAGTTGGCCAGGAGTTAGGAGGATCAAGTCAGATGTAATCAAGGCCTCATGTCTACTACAAGAGAAACTGGCTACAGGCGACAAACAGGAACAAGCAAAGCCCTCCCTGGGCCACGGAACCCCGGGAGTCCTTGGTGGCATCCAAACCATAGGCAGCAGACCTGGGTTTCCTCCAGCAGCAGCAGTCTCCACCGCTTACTAATTAGTGTCATTGTTTTAATCACCATAATGAGTGGTCTAATTATATTCCTCTCCCAGCACATCAATGCACAAGACAGAAAGCTGAGTCAAAATCAAAAGTCACAAGCACATTCATTTTTAAACACTTTCAGAAACTGGGAAAGAAAATTGAGGTTTCTCCATGCTGTGGTACCTGGAGGCTAACTGGAAAACCTGAAGGTGTCCACACCTTGCAGACCTTCAAAACCTAAGTAAAAAACAGAACATACACACTTGCAAACTCACACACACATATGTGCACCTGCCCTTTAAAAAACAACAACAACAAAAAAAAAAAAACAACACTGGCTACGTGACTCCTAAAGACAAGATTCCAGAAACCCACAACTAACATCATACTCAATGAAGGGAAACTGAAAGCTCTTCCTCGAAGATCAGTACAAGATAAGGATGTCTGCTCTCACCACTTTTATTCAGCATAGTACTGAAGTGTTAGAGCAATCAGACAAGAAATAAAAGACATCCAAATTGATAAGGAAGAAGTAAAACTGTCACCAATGGCAGATGACATGATGCTATAGAAAACCCTAAAGACTCAACCAAAAAATTGGAATAAATGAATTCAGTAGAGCTTCAGAGTACAAAATATACAGAAATCTGTTGTATTTCTATACACTAATAACAAAGTAGCAGAAAGAGAAATTAAGAAAACAATTTCATTTACAATTACACCAAAAAGAATAAATTACAGAGGAATAAACTTAACGGAGGAAGTTAAAGGCTGTACTCTAAAAACTACAAAACACTGACAAAGGAAATCAAAGATGACACAAACAAATGGAAGGATATATCACACTCAAAGAATGGAATAATACTGTTAAATGTCCATTTTACCCAAAGCAATCTACAATTCAATGCAATCCCTATCAAAATACAAGTAGTATTTTTCGCAGAAGTAAAACAAATAATGCTAAAATTTGTATGGAACCTCAAAAGATCCTATAGAGCCAAAGCAATCTTGAGAAAGATGAACAAAGCTGGAGGTAACACAATCCCAAATTTCAAGATATACTACAAAGCTAGAATATACTTTACCACTTGTTCTCAAGTAGTTTTTTTTTTTTTTTTTTTTAAGATTTTATTCATTTTGACAGAGAGAGACAGCGAGAGAGGGAACACAAGCAGTGGGAGTGGGAGAGGGAGAAGCAGGCTTCCCGCGGAGCAGGGAGCCCGATGTGGGGCTCAAACCCAGGACCCTGGGATCATGACCCGAGCCGAAGGCAGACACCCAACGACTGAGCCACCCAGGCGCCCCCTCAAGTAGATTTCTATATTGTGATGAAATCTGTAATGGATAAACTCTAAGAAAGATTTTTGATTTCAGGGTTATCTAAGGGCAACTTATTTCCTATCTCGAATCCCAATTATAGCAAAGAAAACCAAATTTTTAACCCTCCTCACCAAATATTTATTAAATGTCTAGGTTCAGGGCTTGAAAAAGAAAAAAACTGCTACTCAAAGAGGGATCATTGGGCTAGTAGCATCAGCATCACACCCAACTCCAGACCTTTAGAATCTGAGTCTTCCCGTTAGCATGATCTCCATAATGTGATCTGCACATTAAAGTCTGAGAAGTACTGGTTCAAAGAATTCAGAAAGGTGACAACATAGACCAAGGCTGAACCAAATCTAACCACCATTCTGCCAAATTTACGCTCTTATCAGACAATATGGCTCTCAGGAGTTCTGTCTGCAAAATCCACACATCAGTCTCATTAGACTGGTGGCTCTCAACCAGGGCAGACTGGGCCTCCCAGAGGACACTTGGCAATGTCTAATAACATTTTTGTCACAATGGGCGGGAGGTACAGGTGCTACTGGCATCTAGTAGATAGAAACCAGAGATGCTGCTGAACATCCTACAATGCAGAAAAAGCAGTCCTCCACAACAAATAATTACCTGGCCGAAAATATCAAAAGTGCAAAGGTTTAAAAAAAAAAAGAAAAAAAAAACTAAAGCAAAAACACTTCCTTGATTTTCTGACTCAATATAATCAATCAACTTCAGTAATTTAATGAACTGATTTGAGCATCCATATCCCATGTGGGAAAAAATAAACCAGTAATTATGAACACTTCCCATCCAACACTCCACAGAGTGTAAGGTTCCCTCAAGAGCTCATACCAGGGCTGCCTGGGTGCTTCAGTCGGTTAAGCATCTGCCTTCGGCTCAGGTCATGATCCCAGGGTCCTGGGATTGAGCCCCGCATGGTCGAGCCCCGAGCCAGAGCCTGGCATCATCGGAGCCTGGCATCGTCGGAGCCTGGCATCGTCTGGCTCCATGCTCAGCAGGGAGCTGCTTTTTCTTCTCCCCCTGCCCCTCCCCCCAGCTCCTGCTCTCACTCACTTAAATAAAATCTTAAAAAAAAAAAAAAAAAAGAGTTTATACCAAATCAATAATCATCAACACTGACAACCAAGACCAATACAGTAAAACAACAAAGGTACATGTTGTAATATTTCAAAATTATACAAGCTAAATTCTAAAAATACATTGCTACCATATATACTTGTGCAATAAAAACATTCTGGTCTTCACTTAATTCTTCATTTTTCTCCTACCACACAGGATCATTAGTGAAGAAACACTATGGCCACTTCAAGATGACAAGCACACACTGGACTAAACTGTTTCACTGAAACGAAACCTCTACCAAAAAAAGAAAAAAAATTAAGGTAATTAAAAAGACTCTCTAGTATTATCAAGAGCTTTGTTAATTTTATGAAATTTATGAATGAATACTTCTTCTTCTCCATAGTAAGTAGAATTAAGACACTCAGAATGGTGGAAGAAGATGGTCCATATGTAAGAGAGACAGAGGTCAGTGTGTATACTTACACAAAAGATGAGTACTGAGCCTCAGGCTGACTAAGCATGTTTTTATGAAGGTGAATGTTTCTGGAGTGACCATTGCTTTGTATGGCCTATATCAACTAAATTCTGCCTACAGAGAGCACCCAGAGGTTATATGTAATTCTCTACACTTTGAAAGCACTTAAAAGTGACACAATCCTCAGACTTTATATTGTGCTAAGGAACAAGGGCACTCACTTTAAATTAGAATGAATCTGTGGCACTTCACCACAGTTCTAGCTGTGCAGAAAGACTGAAAGCAATTTATCTGTTCCTATTAGACTTTAATAGCTATCTTTTGGTCTCATGAATCCCATCCCGCCATGTTCTTTAATTATGTTACCAAAAGACCCAAGTGATGGAATAAGTTAAAATATTTCATGCCATTTCATCGTCCTTTACCTGATTTGTGGGACAAGGAAGAGCCCCAGCTACGAGAAGCTAAAGACATACTCTTAAGTGTCCCTTTTTAAAAAGTTCTGCCACATATAGAAATCTTTCTTCAATGTAGTCTCAAGAATTTAGGAAGCATTGTTTACTTTCCTGAAGCTTTCACTACAGAAATTCAAGATAAACTCAAAAGTAACTACATGGTCAGGGCTGGCTCACCAGAGCACCCACTTTTTGGCTGACTGTCATCCAAAGATCCTTTCCCCCTTTGTTTTTCTTCCTTTGCCTATCTCTCATCTTTAACAGGCTGGGACAAGCTGCTTAGAAAGAGTGAACCAACCAAGAGCCCGGGACAGAAAAGGGAGAGTAGTTGGATCACATGAAGACATTCTTTGTTTTCTTTCTGATTCACTTGGTTCTTATTTTTGCATCATTGTACAAAACCAGCATCAATATGTGACTATTTCCTCCATTTATGAAATGATTTGAAGTTTTGGTTAGGACCCTTCATCAGGACATTAAATCATCCCTACACTAAAGATAAGGAGAGGAGCCTGGGCAGACGCTACAAGGTCAAAGTGATACAAACAGGTCTCTGTTATGATCTTATCCTGTTTTTCATCCAACACATATTCCTACATTTTGGTCTCAATATATAATTGTCCTCACTTTCTGTAGATGCCTCAAGATAGCTCCGTTTTCACACATCTCTCAATTTATCACTATAAAACGCTGCCACGCTCTGAGACACCAAGACCAAGTACAGTAAAACATGTACCTAGAGGACACAATGCCCTACCACAAACACCACTGCTCAAGAAAAGAAGTATTTAAGAACTTAAAAATTACTACCAGAATTGTCTTGGGCTTACTTTCAGCTCATTCCTCAAGTAGAGTGTCCCTTTAATTTGTCTCTACTATATCTAACCAAATAACAACACAGGATTCCCTAACAAAAGAAGGTTTTGGGTAATACTTAGGACACTGTTGGCCAATAAAAATATGATGCAAAATAACGTTATGTAATTTTAAATTTTCTAGTAGCCATATTCTTAAAAAAGTAAAATTACATGAAAATAATATATTTTATTTAATGAAATATTTCTAAAACATTTCGATAAGTAATCAATATTAAAAATACTGAGGTATGGGGCGCCTGGGTGGTTTAGTTGGTTAAGCGTCTGCCTTTGGATCGGGTCATAATCCCAGGATCCTGGAATCAAGCCCCACATCCACTGGGCTCATTGCTCACTGGGGAGTCTGCTTCTCCCTATCCCTGTTTCTCCCTCTCCCTCTACCTGCTGCTCCCCCTGCTTGTGCTCTCACTCTGTCAAATGAATAAAATCTTAAAAAAATAATAATAAAGTAAAAATAAAATAAAAATATTTTACATTTTTTAGGGGGGTACTAAGTCTGAACTTAAGTGTGCATTTTACACTTACATCATATCTCAATCTGGACTGACCACATTATGTGCTCCTATAGCCACAGATGGTAGGTGGCTACCATATCAGAGCAGATCTAGAAAGTACTTCGCAATTTTCTGGAATTTTTAAGGTACATTTATCATTTGTATTTTCTACTTTATAAAAATAATGCAAATCAGTTTTTTAATGGGAAAAAAAAAAAAAGAAAAACTCCATTTTGGAAGATAGTCATAATCCCATACCAGCTACATTTGGATGTATATTTTTATAGGACACTATCCTATGTCCAAAACATATTTAAGATAGGCTTTTAAAAAGGTCAATATAAAGGTTAATACATTAAACAGAGTTCTGAATAAATGAAACAGATTCTCTGTTTTTACAGTTTTGTTACTTTTTGAGATGATATTTAAAGAGTACTTTCGGGGCACCTGGGTGACTAAGTCATTTAAGCGTCTGCCTTCGGCTCAGGTCATGATCCCAGGGTCCTGGGATCAAGTCCTGGATCGGGCTCCCTGCTCGGCAGGAAGCCTGCTTCTCCCTCTCCCACTCCCCCTGCTTATGTTCCCTCTCTCGCTATATCTCTGTCAAATAAATAAAATCTTTAAAAAAAATTTTTTTTTTTAATTCTTTATTAGACACCATAAGTGCTCTTTGAGTGACTACTTGACTTTGCTTCCCAGGCCTCACCTCCCAAAGTTACAAAATGATCAATTCCACCACCACACAGCCTCCAGAGGAGTCCTGCTCCCGGAACATCCTCATCACTCAGCAGATCATTCCTGTGCTGTACTTTGTGGTCTTCATCGCAGGGACCCTGCTCAATGGTGTATCTGGATGGATATTCTTCTACGTGACCAGCTCCAAGAGTTTCATCGTCTATCTCAAGAACATTGTCATTGCTGACTTTCTGATGAGCCTGACCTTCCCCTTCAAGATCCTTGCCGATTCAGGGCTGGGGCCCTGGCAGATCAATGTGTTTGTGTGCAGGGTGTCTGCTGTGCTCTTCTATGTCAATATGTATGTCAGCATCGTGTTCTTTGGGCTCATTAGCTTTGACAGATACTATAAAATTGTAAAGCCTCTTTCGACTTCTTTCATCCATTCAGTAAATTACAGCAAACTCCTGTCAGTGGTGGTCTGGATGCTCATGCTCCTTCTGGCTGTCCCCAACATTATCCTGACCAACCAGAAGGCTACTAACGGGAAGGTGACGCATATAAAATGTGTGAAACTTAAAAATGAACTGGGACTTAAGTGGCACAAAGCATCAAACTACATCTTTGTGGGCATCTTCTGGATTGTGTTTTTTCTGTTGATCATTTTCTATACTGCTATCACGAGGAAAATCTTCAAGTCCCACCTTAAGTCCAGAAGGAATTCCACTTCGGTCAAGAAGAAATCTAGCCGCAATATATTCAGCATCATGTTTGTGTTTTTTGTCTGTTTTGTACCTTACCATGTTGCCAGAATTCCCTATACGCAGAGCCAAACAGAAGCTCATTACAGCTGCCAGTCTAAAGAAATTTTGCTCTATGTAAAAGAATTCACTCTGCTACTGTCAGCTGCAAACGTATGCCTAGATCCTATTATTTATTTCTTTCTATGCCAGCCATTTAGAGAAATCTTATGTAAGAAACTGCACATCCCATTAAAAGCTCAGCATGACTCAGAAACTTCCAAAACCAAAAGAGGAAATACAACGCATGAAAGCACAGACACTCTGTGAATTCCCACCTCCTTTCAAACAAAATCCATGTACACATATTGCAATCTTCAGTTACATAAGACTAAATAAGAAACATGTCCATGCTAATAATAAGTATCATCTCTAGGCATTACAATCCAATTTAGTATAATAATGAAAACAAAATATAAGTTTCCCTGCTTTTTTATAACATCAGAGAAAAAAGTAACACATGCATTACTCCACTTTATTCCATCAAAGCAGAAGATTTAAATCACTAGCCTGGTCAGTTAATGTAGAAATTTAAATAGCATAAAGAAAATAGGAAGCAATCAAGGCAATTCACTGGGGCGTCTTCCTTCTCTAAATACAAGGATTCAGTTATGTGGTTTTTTATGTTTTATATGGAGACTTATTAAGCCACTAAATGAGCCTGGAGCTCTGGTGTTAAAATATTTTTAAGTGGACTCTATTGAAGGAAGCTGGATATTGGGAAGTGTTGCCGGCAACTTCCCCTGTTCAATGGCATTGGGAAAAAAACATGTTGACTGGGACAAAGACAAAGACATACACACATACACTGCGTGTACATACATACATCTAGGGGCAGGGGAAGGAGTTTTCTTAGAAAGCAACTGGACTTGAAAAAAAGGAAAATCTAAGATTTACAATTATGAGTGAAAAATTACACATAAAATGAAAATTTACATATCCCATTTTCTGAAAAAGCAGATGAACTTAAAACGTGCAGGTATGGGATATGATTGCTGACTTGTGAGTTATCAAAACTAAATTATTTCTCTGCTATTAACTGGCTAGAAGATATCTAGGCCATCTTCCAAATGTTCTTCTCAAATATTTTGTAAGTCATGTGCATATACTTTTTTCCCTTACTATATATATATATAATAATAATATATAATAAAGAAATTATTTTCAATACTGTTCAGTTTTTCTTTCTTAAAAATCAAGGTAGGTGGGGCACCTGGATAGCTCAGTTGGTTAAGCATCTGCCTTCGACTCAGGTCATGATCCCAGAGTCCTGGGATTGAGCCCCACATCTGGCTCCCTGCTCAGTGGGGAGTCTGCTTCTCCCTCTCCACCTGCCCCTCACCCTGCTTGTGCTTTCTCTCTTTCTCTCAAATACATAAATAAAATCTTTAAAAAAAAAAAATCAAGGTAGGAAAAAATAATGCCAATATTCTTCATAGTCATGACATGGGTGGTCTCTTTATTATGCTAATTATGCATAAAGGAAGGAAGACAGTTACCTAGTGTATTAAAAATTTTTATTTGCCAGACTTTCCAAAATAAGTACTTCATATGCTCTGGGACCTCATCAGATTTTAGGAAAAACAGAAAATACACCTTAAATTGAAGAAGAGCTGGGAAGGTATTTACTCTCTGTATCCACCTTCCACCCTCATAAAAACTCCCTGCTCCCAACTCTGGGTCAAATTATCCTCTCTCAAAAAGAAACAAATCACCAACCTATGACAAATATGCTTGGCAAAACTAAGCTTGCCATATATGTTTGGTTAAATACATCTGCAAAAGAAATTAGCTGTGCTTATTCTTCACAATTCCCACTGGCCAGGACAAATGAGTAAATACTGGTATTTTACATGACCCCCCCCCCACCCCGGGAGAAAATGAAAGTCATAAAGAAAATGAGGAGCACCAAATAATGTCTTTGTAACCACTGTGCTAAAGTAGATGGGAATGTGGAAATCAAGACTTTTCAGGAAGCAACATGCAAGCCAGGTAAGAATACTGTAAGCAACAACTGATTAACAGTTACTGCATATCAGGTCCAGAACTACAACAAAAAATATAGTAGAGCAATGGCAACAGTGGACCAATCCAGAAACTTCCCTGAGATTACCAGTACTATTTTTTTTAATTATGTTATGGACTAATTTCTGTAGCTAGTTTATAGTACAGTTTTATAATATATATTTATCTCTGAGAAAGTAAAATAACAATCATACTGTAGAAGCAGTGCTATGAAACAGTTATAAGTGTTTTAAAAAATGACATAGGGGAAAGGAAAGCCACATGTTGTTAAAGTGGTTCTTCTGTGGGGATGTCCTGTCATGAAAAGATAATTTGCATGCCATTGGTATCTTGCAGAGAACTGGTGAGCAAAAGGCAGTAACAGCTCTTTACCGTTGAAGACCAACCACACCATACCAGTTCTCTCCCAACCCCTCCCCACGCAAACCTCACAGTGCGGTTTACCCAAAAGGAAACCTCCTATCACTCTGGGGGGATGACCTGATCTCAGTTATTTTTTGTATTAATATACTTTTTATTCTTCTTCTTCTTGTCCAGAGTCAAAAGATATAAATAGCAGCAATGGGGTTAAGGACAAAATAGAAAGCTAATGGCATATACTTTACTAACATCATCAAGTAGAAACAAAACTCAGTATAAGGGTGTTTTCTAGATTTCTGGGTTAATCTTCTTGGTAAAGCCAATGGATCAGAATTGTTTAATTTGTAGGTGACAAAAAAAATACAACTAAAATTGGACTCCTGCAATAAAAAGAGATTTACTGGCTAATAGACCTAAACATCCAAAGTTGTGGGTATGGCTTAATTTAAGGGCTGACAGAGGGCCTCAGCTGATGTAACTAAAGCTGAGTTTATACCACTTTTGCAGCCACTTTCCACAGTATTAGTTTCAACTCAAAGGAAGCTGTGGGCTCTTTTTTTGTGGTAGCAAAATGAAAGAAGCACTTCTAGACCTTAAATCTTCACAGCCAGTCCTCCAGAGAATTTCTTCAGAAACCTGGGACTTGGCTCTCATTGGGTCATACCGGCTCATTTTCCATCCCAACCTGTGGCCAGTGGAATCGGACATGCTGGTTGTCAATTATGGCTGGACCCTGATATTAGAGGCAGAGTGGGCGCTGTGTAGGCCCAGGGACAAGAACCAGAGAAAGTGAATTTCTCAAAGGAAAAGTCTCATTTTTACTGCTGGGGAAATAGAGTCCGGAGGCTGAGGAGATAACCAGCAGATGAGTACCACTGGCAGTAGACAGCCTTTTTATAAACAACCATTGTGAGATTCATGCATCTCAGTGGGCAGGGTTCATGTGTAATCTTAGATGATTATGATCTTTGTTTCTTGATTCTTCTCACAAAAGTTTCTTTTATTTAAAAAAAAAAAAACACTTCAGAATATTTCCATATAGGTACTGAGTCAATTACACATATCAAAATGGAATCATGGTTCGGTTAAAATGTACGAATTCCTATCAATGGGGAATTTTTAGTCACAGTCAAGAGCCACTTTTGAACACCTTTCTGTTAGATTTCTGCAGTCTACGTGCTGCAAAGCAGCTACTGACTTATCATCTTCTAGCCACAGATGTGGTTTTTTTTTTTCATTGCTGCCCCAATAAATAAAAACATGGGGAAACAGTTGGCTGCAGCTAAGGGCCTGCTGGCCTCTCCTGGTGAGGCAGAAGCTCTCAACTCACTATCGTTCCCAGCTTCCCTTGTTTTCTATTGTTTCTTACAACAACGTGTATCATGCCTTCTTTTCTACCATAGGCACCTGAGTTTATAAGCCACCCTGGGCACCCCAAGCACTTGAGGACTTGCACTACAGCTTCCTCTACAGAAGGACCTGGAAAATGTTCCCTGTTAACCAGGTACACTCCAAAGCAGTTTCAGGGCTGGCAGAAAATGTAAGAAGCTACGCCATTTTTATCTCTCCCACCTGCAACAGAAGTTGGAGTACAAGCATGAAAAGAGTTATTATAAAAATAGGCTCATCTCAACAACAGTAAAATATATGAAAAGTACTTTCATTGACAATGACTACTTGCTACTTTTTTTTTTATTTAAATTTTTTTTATTGTTATGTTAATCCCCATACATTACATCATTAGTTTTAGATATAGTGTTCCATGATTCATTGTTTGTGCATAACACCCAGTGCTCCATGCAGAACGTGCCCTCCTCAATACCCATCACCAGGCTAACCCATCCTCCCAACCCCCTCCCCTCTAGAACCCTCAGTTTGTTTTTCAGAGTCCATTGTCTCTCATGGTTCTTCTCCCCCTCCGATTTCCCCCCCTTCATTCTTCCCCTCCTGCTACATTCTTCTTCTTCTTTTTTTCTTTCTTAACATATATTGCATTATTTGTTTCAGAGGTACAGATCTGAGATTCAACAGTCTTGCACAATTCACAGCGCTACTTTTTGAATGTGCTCATTGCATCAGTCTGACTTCTCTCATGGTCACAGTTAAGATCTCTGTGACCCATCTCAACCCACTTCCCAAACATTACCTTTAGTGCTTTGGGGACCTGAAATACAAGATTCTGGACTCAGAGTCATCTTGCTCTACTTCCAACCTCCAGATGTCACCAGCTCCAATCCACATGGTGTCAGTATGTCAGGCGAAGCCTAGAGTTAACACTACTTCCTGCTTCCCTCCCAAATTCCAGGTCACTGGTATCTGCTAAATCCTCCTCCAAAGTGCATGATAAAGTCCTAAGGGCTTACTTTCCTATCATTTCATCTCCTGACATAAAAGTCCACTGAAATGTGGCTCTCATCATCTCCATACAATACTTCACACTACTTAATATGATAATCCTTTTTCTAAACTAAAAGATTCTCTACATTTAACTAGGAGCTTTTTCAAGCTGTTAATTATTTACATTCTACTTTTTTTACACCATAGCTTTCTGAAGGAACACTAGATCTCTCTAATATTTACTGACTAAAATGAGAAGTTAATCCTCATTTTGTTTGTAAACTAACCACCACTGTCAACTCCATATTAAATTCACTTTTCTAGTTTAAAAAAAAATGCCACTATTAAAAAAATAAATAAAAAACTTGCAATGCCATGACCAAATGTATTTTCTTATCTGGGTGATACTATGAAAGTAGTTAGGTAAATAAAAAGGAAAATGTTATTTTTTAATAGGAAAACCAGGACTTCTATCAATGCTATTTAAAATAAGAGTTCCTTAAGTGTTTAAAAAGTTACATTCAGAATGTCCTCGTTATTGCACAGTGAAAAAAACCAACAAAACCAAAGGCAATCTACTGAATGGGAGAAGATATTTGCAAACAATATAGCCAAAAAGGAATTAGTATCCAAAATATATAAAGAGCTTATAAAACTTGACACTAGAAAAATAATATGATAAAAAAATGGAGGACTGAATAGACATTTTTCCAAAAACAGCCTATAAATGGCCAACAGATGCATGCTCAACATCACTCATCATCAGGGAAATGCAAATCAAAACCACAATGACATATCACCCCATACCTGTCAGAATGGCTAGCGTCAAAAAGACAAGAAATAACAAGTGTTGGCAAAGACATAGAGAAAGAGGAACCCTTGTGCACTGTTGGTGGCAATGTTAATTGGTGCAGCCAAACTGTGGAAAACAGTATGGAATTTCCTTAAAAAATTAAAAATAGAGTGGCGCCTGCATGGTTCAGTCAGTTAAGCATCCAACTCCTCCTTCTGACTCAGGTCATGATCTCAGGGTCATGAGATCAAACCCCACGCAAGGTCCTCTTCCTCTAGCCCTCCCCCCATGCATGCATGTGTGCTCTCTCTAATAAATAAATTTTTAAAAATTAAAAATAGAAATACCATATGATACAGTAACTCCTGTACTGGACATTTACTAAAACGAAATGAAAACACTAATTTGAAAAGGTATATGCACCCTATGTTTATTGCAGCATTATTTACAATAGCCAAGATAGGGAAGCAACCCAAGTGTACATCCATAGATGAATGGGTAAAGAAGTGGTGTAGATATACAATGGAATACTACTCAGCCACAGAAAAGAATGAGATCTTGCCATTTGCAACAACATGTATGGACTGAAGCAAAGTGAAATAAGTCAGACAAAAAGACAAATACCATATGACTTCACTTACATACGGAATCCAAAAAACAAATAAATACACAAATAAAAGCAGAAGTAGAATGTCCAGGTTATGATGATAAGGCACTAAGGAATATCTACTATCTATAAGAGAAGGAATAAAATAAAAAACAATCTATGCTTTATCAAATAATGGGGTAGCACTAAAAACATAGTAAGCCAATACTCAAACTCACCTTTCTACCTGTCAAGTTGGATTCTCTCCTCAGACTTCCCTTGCCAGGACTGAAACCAAAGTCTACTCCCCTCCCAGCCCTAAATCACAGCCCCATAACCTACTTCTGCAGTGGTTCCCAGTGTCCATCATCTGGGCACTTCCCATCTCATTTCAGCTCCTCACTGTTTCTCACTCAAAATGACCACACCATAATCATCCCCTACCTGGTTTCTTGTCTACCGCTTTCTCCCCTAACCCTATGGAATCCCAACGCCCACAGATTTACCAAGTACTGAGCTCTCCAGGGTTATTAAAGCATCTAAGATTGACTAAAGCGATCTAAGATTTGGTCTCAGGCAGATCCTGCTCCGATACTCCAAGCACCCAGATTGCCTGAGAATCACCAAACACTTCCCACATCTCAGTCATCTGCATCATGCCCCCCATGCTGGCACCATTCCCTCGCTCCTCCGAAGCATCTCTTCACCACACCTCAGTCAGAAGGACTGTACTTCCTGGACTCCCACCAGTTCTAACTAACAGTATCATTGCAGGTACTGCAGATTCCTTATCACCCCCTCTACACCGTAACCTTCTAAACATAACAAAAATATTCTCTAGCACGGGAGCTAAGGGGGCAGCCTGCAGTCAATAAACATTTGTTAGAATTTTGCTTAAGTACGTGATCAAAAAACAAGGACTCACATGGCAAGGGATAGGGAGAATTTCTCCAGAGAACCTTCTCCTAAAAGGTAACAACAGAGTGCGTAAAATGTATTCTGAGCTTTGAAAATGTGTTACTCACAACCTCTTAAGAAAAGGACCACAACTACTCAAGGGGTGAGAAAATGAACTTCAGTGACTAAAAAGAAAGAAGATAACCTTTAAAAGTTCTTTCTTAGGGATTTCCCTTATTAATTATCTCATAACCATCAATCAAATACCACACAACTGAAAGGTAAAATGAACTGTATGTTGACCCAATAACACTGTACAATCAATAAAAAGAATCAAAAAGACAGGCTAGGGGAATGAATATACTCAGCCACTCATAATCGAGTTCACATTCCAAGAATATGTAAAACACTTTTGCCTTCAAAATATTTCCATCTTTTTACTCTGTTTCATTAAAAAGGGAAAACTGCGATAGCATTTAAGTAATGCAGAAAAACCAACATCTTGGAAGCTCTGTGTCTGTCTATGCCTCACTTAAAAAGTACTCTTATCTAATCACATCTGTCGCTCTCAGATTTGAAGCTACCAATCTCAGTGAGAGTCAGGGAAAAAAGTCTTTGGACTACTCCAGGTGGGAAAGGTGATTATGTGCTTTAAAAAATTTTTCAAAATGTGAACCTAAAGCACAGTGGCTCGAGAGAAGGCAGACATAGAGCCACACACACATTGCTAGAGAAATGTCTTGATCACCAGCATTCCTTAACCAAGAAACAGCCCCCTACCCAAAGATCATAAAAAAAGCTTCAGGATGCAAACTATTTTGAGTTGAGAGCGTCCTGAGTTGCAAACTCCGTGAGTGGAGTGGGCACAGTAGCATACCGTTCCCACTGCTCAGTGGTACTGGAATTCAAACTAAGGGGGTGGGGGGGCAACAAGGCAGGGGGCGGCTGGATGGACCTGCTGGCCTCCTTTGTAACCACTGTTTCTGCCCAACACTTTCATTTTAAGAAGCATAATGAAGTACTAGGTCACTGGAGTCTGTGCAGCTCTGGACAAGGCCTTAGTTTCCCCATCTGTGGGCTTTCCTAACAGATCATGAATTTCCTTAAAGAAAATCAGTTCACAGACCCGTGTCTGGCTGTGACAGTGGCTACCTACTCCAATATTCATTTTCCCATTCCCTATTAGCTCCAAAGGACTACTATGCTCTGTTTAAAAAATTTTAAGAATGTTAAGCATTAAGAACGACACTTCTGGTCACAGCCTGGGCAATGCCGGGCTCTCACTCTCTCGCTCACTCTGTGTGTCTCATGCTTTTTTCTTTCAAAATTGGGATCCTTCATGTTGAGCCAGCCATAGAAGATAGAATTAAATCTCTGCCAAAAAAAAAAAATTTTTAAATATAAAAAACACAAAAAGCAAACAAAACCCATAAAATTATATATATATATATATATATATATTATATATATATATAAATCTCTATCCCTTCCTGAAACTGCCTCTTTCAGGGGAAAGCAATTCGTTTTCTTCCTACCACCCCTGGCCCTCTTCATGTTTTTAAAATAAACTTTTAAAAAGGAAAAAAAAAAAAAAAAGAACGACACTTCTACTGAAATACTGTTTGGTATTTGTGTTCAATAAAATCAAAAGCATGATTTGTGTCCATGGGGGAGTTAACTACAATAAGATTTTCTTTATCAATTCATGGGGCAATTTTGCTTTTTTAGTTTTTATTTAAAACAAACAAAATATCCATTAAAGTAACTAGTATGTCATTTCTTAAAAAGTATTGCCATGACCAAGGTCAGGGAAAAATAAATTCACCTCACTTCTTCCCACTTGGGTTTCTAAAATACTGGGTTAGTGATGACATGTAATTTCCCAGAACACTAACAAAATACACTCTGAAAAACATTTGTTCTTAATGAAACAGATAAAAAAGTGACTTCTGGAAATTTCAAATGGAACTCGTGTTAAAAACAAAACAGGGATGGTAGCCCCAAAAAAGCGTATTTCCACTCTGAATAAAATTCCACAAAATATCAGATTGCCTCAAGGTCATTCTCAAAGGAAGAACATGGTTCAGTTTCACTATTAAAAGACTGGTTTCGGGGTGCCTGGGCGGCTCAGTTGGTTAAGTATCTGCCTTCGGCTGGGATGGAGCGCCGCCTCGGGCTCCCTGCTCAGCGGGGAGTCTGCTTCTCCCTGTCCATCTGCCGCTCCCCCCTGCTTGTGCTCTCCTGCTCTCTCTCTCTCTGTCAAATAAATAAAAGCTTACCAAAAAAAAAAAGACTGGTTTCTCACCATTCCAAAAAGGAAATGGAACACTGAGAACTAGGGTCCTTCAGCTCTTTCCTACCTGGCAATCCAGACACAAAAACTGTGGCCGCAGTACATTTTTAAGGATAGTTGAATATACTTCTTAATTCTGTCTGGCTATACCCTCCGAAGTGACCAAGGAAGTAAACACATAGCCATGCCTACCATAAAAAAGAAACTATACTACAAAACACCTCTCATTCCAGTTTTTCTGCATACCATGTTAGAACAATTCACCACTCCACAGGCAGCCAGCTCCGTCTCACCAAATTCTCTCCTTCCCACCCTCTCTGTCCCCCACTGCATGTAAACCCCGAGCACCACTGCTTACTTACTTGACAATCTGCAAGGGTGTCTTTTCTGAAGTGTGTTTTTCATTGAGTCCTATCCAACAACAATGCACACAAATCTTCAAGGACAGATCCTTTCCTAGCACTGTTAATAATGAGAGTTAACACTGGTTCTTAACCAAAAAGCAAATACAAAGTTTAAGATTTGGGATTTTTCATCTAATTTGTAAGGGAAGATATGTAAAAAGTCTTCTTCTGCAACATGATGATAATAATAGCAGTAATAATTATTATTCATATTCATGCTATTATTACTACATGAATTTGGGAGAACACCAGAACCCAAGAAACAAATGGCCACCATCAACATAAGCATCCTTACATTGTTTTTTTTTCCCCAAAAGTTCCCTTAAACTCTCCTTAAATTCCCTTTAGCTTGACATCTCATTTAGTTTTTTGAGAGATTTTTCTTTTTAAAAGTGAATACCAAAGAGATTCATTTTGGATTCTGGAGAGGCTTATTTTTTTATTATTATTTATCTGGAAAACTAAGAATTACTAGGAGAAAAGGAGACAAAACCAAAGCACCTACCAGACCAATGAAGCAACACTAGAAATCAGACCCTAACTGACCAAGAAATGGTTTTGCACTTACAAATAAACTTTGGACCAGCAGACTTAGTACTCCAGAAAATACGGTTGAGACATGAGCTCATATCCTCTTTTATAAAAGCTACACTTATACAAGAAAGATAACCTAACAAAGCCAATCCATGACATGGATGGGATACAGTGACTTTTTATTAGGTCTCTCACCATGCTGAGCTCCATTCAGACACTCAGTAAACATGTGCTCACCACAGACAGAATGATCATTTACCCAAACAATTTAAATACACAGGACGGTCCCTTTACATACAATCTATTAATTACTAAATACCAGGCTCAATTCATTAAGCAGTTTGGGCCAAACTGACAAATGCTCATGGCAGGCCTACCTACTCTTGTTAACTTAGAGAAACAGATCCGATATATCCTTGAAAGAAAAAATTACAACTATGCAACAGCACACACAATATAACAACATTTTAAGTGGGTGTGCATACACATAGAAAAATTTTAAAATCTGTGCCAAAGGCGCCTGGGTGGCTCAGTTGGTTAAGCGACTGCCTTCGGCTCAGGTCAGAATCCTGGAGTCCCAGGATCGAGTCCCGCATCGGGCTCCCTGCTCAGCAGGGAGTCTGCTTCTCCCTCTGGCCCTCCCCCTCTCATGTGCTCTCTCTCTCTCTCTCTCTCTCAAATAAATAAAATCTTTAAAAAAAAAAAAAAAAATTTAAAAAAATTTAAAATCTGTGCCGACATTTGTGCCAATTTATGTACCAAAACTGTTAACAGTAATTATCTCTGTGCATTTAATTTTCTTCTTCTGTTTATATTTCCAGATTTTTCCACAATGAAAAAAGAATAAAGATAAATAAAACATGACTTTTACCAGACTATGTTAAATCACATCTTTTTTTATTAATAGAGGTCTCAGCAGAACCCAAACTGCCAACAATTGTTTTAATTATAACTTCAAAAAGCTGGTGGGTGTCAATATGTATACTTAAGAAATTTTGCTTAAAGGCCTAATATATTTAACTCATAACCCCTTTCAAGGCACAAAAAGTGATGTTCTTTAAAATCGTTATGATGGAAAACGTATCTTGGATGCTTTTAAAAAAAAAATGCTAGGCACTCTAATGGACCAAAAAAAATCTTTCCTCTAAAAGAATATACAAACACACAAAAGAAAGCACACACAAAATTGAACCTCTTGGGGAGACTTTCATACAGTTAAACTATTTACAAACCACAGTTTCATCTACGTCAATATGCAACACTTTAAAACCACACAAAAAGAAAAGGAAATTTTTAGTACAGCCAACCTTCGTGCGATGGAGCCGCTAGTGCTCTTGCTGAGGCCAGACGGCTAACTCATGGTTCTCTGAAGACCTGCAGCGAGCCCGCTCTGGCTCAGAGAATATACCCCCAGGTAGGTCTTTTTAAGTACTTGATATATTCAAATATCTTTCCATCTAAGGGGAAGCTATGATATTCGGTGTTTAAAACATAGAAGTTGGAAATGCCAATGTGTAATAAGGCTGCTTGTAAGAGGGCACCAATTATTAAATTCTAAATTCTAAATAGATTCTCGCTATGAACTGCACTATAATTTTCTTCTATCTGGTGACCCCCTCCATTCCTCTCAAAAAAAAAAAAAAGTTTAATTTATACAAAACTGAATACTTACTTATAGGTGAGCATAACTATTCAGTAACTCAATTTTATATTTTATAACAGAATGGATAAACCATGTTGTAGGTCTTTACAACAGGGCGCAACAGATTTGAAATGACTTCCCTCCACAAAAATGATACATAATTTCAAGAACATTCTACTGTGACTTTCATTTAAAAAAAAAAAATCTAGTAAGTGTATTTATATTCTAAGCAATGGGCACTCTATCCCAAACAAAGGAGACACTTGAAATCTTTTCTTGATTTTTGTCACAGCACCTCAAATTTTCACAGGCTAAATAATTGGTTGACAAAACATTTATCAAGCACTTGGTTTTCAAATTTGTGATAGAGAACACAAAATGCTATTATAGTATAATTTAACCTCTTATCAACATACCAAAAATTTTAAATGAAGAGATTTGTTTTTCATTGCAATCTAGACTGAGGTTCATGAAAAGCAAGTGCAAGGCACTACAAGAATCTCAAGCATCATCAAATAAATAGTTATGTTGTAATTATTTTTAAATAAATTACCCATAAGTGGTATATATGGCCAGTTCTAGTTATAGAGAATATTAATTATTAATTGATGAAAACAATTTTCTAATCCTCCTCTTTACCATATATTCATCTATAAAATGAGACTTTATTGTATAATTGTATGAGCAATAGGAACACTTAAAAAAAAAACACAGTATTAACTATTATCATATAACATTAGAAATACAAGAGCATAAGCCAAAATCCTAGCACCTGGTAAAAGAACAATGAGTTAAGGTAGGAGATGGAGACGATGATCAATTTATACCAACACTAGCTTTTGACCCAGAGAAGAAAAGGATGGTCAGAATGCCAAGGTTCAAATAAATGGTTACTATCCAAAAAACAGAGTCCTAAGAAGTCAGTGAAGCCTGGAGTAGACTTCAGACACAAAGAGCTTATTCCAGGCATTTTAAGATAGGAAGGATTTGGATATAGGAAGGATAAGGGCAGAAAGCCTAAAAATGATCAATGGGGTCAGATTCTAGCCTGTTCTTACAAGCTGGAAAACCTTGAGCAACATCCAAGTGCCAGACCCCAGTCTCCTCAACTGATCTGAGACTTGGACTAGATGCTATCAATAAAAGTTCCCTCCACCCTTAAAGTCCTATGATTCCCCAAATTTTATCACAACCAAGAGTACAAAGGCAGGAAGGAGCAGTTCACAGCAGAGTAGAGATACCACCAATCTAGGGAATTAAGATAAAGACAGTAGGGATGGCTTGAAGCAACTAGGTCATGGGAACTTTGAAAGTAAGGAAGGTTTAGATTTAAAAGACAGAAACTAGGTCTGGTTTTTAAATATATATACAGTAAAAGGAAACATCAAAATACTTGAAGTCTGAGCCTCTCTCATTAGTATTTAAAGGAAAAGTTAGGAACTAATATTTTCTTTCTGCTCTTTTACATGAAAATTGCCTAGAATATAGTTCCTGCCACATAGTAAGCACTTAGTAAGGCTGGCTACTATAATAATAGTTATTATCATCACCATCACCATGATTATTACTATTACTGAGAAAGTTCTAGAGTGGTTTTGAACATAGCTCCTGAGATCAGACTGCCTGAGTTGGAATCTTGGCTCTATAATTTAGCAACTGTATAATCTTGGGGGTTACTTAACCTCGTTTTGCCACAGTTTTCTCATTTGTAAAGTAGGGATAATAACACCTACGTGATAGGAATGATGAGAGGTTAAATAAGTACCTGTAAAGTACTTAGCACAGTGCCAGACACAAAGTACTCAATTATTTTCATTAAGTTTAGTGCTGAATGAATTATGCATGAACCCTAAGTCCTATCTCAAGTTGGGAAAGAGGAAGGACATGTACCCTTTTAAATGACACTTTAATTTTATAAAGTTTTATGTAGATCTGCCTTATTAATCTGCTTATAGTGTTTCATCCCAAGGTGTATATAGTGGATCATTAAATAATCAGGAGAATTAATAATTGATCAGAAAGGCTTCAAAAGGTTGTTGTTGTTGTTGTTTCACTTTTAAAGGGAGGTTTCAGAGAATGGGCTTATTTGGCCTTCTTAGCCACTATAATTAAGATTTGCTATTTTTTTAAAAGATTTTATTTATTTGAGAGAGAGGGTGTACATGTGAACACAAGTAGGGGGAGGGCAGAGGGAGAAGCAGACTCCCCGCTGAGGAGGGAGCCTGATGCTGGGCTCTATCCCAGGACCCTAAGATCATGACATGAGCCAAAGGCAGCCGCTCAACAGAATGAGCCACCCAGTGACCCAGATTCACAGTTTTTAAGTTGTGTATCAGGGGTTTTTTTTCTGCTAAAACACAAAATCTTCTGGTCTTTAAAACTAAAGGAAGGTGTTTAATATGCATGAGGAGGGTGCAAACCAAGAAGCAGCACCAAAAAGATATACCTGTGGCCCTAAGAGCATTAGTGTGGACCAGGTCAAAGAGAATAAATGAAGCCCAATTGGTTTAACTTACATTTATGTTCCAGATTGGGAGGGAACATGACAAGATTTTGTCATTATCAGTATCAGTCACAATGGTGCTAAGGATATGTCTTATACTTTTGCGCTTAACTGCCTCAAACCTACAGTGAAAGAAAATAAGTATTATAGTTAGATGTTTTCATACTAAGATAACTGAGCTTCTCTTTGAGAATTCTGTAACCAGTGATCATATATTCTTGTTCTAGAAGCCTTTAAAATACATTTGTGGTCAAATTTCTCAAAAACACTGACACAGAAACATCTATACAAGCACTGTTTACCAGAAATAGAAAACAAACCACAAAGGTACTTTAAAATTATCCAGTAGCTGCATTTGAAAAAGCAGAAACAGGAGAAATTAATTTTAATCATATATTTAACCTAATATCAGAAATATCATTTCAACATATGCTGAATATAAAAAATATGGAGATATTTTACTAATTGTACTATGGTACAAAATAGTGCACTTTTACTAGTTGTATTATTTTTATAGTCTTTCCTAAAAAAATCTTTAAAACCTGGTGTGTATTTTGCGTTTACAGCCCATGTCAATTTGGCTGTCAAAGTGGCTGTCATTTCAAGTGCTCAGTAGTCCCATGCGGCCCCACACTGGACATCACAGGCCTAGGTCTCTAGGGAATGGAGTGAGGAAAAGGAAGGAATAAGCATCAATTCAAGCCAGATTCTAACCCTTCAATTCTTTCTGCTGAACAGAAAAATGAAATGCAATGGTGATTGTGAACACGCTCTGGTACTTGACACAATGAAGGGGCCTTACCTCTAAATTTCAGGACAATTTTCTGTCCCCCGTTACCTCCCCGCTCAGCCTAGGTTCCTCCAGCATGAGGAGCTCTTGTCAATCTATGCAAACAGCAAGCCAGGAAGCCTCACTGAAACCTCCTCCAGCTCAGCCACAACCAAACCATTTTACCCTCATTTCCTCTCTGTCTGTTTCTCAGAATTTCAGTTCACTTATCTCCTCTGCACACTACCTTCCAACCCAAGTGGTAACAAAAGAGCTATCAGAATGCAAAAGTTTGATGTCAAAAATATCCATTATAGAAGCAAACCTATATGGGATTTCCCAAAATCATGAAATCAGACCATGGAAAACCCAGGCCTCCTCACAATCTATGATGTTTTACCAATAAAATTCTATCTAAAAATCAGAAAAATTGTGACCCAGGTGTTATGAATACAGATGTTTTTAAAGAAAATCATTTCTAACTTTAATTACTAACCTCCCTCCCCCACCTCTTTTTTTAAACAGATTCTTTGGACTTTTTTTTTTTTAACAGAGTCATCCTTACTTCCCCTCAAGATGACAAACAGTTCTATCTTCTGCCCAGTTTACACAGATCTGGAGCCATTCCCATATTTTTTTTATTTAGTGTTCCTTGTTGGAATTATTGGAAGTGGTTTTGCAACCTGGGCTTTTATACAGAATAACACAAATCACAGGTGTGTAAGCATATACTTAATTAATTTGCTTACGGCTGATTTCCTGCTGACTCTGGCATTACCAGTAAAAATCGTTGTCGACTTGGGCGTGGCACCCTGGAAGCTGAAGATTTTCCACTGCCAAGTGACGGCCTGCTTCATCTACATTAATATGTACTTATCAATTATCTTCTTAGCATTTGTCAGCCTTGATCGCTATCTTCAGTTGACACACAGCTCCAAGATTTATCGGATCCAAGAACCTGGATTTGCCAAAATGATATCGACCGTGGTGTGGCTAATGGTCCTTCTTATAACAGTGCCCAACATGATGATTCCCATCAGAGACATCGAGGAGAAGCCAAATGTGGGATGCATGGAATTCAAAAGGGATTTTGGCAGAAATTGGCATTTGCTGACAAATTTCATATGTGTGGCAATATTTTTAAATTTCTCAGCCATCATTTTAATATCTAACTGCCTTGTAATTCGACAGCTCTACAGAAACAAAGATAATGAAAATTATCCATATGTGAAAAAAACCCTCATCAACATCCTTTTAGTGACTACAGGCTACATCGTATGTTTTGTCCCATATCACATTGTCCGAATCCCATACACCCTGAGCCAGACAGAGGTAATATCTGACTGCCCAACCAGGATTTCACTATTCAAAGCCAAAGAGGCCACACTGCTCCTTGCCGTGTCAAACCTGTGTTTTGATCCGATCTTGTACTATCACCTCTCAAAAGCATTCCGCTTAACAGTCACCAAGACTTTTGCTTCACGTAAGGAGACCAAGGCTCCAAAAGAAAAATCAAATGGTGAAAACAGTGCATAAAACATGGGATTTCTCATGCTATCACTTCCTGCCTCAGTGGGAAAGAGAGCAAAGAGCCTAAGTAAAAAAGACAGCTAGCATATGTGGCCTGGTTTACTGAGAAACTGTTTCCAGATGTAAGCCAAGCAGTACTCTTGTGGTTGTTAATGATCCTTAACCCAAATATTTGTACAAAAAAGCTAAAAGATGCTGTTGAACCAACATAAAACTTTGCATTATCCTTGAAATCTCAAGGAGTTTTATGACAGACTCAGAGGCATTCGTGAGGTATTCATTTAAATACCAGGAACTGACTTCTTGATAGAAATATGCAACACAATTTGAATAAAACCATTTAGATCATACCAAAAAAAGTCCAGCTGATTTTTACATGAAACCACCTGTGCCTGATTTATTTTTAATCCATCATTTTAAAGATGGTTTACTTTTGGTTTACTACTCTGATTTTTAATATCTAATTGTTTTGTAAGGTTATAAATAAAGACTTTCTACCCTAAGTAATGACAAATTCAGTGATTCCTTATTTTGTAGTAACATGAAATCGACCCTACAACATTTTCAAGCAAGTTGTTAAACTACACTGACTGCTTGAAAGTACTGTTTCGGAACTAAAAACTCACATCAAAGATATGGAAAAACAGCACTACTCAAATGGCCTTAAAAGAGACATGCCAGATACACACACAGCAAGACCTTGTAGGGAACACAGCACATGCTGGGCTGATTGGCGCCATGTCTGAGTCTGACCCCACATGGGGCCTGCAGTTTAAAGAATGGGGGACTCCAGTTCTTAGGGTCACAACCCTTAGATCAAATTCTCTCTACTGCCAGTAATGCAGAAAGGGCTCAATAGATGGTATAAAATAAAAGACTTATTCGGGAAAAAGAAAATTGAAAAGTTTAGATAATGATACCTGAGACTTGGGGGGGGGGGGTCATTTCAATAGCAAAAGCCTGTATTGCAACAATTGGTAATACATTTGCATTAGCGGCAGTGATTAAGAAATGGTGTTCCTGGCAGCTCTCTTGAGCTCGCCCACTCTCACATCTCAAGAGTGTACTTTTCACTTTAATAAACTTTCCCATTTGTGGAAGGAAGGAGAGAGAGAGAGAGAGAGAGAAAGAAAAAAAGAGAGACAGAAAGAGAGAAAGAGAGAGAGAGAGAGAAAGAAAGAAAGAAAGGAAAGAAAGAAAGAAAGAAAGAAAGAAAGAAAGAAAGAAAGAAAGAAAGAAAGAAAGAAAGAAAGAAAGAAAAAGAAAAGAAAGAAAAGAAAGAAAGAAAAGAAAGAAAAGAAAGAAAGAAAGAAAGAAAGAAAGAAAGAAAGAAATGGTATTCCTGGGAAACTAACAAAACAAGTTTGATTCCAGAGTCATTTTTAGTTCTGTATTGAGAATTATTTTCTGAAGCTTGAACCCAAGACAATTCTGGTGTACAATTTCAGTATTTTCTGAGTTTGAAGAGAGTAATATATGAGAAAATGCACCCAAAAAAAGTGCCTGTCACATTTCTACCATGGTAAGTCCCGGACAAATTCTAGCTAGCTAGTGGTCATGACAGGAACCCCCCTCAACATCACGTATCTGACCCAGGGTGTAAAGGGCTGCTGAAATGCCAGCCTGCTAGAACCTGTGCTTGCTGATGGTCTAACATGTTACTACTGACCGGCAGATCAAGACATGATTTATATGAGCATACGTGAAACTACTAGTTGCTTTTCCTGAATCTTTTGGTCAAGTCCCTATTAGTCTTCTCTCCTTGGTCTTCACTCACTAAGTGTGAGTGAAGACAGAAAGGGGGGTGGGAGGGAGCAATTTTTTTTTTTAATCATATTCTTATATGCTTCTCATATTCATGCATGATAGGTTAGTCAAATTTTCCCTCTTTATTAAGGAAGAGAACCAGACTCTCTACAGCATTCCTAATGTCGATGTTACATTAGTATATACGTTCATTTCCTCTTGATGTTTTATTCTAAATGACACTCAGAGTAAAGGGAGGCCTAGGGCAACTGGTAATAGAAGGCTATTAAAAAATTATATCCTACAACATCAATTTTCTAGCAGTTGTGTTATGATTGCATTACAGTTATGTCATAATCCATCATGAGAGACTTAATCACCAGAAATCATTCATGCTCCTTCCTCTAAGGAGGTGGACAATCTTTAGAATGTTACATGCTGGCAATGACTGTGTAGACAAGGGTCACATGAACAACAGAATAGAGATGTCTGTGCTTGGGTGCACACCAAGACACATGGGAGAGGGAGGCGAGCAAAGCTCTGCCCACCCAAGAGAAGAACACAGAATCCTCAACCAATTTCAACCATATTCAACATTTTGCCCTATTTGCTTTATTACCCCTCTCCTTTTTATTTAAATTAAGTTTTTACTTTGGAATACTTTAAGATTTACAGAAAAGGCACATAGATAGTACAGCAAGTTCCCACATACCTTTTATCCCATTTGCCCTAATGTTAATGGCTTACATCACCATGATACATTTGCCAAAAGTAGGAAATTAAAATTGGTCTATTAAGTGTTAACTGAACTCCAGACTTCAATATCCTGCCCCCCCACTTTTGATGCCAACTATTTTAAGACCAATCCCAGACATTATAATATTCATCCATAAATTCTTCAGGACACAGATCTAAAATATCAGGCTATCCTTTCTGTTGCCCTAAATGCACAGTGAGATTATTCCATTATGTTGGAAATGAGTGATATGTACAGGTAAAGCAAAAAAAAAAAAAAAAAATGTATTCAGCCAGTGATGAGCAAGAAAGAATTGTGACAACTTTTGACACAGCCCTGGACAGAAAAACTGACACCAAAAAGAAGATTCTTAATTGTAATAAAAAATACATGTAAAAAAAATTTTTTTTTGAAAGTTCCAAAACAAAAAAATTAAAAATTAAGAAAATATTTAGTTTGCAGAGCAAAACTCCTCAAAGATATCCAGAACATTATATATACCTCACAATTACACTGCTGTTAAAATAATAATAGCGTGCAACAACAACAAAAAAAAACGGCTCATTAAAATTTCTCTTAAAATCCCAGGAAAAAAGATAGTAAACCTAAAAATATAAACATATTTACAGATTTTGGCCCAATTTTCATTACTTTCAAAAAACCAATCTTGTTTCCCTTTAGTAAAAAGCACGTCACTTGTTAAGAGTTAAACACTAAATTTCCTGGTATTTCTCATATGCTGTTCAATTCTTAAATTCATTAGGTTGAAATCCAAGTCCATGTCATATACAACCTCCTCTATGAAGCCTTACCCAACTTTGCAATCAGATGCTCTCTCTCCCCTCCAATATTTATTCTTTGAGAGTGGAAGAGACCCAGGAATGTTAAACAGTTCACCTTCCAGCAGGCACTTGGGTTTTTACTAATTATTGCATTTATTTTAGTGTGTATCATTTCACATTTGTCTCCCTCCTATCTTATTCATCTTTCTTGTGTCCTAAAATTCTCATTTGTCTGTATAATACCAAGTACCTACCACAATACAGTGTACATAAAAGCTACTCAGTAAATGAGTTTCAAATGGAAGTAGGAAAATACATTTAGACGGCATTTGCAGTCACTCAAATGCTCTTGATAAAAGGATAATAATCTAGAAAATTCCATTAATTCTAGCCAGCCAGTAGCATCCCATCACAAATTCGAACTACAACTGTACATATGCTATACGATCATAATTATAAAAGAAGCAGTAAATGAAAAACTCACCTGCTTTCAAATGTGTTACTCAGGCAAGTAGAATAGTCAGCGGTTAATGATCTTTTAATGAAACAATCAAGGTTGCCAACTGATCAAAGCTGTGACTTACCAGAGGTATGGGAAAATGGGTTGCATACTGCAGGTGTCGCAGGAGGTCATAATTAGATGGAAAAATTAGCTCCCTGGGTTTTTCTCTCTTAAGCAACTTCTCACCATTAACGGACATTCTTCTGCCCAAGGAAGGGTTGGCATTCTCACAGGATTCTCCAGGCATGGGAGAAAAAATCTAAGTCATGTAAAATAAATGTTGGAGATTGTAAATGAAAGAGAGCAACACCAAAACACAGCGCTACATACCAGAACTCCAAACACACAAGACACTCCTACACTACCTCTTCCTTCTTTAAACACTGAGAAAATATATAAAGAAAATAAAGAAACTGTGTTAATTTCCACAAAATTCATATTAAGATTAGTAGGAAACTATCAACATCATCTCCCATTTTGAAGATGAGAAAATGACAACCACACACATAGAAATTGTGCAAAGCTACACTTCCCAGAGGACCAGAGACAACATCAGACTCATAGGTTAAGTGTTTCCTCATGAGTAACAGATATAAAAGTTTTAGTCAGTACCCCAAACAGTATTTTTTATAAAGCACCTCACTGAGATCCATAAGGAAGAAAATACTATAATTTTACGGAGATAAAGTAGAAAAAGCATAACAAGTCCAGAGCCAGGAAAGCTATTATTTAGAAACTGAACACATACATAGCACATCAACATGGACTGTCATGATGAAACTATTCATGTATTCCTGAGAGATGATGGTCTCAAGATGAACAAAAGTCACAGTCAACTAGGAGGACAGGAGTGTTCTACTCTACAAAGGAAAACAATGCAACTAAAACTAAGGATGAACCGAAATGACACAATTGCACAAGATGATGTACCCTAGAAAGGAATATGGTAGGATGACATTTACATCACAGGGACACAAGTCATTCCAGTACGTGGGGCAAGGAACAGAAGGACGGAGACAAGCTGGGAGAGGGGTGGGGAAGAGGGGTTAATAGTCAATAAGAATTTGAAGGTTGAACCTACTGGAAATTCCGAACCAAAGTCAGTTTTAAAGTCATTCTTGTCTACTTCATCAAAAATATTAGTAGTTCCTGAGTCAATGCCCATATGCGCCATTATAGTCTGTTCCTGATAATTACCAGAGAAAGAAAGTGACACTGTAAATTTTGTAGTTCATTAAAAAACTGAAGCTAAAATATGACAGTGATGTTTTTAACCACCCTAGGTCTTTTCTCCCCCTAGTATCTATTTTTCCCCAAAAAAGAGAAGTTTTAAGACATGCACTTGCTTTGCAAAGTCACACTCTTTATCCTCATAAGATTTACCTTTCATGATACTTGAAGGAAAGAGCCCACAAACTTAAAAACATTAAAAAACAAACCGGCCATAATGTCCCTCCTTTAGGCTATTCCCAGTCACGTGCTCACCAACTTTTCTTAGAAAAATCTGAGAGTACACCCAATAAGATATCTCGATATCCAAGAATAGAAAGGAAGAAACAGAAACATAAAAGAAGCATAAACAGGTAAAGTAACTTTAGTTTTTTAGCTTTTTATGACTTCTGTGGACAAATTTGGAAACAACAGTATTTACATTAAGGAAATAATTTTTTAAATTCCTGCACCATTTGATCACCAAATCTTAAGAACACAAACTATGAATACACACATGTAATTCTAATGCCAGGTCTTTCAATTACAAGGATAATTTAAAAAAATATCATCACAGCATATGCTTAAGCTCTCACAGAACCATCATGAGGCTTGATTTCAAGGAACCTCCACAAGCTCTCACCATTTTCCATTCTTTCCCTTTACCACCTCCATGCTTTCTGCCTTGAAAACTTCTTTAAGTATCAAGAACAATGTCCAAAACACCAGAAATTGGCAGAAAATTATAGTCATACTCATAGTAAAAAATAATTTGTTGAAAAGAACAATTCCACATTTGAGTTTTCAATTAATTGAAATGAAAATATGATGTGCTATGATCAAAACAGGATTTCCCATTTTGTAGGAAAGACAGAAGCAATGGATAAATTGGGGAAAAGATGTTCCTTAGAATGGGACTTTAGGCAAAAATCAGTCTGATTTTAAGGCACAACATTAAAGAAAAACTGGAAATTAGAAATACATAAAATTGGAAGCATATAATTCTTGTCCAGTAAAAAATGTTATGGACTGTCAAATCTTTTCATTAATAGTTTTAGAGTATCCAAAAGAAAATTCTGGAATGGATATATCCCATATGTTTTTTTTTTTATATTAGTGAGGAGTAGAGATAAATGAGTTCTCTAACAGGAGAATACAATTAAAATGCAATCACCCTTCCACCACCAAACAATCCTCTCAAAGGGGTTTCCCAGCTGAGTGTTGTTTTCAGGGCTGGGGCACCACTCCCAGGGCCATACCTCCATTTTCATGTCATGGTCCTTTGGGTAGTGTTCATCCACATTTTCTCCCGCTGGCGACCGCGGTCGGGTCGAGGCAGTGACTGACAAGTCTCCTCGAGATATGAGGGTGCACATGTATGCATCATGAGAGAAGACATCATGTCGGATGAACTCACAGAAGAGCAGCACCAGATTCACAAATTCCACTTTTTCACATTCACTGTTTGGATCCGCTACATAGAAACAAATCAACAATCAGTCCCCTTGATACAGTAGGGGAAAAAAAAAAAAATAGGAAGGCTTAACAAGGGGTGCCTGGGTGGCTCAGTTGTTTTAAGCGTCTGCCTTCAGCTCAGGTCATGATCTCAGGGTCCTAGGATCGAGCCCCATGTCAGGCTCCCTGCTTGGTGGGAGAGGGAGGGTCTGCTTCTCCCCTGCTCTTCCCCCTTCCCTCCCTCCCCACTCATGCTCGCTCTCTCTCTCTCTCTAATAAATTTTTTAAAAAAGCAAATGTAAAAAAAAAGAGAAGTCTTAACAATATTTTCATTTTTTTTTTTTACACAGAAGAGTTATTAAAAAATGTACTATGAGGTGCAAGCATTTTGTGCAGAACAAGCACACGATTGTCCCGCTGTACTTGAAAAATAGTATCCAGTGTGCTAAGCACAATTTCAAGTTTAAAGATAGTGGTCCCTGACAAATGAGTAACCACTTAATAATATAAATATGCAAAATTTCAGGTAAGGAAAAAAAAAAAAAAGGCAGAGCCAAACTGCTTTCTCTGGGTTTACTATTAAAACAGCTCATGACTGTTTTCATAGCTTGAGAGTGTCTGTATATTTGTGAGGTATGCGTGTGTACCTTTCAAAGGACACTTTATAATAAAACAGTTCAAAAGGTACTTGAAAATACTACTGCATGGGATCCACTAGAAAGAAAGAGGGAAGGTGCGAGACAAAAAGGCACAAAGATGAAGCTCTGCAGTCTTTCTCAGTTCATAGCCAGTCTATTTAACTCACGTTACGACTTTTAATATTGCAGCTGCACTCTGAAACTTTGTACCCTTGAGAGAGATTAAAAAATGTTAAGAGCAACCCTTCAAAGCTCGGGCCCTGCTATCATCATGCTCGCAAACACCAACAGAGACAAACAGATGGATCCAGGGAACATGAAGCGCCTTCCCTAACACTTAAGCCTTAGCGTTTGCTGTCGTCCACTGCAGAAGTCAGGGATGCACAACATCTACACAGAGAACACACACAGCTCTGACAGCAGGAAATGGGATCCAGAACAAGCAGAGGCAGAGAGGAGGAAGGGCTTCCCAAAGAACAAACAGGAGTGGGGACAGGTTGAGGAACACAAAGGGCAAATGTGTATCCAGCTCCTCCAGAAATACAAGAGAAGGTAGAGCAGCTAACTTCCACTCCTGACCATGCATTTTCTACTCCCCAGGATCTCTTCTGTCCTCCATTTTTCTGCTTCCTCTTCCCGTGTTTCACTACAGCTGCCTACCTTGCAACCATCAGTGTGGCTCCAGCTCTCCCCTGAGCCCAGAACAGCCACCAAGTCACTTAAGGAACCTCATCCCCAAGCATCATTCAACCCAAAATGAGGGCCTTCTCAGAGGAATCAGAAGCAGTACTATTTCCTGCTGCTTTACCTCCTTCTTCACAACAAACCTGTCCCTCCCGCCCCCTCCATGCATTTTCTCCCCTTTCTATCACTTTTCACTTTATGCCATTTTCTGTTGTCTCAGCACTATCTACCTAAAGACTCGCCCTGCTGTACTGTGTCACATGAAAGCCTCAGAATAAGATCAAGACCGCTAAGCACACATAAATGAATTTTTTAAGTGTCAGTTTGCAGTATAAGCCTGCTGGGCTTATAATCCCCAAACTCTTGACTCCCCACAAACAATAGAATAAAAGACAGAAGAATGGGAGATGACAGAACATCCCATAGAGTATAGGCGAGCAGCCAGCCATCTGCACAAATTATTTCCTTACATCAAGCACCTGGTTATAAAGTACTTTGGTTTGACTTTTCCCTTTTTTCTTATCAGGAGTCGTAAAATGAGAACTTTTGAAAACAGTGCAAAAAGAGAAAATTCCTAATCACAATAGTGATTTAGACAGTGAAACATCAGAGGACCTTAGCTCCTCTATTTTGGTAAGAAAGATCTAGAAAGGGAAAACTAGACCACCAAATATTAGAGAATGAGGTGACTTATTTTTAAATTTTTAAAACTCTGGAAATTTTGAAGTCTTTGCAGCTCACCTAATTTTAAAATTGCATAGAAATCTCCATTAAAAACATTCAACAAAATTTTGCTCAGTAAAACATACATTATATTCATCACCAAGAACTCTTGATTAAGATGCAAATAAGGAAGAAAGAGAATAAGAATTAGCTCCAATCTCTTATTTAAGATCTAGAAGCAAAGAACTTTACTTACATAATGAGGGGGCCTGTGTATCTAAAAACCTTAGTAGAACATTCTGGAAAACAGGCAAACTAGATCCAGCAAGAGAGGCTGAAGAAATGGACTCCTTCTCATCTAATACCTCTGATTCACCACATCTCTAAGATTAAAAATAAACAAGCACAGTTAATTACAGAGGGCAATGTAGCCACAATGGATCATGAATTTGTTAGTTTTTTATTAACATTTAAATTGTCAGAAAAAAAAAAAAACATGCAAAATTAGTTGAGATTTCTGTACTTATTTGAGGGCTATGCATCATAGGTAAATATAATTTCTCAAAGTTAGGGGAAACTACCCCAGAACAATTCAAATGATTTCCAAGACACCCATGGAAAACATTATTCATGTAAATTATAAACTCTCCACAAGTTATAACTATCCACCGAATATACAGCACAGTACAATAAACTACTCATTATCCCTATGCAAAATTGCTAAAAATAACTCAAAGTTGTCTTCATTTTTAAATAGCTCATGCTTAACTAACTGTATATACTTCCCCTAAGAAACTTTTGGGCATGTTATTATTGAGTTCGATGTTTTTGTGTTTGTTCTTGCTAGGTGAGTGTATTTACAAGTGTGTACAGGGGATGTTGGGAACTGTGATGTCAAATGAGAAAGTGAACATAATTCCTCTGATAAGATCCTTTCACTCATCACACTTCACCAGTTAGGATCTCTTAGAACCTGTGGAATCTCCATAGCTGATGAAACACAGATCTAGAGAAGTTGCATTCAAGACAGAACTTACTAGGAGACCAGAAAAGAAACAGTTCAAAAGCAACCAGAACCCTGTTTTCTATTCTTTTTCATATCCCTTTGACCTTCCCATTTTCATTGTCTATTCTTTAATATTAATATATTCATTATTACATTCCATCCTCTCTTCACGAAGGTCAAATTTTGAAAATGGTGATGGTTCAACAACAATCAATTATCTTAAACATCCCTCAGAGAATACATTTTTTAGATGTGGATACATTTACACCTATTAAAATTACAAAGTCATCAGTGTGAGCCTCTTCCAAAAGTGATTGTGTATGTGTTCCTAGAACACACTGGAAGAAGGGATGCCTGTGTGATGTAACAACTCAGAAGGAGCAATTAAATTTGAGAAATTCAACTTACTAAAGTTTACTCATTGCAATTCACAGATCTACTCATAGGAAAAACAGCAATGAAACACCTTTCCTAAACTGCACATTGTAAAATGGGTCATGTGTTTCATACCTTACTTAACCCAGTATCTTCAAGCCCCACGTTGAACAATGTGATCCTTTTTATTTGGTGAATAGTACTCTCCCAACAGGAGGAGAGATGTCTATAGATATATTCTTCCTATTTCATTTTTTAAGAGCTTCGCAGGAAAGAGTATTATCAGTAAGACAGAACCAGCTAAGTTCTCATCCATTCATACAACATTTTCTGAGGATCAACTATGCACTGAACACTATTCTGGGTGCCAAAGACACAACATTGAACAGGGCGGGCAAGGTCCCTGTTGTCAAGCTTACATTCTAGAGGGCGGTAGGCAGGCATTAAACAATAAGCCAACAAGGAGAGGAAAACAGAGTGCTGTGAGAAAGAGCGCCTGAAGGGTGGTGACGCAGGATCTTCCTGAGGAGGTGACGACACATGTTGAGCTAGGAATGCTAGAAAGCCACACTTCCTAAACTAGGAATGGCAGAAAGGAACTGGCCATGTGAAGACTGGCGAGCAGTGTGCCACCCAGTAGGAAGAGCAAGACCAAGGTCCCAAGGCAGCAGCTGGTTTGCTGTGCTGGAGGTAAAGGAGGGCCAAGGCGGCTGCAGCTGTGACCCAGGGGAGAAATACTGAGATGAGGGAAAGGCGGTCCAGGAGGCCCATACAAGGCTCTGTGGACACAGTAAGGAGCCATCAGGAGTCTGCATAAGGGGACAACATGATCTGCTTCCAGTTTGAAGAGACGGTGGTCGCTGCTGTGAGGAGCAAGGAGCAGAGAGGAGGGGGCCCTGCAGCGGTCTGCATGGGGCGGAGAGACGGCGGGCCGCTCACACCACACACAGCCTTTCTCCTGGCCAGCCCTCCAGATCTCACGGACAGATAAGGGGGCTGGCTGAAAAATTTTCCCTTCAACAAAAGCTAAAGTTTATCAAGTTAGCTTTGTTTTTTTTTTTTTCCTTCATAATCCACTCCCGAGGCTTTAAATGCTCTCTCTGGGGCCAAAATATAATCTCAGAACTAATACAAATTGGTATCTGTAATCTCAAAATCAGAACTGCCTCAAGAAAATACTCCCAGGGGCGCCTGGGTGGCTCAGTCGTTAAGCGTCTGCCTTTGGCTCAGGTCATGATCCTGGGGTCCTGGGTTCGAGCCCCACATTGGGCTCCCTGCTCTGCGGGAAGCCTGCTTCTCCCTCTCCCCCTGCCCCCTGCTTGTGTTCCCTCTCTCACTGTGTCTCTGTCAAGTAAATAAATAAAATCTTTAAAAAAAAAAAAAAAAGAAAAAGAAAATATTTCCAGATCCACTAAAGTATTATGTAGCTTTAAAATTCAAATAGTTGGTGTATACTATATACATATCTGTGTGTGTGTGTGAGCGCGTGTATATATATATGTATATAATACAAAACGTATATATGTGCATGTGTATCTCAACCTTATATAGGGAGAGGTCTTTGTTCTAAATCAGATGTTAGGGGCGCCTGGGGGGTTCAGTCAGTTAAGCATCTGCCTTTGGCTCAGGTCATGATCCCAGGGTCCTGGGATCGAGTCCCACAACAGGCTCCCTGCTCAGCAAAGAGTCTGCTTCTCCCTCTGCCTGCTGCTCCCCCTGCTTGTGCTTGTGCTCATTCTCTCTCTGTCAAATAAAGAAAATCTTTTAAACAAACAAATAAATAATTCAGATGTTGAAGTTTTATTTTAAAAGATACAATTCTAAATTAGTCCAGAATATAAATTATTGGCTTCATCAACTGAAAGGGATCCTATATGTAGTCCTTATGTGAATTTGTACATTCTCCCTTTTTTCCTTGAAGAGAGAGAAAAAAAATAGCATAATGAGTAAGAAAAAAGAATCCTCTCCAAAACAGTTATTTTTAAATGATGTCAGAAAGAAAACTGAACCTACCTCTGCCTCGATTTCCGCCTGCCTCTTCTCCAGGAGCTTTGCCACAGCTATGGCCCTGTGCTTGCCCGACCGTTTGCAGCTCACCGCCCACTCACACAGCAGTGTCACCACGGCTTCGTCATTGGGGGCAACCTACAGTCAAGAGAAAGGGGGACCAGCCACGTCAAGTGAAGCGCTCACCCAATGACAGAAAGCAAGCGATGGAATTTTTAACGCTTTTAAAGCTTTCTTTAATTAAGCTTTCTTATATTTTATTATAGTCATTTCAGAAAATGTTCCCAAATCCTTTTTAACTGAAGTATAAAGAGCAACACTTTAGTGACAAGGAAGGAAATCACTAGAACAGCTCAGTCTGTGACAGTTTCAAGGGAATTATCAGTCTCCTTGCATATGCCTTTCATCTACACAGAATTATCACCCAGCCCCACTGATCCTCCAGAACTCAACACCAAAAGCCAAGAGAAAGGGAAACTGAGCACTGAATATCCAGAAGAGTTGCTCCCAACCCCAAGCACTCACTCCACTGTTGGCCCCCTCACACTCAGAGCCTCACTCGCTACCCAATCCGAACATGGCAGCTCAGCAAGCCACCCACTCCAACAAGGAACTGAAGGGAACTGGAGGGGAGGCTGGAATGCTGGCCAAAGACTCACTGCATTAGAAACAACAAACATGAAAAATGACAACCAAGCATCAGAAAGAAACAAATTATTAAAAGCAGACACAGTTAGCAGAGGGCAGTACATCCTGGGTCTATGTGGGGCTCAGCACTGTCCCTGGAACTATGCACTGTGGTTGCCATGGCCTAGAAATGGGCCCCACAGACTGAGGATCAGAGGGGTCAAAGAAAGGTCACAGGAACCCAAGTGACATGAATTAGAGACAGGCAGGGGGAGTTAAGAGAAAAGAGGAATCATCCTTTTATGTAACCTCACCTTTCCTTTTAGAGGATGCAAGCCAACCAATGTAACATCAATTGCCAGTTTTCAGTATTTGTCCAGTTGTATAAACACTATGCCAGAAGAACTGGATAATTACAGTATTGGCATTTACGTGAGAAGTCCTTAACGTTTTAGAATCCATATGTTCGATTGAGATTATAACAGCTGTAAACACACTCCCAGGAAAAATATGCAGACATACACACATAAATCTAGCACAACTTTTCAGAAAGTTCATGGACTCTGAGAAGACACCCAAGAGGGCGCCTGGGTGGCTCAGTTGGTTAAGCGACTGCCTTCGGCTCAGGTCATGATCCTGGAGTCCCGGGATCGAGTCCCGCATCGGGCTCCCTGCTCGGCAGGGAGTCTGCTTCTCCCTCTGACCCTCCCCGCCTCATGTGCTCTCTCTCTCTGTCTCTCATTCTCTCTCTCTCAAATAAATAAAATCTTTAAAAAAAAAAAAGAAGACACCCAAGAATCCCAAGGTAAGAATCCCTAATCAGCTTGTAGATACTAGCAAACAATTTAGATCATGAAAATCAGTTTGTTCCAAGATTCTTAGTCATCCTACCCTAAACTTGGTTAAACACATGTTGACTCAAACAAAGAAATGTTACTTAGGGCAGATCTCAAAAGCATCTCTAGGTCTCTTAATTTAAATTAAAAGAAATAATTCAATTAAAATACATAAAGATTGTTGTGTTTAACACTTAAAAAAGAAAGCAGAGTAGAAGGAATGTTTGCCTGGATTCCATCTAATCCAGAGAAAAGTCAAAATATAAAAGTCAATTCAGTGAAGCACCACATGCTTAGATTTAGATTATAGACAACAAAAGGAGTTACCCTAAAAATACTACCATCAGTTTTTAATAAATTCATGCAGTCAGTAATGTGCATCATATCCACATTTATAAAGTTTTTTTTTATTTTCTTCGGCATCATTAAAATAAGATGAAAATAGGCTACAAAAGAATAAATGACTCCCTCGCTCAACTTAAGTAATAGGTTCTGCTTGACTTAAAGATGCATAGAATAGCACATATAAGGGAAAACACTTCTTCTTAACACATCCAGATAGGACCACGAGTTTGGGGTAATGTGCTAGAAAATAAGTCCTTCTTAGGAAGGAGTCAATTCACTTCCAAAAGCACTTATTAAATACCCATGCTAGGCACTGAGCAAACAAAAATTTAAAAGACCTGGCCCCTGTGCTCCGAAAGTTCACCTTCTAGAAAGAAAAGCAGAAACGACAACTAATCATAAAGCTACAAGACGTGGGGTGCCTGGCTGGCTCAGTTGGAGGAGCATGCAACTCTTGATCCTGGGGTCCTAAGTTCGAGCCCCATGTTGGGTATAGAGATTACTTAAATAAATAAACAAATAAAATAAACTTTAAAAAAAAACAAGAAAGCTACAAGACGTTTTGACAACATCGAAGAGGAAGTAATTAAGTTCGGCTATTTGTACCTTCCATATCTCAGTCCCAGCTTACAGACATCTGAGATCTTAACTTGAAGACAGGAGGGCCTGCAGTCGGCCTGCTACAGCCGTGGTCTCAGTTTGTAATTATTAGGAAATAAGTGAATTACGAAAATCCAAGGAAAATGCTGCTGAAAAATTATGTTTTTAAAATACAAAATTTATTACAGAAATTTTCTTATATTCATATCAGTTATATGCCCATAATCTATTTTCAACTAATAAATATTTTCCAATACTGGCCAGATTCAAATAGTGCAAAGTCCACTCCTTTTGGAATATCAGATGGACTGCCAAATAATGCCAGTCCTTCCTTAGGATATTGGAGTGGTGGGGATGGAGGAATACATAGGTTCTGTGCCTATTTTAAAAGAAACAGTAAGATACTACAAAAGATGTTTTATTACTAACTTAGAAAATCATGTTGGAAAATCAGGGCACATGATACCAACTTGAAAGCAAACTATCCCTGCAATATGAATAATTACATTTATGTATTTGGGTCAAAATGTACTTCATTAGTTCTTTATTACTGAAAAATTATCTATTAGTTATAAAATACTTTTATAATTTCAGCATATTTTTCAAGATAATTTTTCAATGAAAACTCCCCCTCCGGCTCCTACTAATTACTACAAAGTTTTGATTCACATTTTAAGCTATTTTTACCAAGAGGCCTCTTCTAGCTTCCACTACCAAAAACGAGGATATCCTGCTTTTTTCACTCTAAGCACCAGTTCCAGGGTATATCCAATTAGACATGTTCAATGTGCATACAGAGACACCCATGGCTCACACTCCCCATAGGCAGATCCTTGCACCCCTCCCCCACTACTCTGCACCAATCAACTTTTGGAAAATTAGAGGATCACTCTCATTTCCTTCCAGATGCTATTTTACAAATTAATTCAAATAACTACCAACAGGACATCATAATCTCAAATATGTAAACTGAAGTGCGTTCACACCCTATAAACAAATTTCTAAGAATATTAAGCTCATTTCTTTAAAACAATAATTATTTGTTAAGTGAAATTTAGTATATATGATTTTAACATATAATATCTTCAAGGCAAAAATTCAAGGAAATTTAGGAGTTCAAGATATAAACTACAGTCCCTGTCCTTCAGTAAGATGGCAATTAAGTGGGAGAGACATACATGTGTACAAATAATTTGGAAATGGAAAGGAAATGAATGAAAAGGAAAAAAGGAAAACAGGAAATGAAAATTATCTCAGAAAGTCAACATTTAACAGAAGCCAAAAGAGAAGACTGAAGGAAACTACTAGATGCTTCCTTTTAGAAAGTGGCTTTTGGGAAAAATCTTGAAGAATGAGTTAAATTTCGAGAGAGATGAACAAGAGAAGAAATGAATATGTGGTGGGAGACAGAATAACACCCCCACCCCCAAAGATGTCCACACGCTAAAGCCAGGACATGTGAAGACATTACCTTAAAGGACAAAAGGGACGTTGTGGCTGTGATTAAGTTCAGGATGTTGAGGGGGGGAATTATCCCGGATTACTGGGTGGGACCAGTGTAATCACAGGTTGTGAGGCAAAGAGATGTGACAGGGGAAGCAGGAGCCAGGGTGAGAGAGAGACTGGAAGATGATGTGCTGGGTACTGTGGAGATGGAGCAAGGGAACACAAGCTAAGGAATGCAGGGGGCTTCTAGAAGCTGGGAAATAGAAGGAAACAGAGTCTCCCCTAGAGGCCCCCCTAAGAATGCAGCCCAAATGATACCTTGATTAGAGCCCAGTAAGATCATAACCTCCAAAACTGCAAGAGAAAAAATTTGTGCTGCTTTAAGCCACTAAATTTCTGATAACTTGCTATGGCAGCAATAGGAAATTACTTCAAAGCAGTTTTAAACAAGCAAATAAAAAGTGGCAAAGAGGGGCATCTGGGTGGCTCAGTCAGTTGGGTGCCTGCCTTCAGCTCTGGTCGTGATCCCGGGGTCCTGGGATCGAGTCCTGTGTCAGGCTCCCCGCTCGGCGGGGAGTCTGCTTCTCCCTTTCCCTCTGTCTCCTCCCCCCTTGCTCATGTTCTCTCTCAAAGAAATAAAATCTTTAAAATATGTTTTTTTATATCATTTGTTCCAATAATTCAATCTCTGAAAATATAACCCAAGGAAATTATCTTAAAGTAAGAAGATAGGAGTGCTCATCAGTGAAGCATGATACTAAAACGCTCCCCCCTTTCTAGCCCCAGAAACTGACAGATTTCCTCTGAAATTTGAAGGAGGCTCATAAGGGATCAAATCAGAGAAAACAAAGTGAACTCACATGGAGAGAAAGTCCTTATGGATGGTTCACAGGCAAGAGCATTTGTCTTCAGCAATGAACTATGGACATTTGTGTGGTGTTTGTTTTATTTTTATTTCTATTTTTCTGCAGACAAATGGTGATATTTCAGTATCTAATTAAAGATGTATAAATAAGGAAGGCAGACTGGAGAGGGCTGCCACTGAACAACGGAAAGGGGAAGTCCAAGACGCGTGATTACCAGTAAGGCTCAAATCCCCTCCGACAGCATTCTCCCCTCTCAGACAAGGGCAGCTCCCTGCCAGCCCACCATTCCTCCCTTCTTCCAGAAGCAGCACTCCTACTTCTTCTGGGGATACTGCTCCTCCTCCTGCTCCAGGGGATTCACAGAGGGGTACCCCATTCCTCTCAGATTTAGTGCTGCATTCTGGATTGGGGTCTTCGATAGGTAGTGAAGACTGGGCAATTCTTTGGTCATAAGAAAAAAATCTATCAGGTACTCATCAGGCAAGCTGCTCTGTGCTCAACATTATAAAACATTTGGGATACTAAGAGATTAGCCCTGACCAGATGAAACTGCCTCTATTCCGATCAAAAATACTCTTCAGAATAGGTTTTCTGAAATATGTATTGCTTATTCTAGTCATTACTAAAATCTTAGCATTTATTACCTGACAAAAGCAGACACAACAAAAATTAAAAGCTGTAAGTTCCTGACCTTAAATGTAAATCTTTTCAGTCATTTTTTTAAGATTTATTTATTTGAGAGCGCGAGCGAAAATGTACGTGTGTAAGCGGGGGGAGGGGCAGAGGGAGAGAGAGAATCCCAAGCGGACTCTGCACTGAGTGCAGAGCCCCACATGGGACTTGATCTCATGACCCTGAGACGATGACGTGAGCCGAAATTAAGAGTCAGACGTTTAACCGACTGAGCCACCCAGGTGACCCTCTTTTCAGTCATTTTTAATGAAAATTTAAAACATAAAATAACTTAGTATGGACTTATAATCACCCTCAAAATCAGTAATAAAGATATCTTGGCAAATTTACAGGTGGTAATAAAGATAATTAACATTTATTGAGTGCTTACTCAATTTACAGTCCAACATTGCAATAAATGTGTTTCAGGAATTATTTCTTCTAATCTTTACTACCTATGAGCTAGTTATCATTGCCATTTTACAATTAAGGAACCCAAGGCATAGAGATGTCAAATAGCTTGTCCAAGATCACTCAGCTAATTAATAAAACTCTTGCCACAACATAAATCTTGGGAAACGACCTAAGTAAGTACAGCAACACTGTGTGTTCAAAAGAACCCAGGAAGGTAATCTTGACCCTCGTCCTAGAGTACACAATGTCCTTTGTGTGAGCTCCAAGCTTCTCTGGGCTCTTCCACCTCCACTCTTGATGCTTACAACATCGGAGTATTCTGCTCTCTTGTGCAGAATATTACTTCCATGTAATATGCATCTTTCACAACATGGCTTCATGGTTATTAGATCTCCAGCTATTGGTTTCAAATAATCCATTAGGAAATGGAGACACACCTCTGAGAGCTACTAAAGGAAAGTCCTTTATCATCTCAAATACTGTAAAGGGGAGCTGGAGTCTTCAGGAGCAGTAACAGGCAGCTTTTCATATTGATACTTCATAATAGATAGTAAGACTTTAATAGTCCACAGCATGCACCCCGAGGCTGCAACTACATAGAAGCAACTAGGATACAGAAGAATGAAAGAGACAGAAAGAAAGAGAAATTGAGCCATGGCACATAAAATTAAGGCCGGAGAAAAAGCACCAAACCAGGGGGTCAAGAATCTGAATTCTAGCCACGGGATAAATTAAAACATGTAATCATGGCAATAACAATATTAACACTTGTAAATGTCCAGCCACAGGTAGTAGAAGTAATAGCTGAATATATTTATCGAGCAGACACTGAGTGTTTCACACACATCACCTCTAATCTCCACAACAAACTCTGAAGTAGGTCTTGCTATTCCCATTTGACAGATAAGAAAACTGAGGTTCAGAGGTTAAGATGGTCAAGGGCACAGAGATCTAAAGGGGCAGAACTAGGAGACCTAATTCCAAAGCCCATTTTTTCTGTTGCTCCCATCATCACCGAATCAAGATCTCTAGAAGCACAAGGAGCATCACTGTTACATGGAAATCTCTCAAGTGGGGGGGCGCGCGCGCGCGCGCGCACACACACACACACACACACACACACACACACACACACACACACACACACACACACACACCAGGAAGCCTGTTGCTAAGCCCCACTCGAATCAGTCACTGCCACCCACTGTTCCAGTCAGACTCCTACCTCTTTAGGAACGTGCCAGACTTATAATCAAATGGACACGCAGAAAATGAATTACCAAAGACTTCGTTCCTCCTCTAATACTTGCTAGACCAGATACTCGTATAAGTCAAGGATTTGTCTTTTTCATGGTTTTATTTTCAGCATTTATTTTCAGTGTCTGGCAAATAGTAGAGTCAACAGATATTTTTCATCATAGAGTAAAAGCAACACTGTCCTACATGAAACCAAAAGCAGAAACAAGGTAAGATGGGGGTCAGACAATGGTGGGAGGAGTTTACATTTTATTCCCCTCCCCCAAAACACACATGCACTTACTTAATATAGAAAAGTATCTGACAACTTAACAGCTAATTAAGTGTTAAGTACTAGATGTACTCTCATTCCTAATTTAATGAGTCAAGGATGCTGGTCCCAACACTATTACTTAGAATCATTCTGAAGGATTTAGCCAATGGGAAGAAGGAATAAATACTTGAAAGGATATGGCAACATCACTAGAGTTTACATAAAATGATTATCTTCTTCCATCAACCCAGAGAACTAGAAGGCTTTATTAGAATAAGAGTGCTGAACATCATGAGTAAAACAAAAATAAGCAAGTGATGGACAATAGTAAGCAGAGAGAAAAAGAAAATCCAGCAGAATATTTTGTAGAATGTAATCCATTTATGTCCTCCGACCTGTTAAGTGTTCATATATATGTACATAAATGCCCAGGAAAATATCAAAAGGATATGTTCCAAAATGAACAGTGGTTACTGCTCAAGTACCTAATGAGCGTTTGCTATACAGTATGCCCCGTTCTGATGCTTTCACTATAATGCTATGACTGTTGAGCAAACTGAGGCCTAAAGGTTAAATAACTGGTTAAATGGCTCAAAGCTACTAAGTCACTGACCTAAGAGTCAAATCCATGCTATGTGCTCCACAGGAGGAGCTCGTATGCCAACATACCCCCCACCTTCGGGGCAGAAGAGTGGGAGAAGCGTCCAAGTTGTGAGCTAAAGAGCACTTCATAATGTCAAAAATGTATTCCATCCTATGCACATAAAAATCACAAGACACCTGAAACTAGTAACATTGTATCATCCTGCACTGTACTGTAATAACTCGTACTTCAACAAATATTAAAAACAAAAAAAAAAATCACAAGAAGAAATAATTGCTATAATGAGAACAAGTAAGACAATAAATGGACACAAAATTCAAAAATCAGCAAGGTCCTTCAAATAACAGCATTGTTCATTTGGCCTCATGAACTTTGGACACACCTACAGTGGTAAAACACTGAAATCATTGTTAACTCTGTTGCAAATAATCATCATTGATGGTGCCATCTACATCTATAATAAAGACACCCCAAATGTGAAGAAGTTCTTCATCATCAGGGAGATAGGTCAGATTTTTCTTTCCTGGGAAGGGTGAGCTTAAACTTGATAGATTAAGCCTAATTCAGTTTTTATTCAATTACTCAATAACCCAATGGTCTATAAAAACTAACCACATGTCTCCTATAACAAACAAAGAAGGGAAAATAATTGACAACTACATCTGAGAGTCAGGCTTCCTCTAGAAATTAGAAGATACTTAATGAGATTGTTTGCTATTTTAAGAAATTTGTTAATATGCTACCTATGTTATAAAACGATACCATAAAAGGGAATGGGGAAAAACCAATGACTCATTACTGTAAGCAACAGCAAACTAAAAGAACTTGAGATCAGATACTGAATAAGGCTCTTCAACAGCTTTATAATCTGAGACTAACAGGACAAGTTTATAAATGTAATTAATCACTCTTAGTCAACATTAAACAAAATGGTCATATCTGGATTAAAAAGTTGTATTACAGCACCAATAAATGACATGGGATAATATAGAGAGCAGTGTTATTAGCAAGTTATATGGCTTGCAACCTGAGGCACATTATGGAGATCTGGATGAATTTCAAGAGTTGCATTAAGTTAAAACGTGGTCTAAACTGCTAATAGAACGTAAGCCTGTTGTACATGATCCCAAATAGCACTTAACATGCAGAATCACCATGAAGTAAGACTAAGGTTGTTAACCACAAACCCAGAAGACAGGATATTTACATATAAATAGTATTCACTTGTGAAAAATCTTTCTAAATATGAATGACTGATTCCCTATGTACATTTCCAAAAGATATTTAAGATGGCTGATTTTTGGATGGAAAACGGGCAGGTTTTCCTAGTCTCACATCCTTAGAATCAATGAGCCTTTAGGTCTTAGGACATCTAAGAAACAAAACAAATACCATGAAAGCAAAAAGGGCTTTTTTTTTTTTTTAAGCAGCAGTTAAACATAGCACAACTCTGAGTTCTGAGAAGGTGACAGATAAGAAAACAAAATTAAAACAATTCCTCTGAGTATATAATTCAACTAATTGTCATTAATTTGCACTATGCCAAAAGATGAATTTGCCATTCTCCAGTTACATCATCAACATTTAAATAATAATACAAATGCAAAAAATAGTTTTGAGAACAATATAATTGCAGGATAACAGAAATCATACATAAGGAGGTGCCTGGGTGCCTCAGCTGGTTAAGTGTTTGACTCTTGATTTCAGCTCAGGTCATGATCTCGAGGTCATGAGATCGAGCCCAGCATCGGGCACCATGCTGGGCGTGGAGCCAGCTTAAGATTCTCTCTCTCTCTCCCCCTCTGCCTGTCTCCACCTCCCAGGTTGCACATGCACGCTCCATCTCTCTCTCAAAATAAAAAGAAGTCCTACATAAGACAAATTGTAAAGTAACTCTCTCCAAAAGTCCTTGAAAAGTGTCAGGTCTCTCTTACTGAAAATAAGGAAAACACCCAACTTAATATCCAAGAGTCATCACTGTATGGTACAATAAGCTTTACTTACTTGTCTTTTAGGAAAAATGAAGGGAACATACAGATGAGAAGAGGGAAACCTAAATTTCTAAAACATGGTACTAGGTTGACAATGTTATCCAACCATGAACATAACACAAGTGAAGTGGATTCTAGTAGTAAGACACTGTACAGCGACAATGACCCTGGGGGAACAAGTAACTAGCTGGAATCCAACCTGCTACTTGACAGCAAAGCCAGGACTCAAATTCAGGTCTGAACTGGCCTCAGTTGTGTGATACTCTACAAGGGTCAGCTTGCCCAACTTGAAGATTTGGATTTTCTAACTTAAATATTGTTTACTATGTTGAAATTGTTTCGCCTTTAAAAATCAGGGATTATTCCTGCAAATAAATATGCCAATATTAATATGGAAACTGTGGCAACTATAAAGGTTTTTCCCTCCTTTTTCCAAAATTATCTGACACTTGTTTGTTCCACTATAGTTACCTGAAATAAAATGATTTATTAAAGAAGTAGGACAAGGAATAGAATGTACTAGTCCGGAGTTGGGTCCTAGGGGTGCCTGGGAGGCTCAGTTGGTTGAGCGCCCAACTCTTGATCTCAGCTCAAGTCTTGATCTCAGGGTTGTGAGTTTAAGGCCCCATATGGGGCCTCCACACCCAGTGGAGCCTACTTAAAAATTAATAAAAAAAAAAGAATCTTTTTTAATTTTTTAAAAAAGAGTTGGATTCTAGAACCATTTAGGATTCCAATCCCTATTTTCCCACCAGTGAGCTGGGTATAAGCTTGGACAATTTACTCATCTGCTCTACGCCTTGGTTTCCTCATCTGCAAAGGAGATAAAGAAAAAAAAAAATTTTTAAACATGTTTCTCACTGGCCAGGGAAAATTTAAATGAGATGGCATAACACATAACAGGGCCTAGTACTTAAGATGTACTCATAAAAAGGCTGAAGAAAAAAGACTTGTATCACATGCTCAAAAACAATCTAAGAGGCCCACCACAATCTAAGTGGATTCATGACTGACCCTTACCATTACAGTAATGTCTAAATGTCTGGACATGCCATTTCCCCCACCCCCAGCCATGTTAATATAATCACCCTTTCACAATAAGTTTACTTGAAGAAAGAAGAAAACGGTAGCTGTAAGAGACTGGCACCTCCCCCTCTGGGCGTCCAGGAGGAAACCATGTGACTTCTCCAGGACAGTGTACTCAGGCAGGGCTGCGATCAGCATCCACAATTCTAAAATTCAGCACATGCCCCTTTACGGGAAGCCATCCAGGTGTGTTTTCCTTGTTTGCTTGACTTCTGCCTCATTTGACTTTGTTATCTTGAGTCTTAATTTTTAAAAGTGACTCTCTCTTACATTAAACATTAAAAACAACAACAACAACAACCCCAAAATACCCCTAAGCACTGAAATGAGCACGATCTCTTTCACTACATGGTAGTACTGCAAACACCTCACTGGGGGTGGGCCAGTCCCATCCGACTGCTTCCCTGCTGAGGGTAAAGTCTTTGTGAAAATCAAAGAATGTAAAAAGCCTGACAGATGTTGGCTGTGCGTTTTGGATTAATGGATTGTGTGATGGCTGTGTGTGTGTGTGTGTGTGTCCCCACAGTAGTCCCAAGGGACCGTAGGACCATATTCCTTCCATGTCTCTAGAGTTTAACTGCTTCCCTAAATATGTCAGTTGTAATAGTAGGTAGTGTTTACGGAGTACCCCTTTACACGCTAGGCACTATAAATATTTGAATGTTTTCTCGACATTGTTTCAGGTCATTTTCACATCATCAGGAGGTAGAAATCCCGTTTTACAAGTGGGGAAATTAAGACTCATGAAGAGTAAGTGAATTGTACGTAATACCGCCCAAGAGATGCGCTACTAACCTGCTGATTTGACAGCTGAGAACTCTCCTGTCAGCCGCCCTCCTACCACCACCTGCGCATGCTTCCTTGTACCGTTGTTAAAGCCAACATATTCTATAGATTTTCTTTCTGCATTCCCCCTACCCTTCCAAACCCAATCCCATAGAGGGCTTTCCTTTCCAGTTCACTGTCCCAGCAGCTTTTCTGTAAGCCCCCCCAAAAACCAATTCAGTAAGTACTTCCTGAGGACATGTGGGGCACCAGGCACGGTGTTAGAGACTGGTGATACGCTGGTGAGCCAAAGGAACACAGACCCCGACCTGCGGGGCTTTAGGCTGGCAGGGAGAAAAACATGCAACAAAGCCCAGCAATGACCAGCAGACGGAAACGGAGATTTTCCTTTGCATGGTGCTGAGGGTTCCTCAACCACATGGCTGCCGACCTGGTCTGGCCCTGGAGGCCTGGGCCAGAGGGGAGTCAGACGGCTGCTCTGGACTCTGGGCCTATGCCATTCAAAAAAATCAGTATGAACTCATCACACCTATTCAGAGAATGCTTCATGAATAAGCAGGAAAGCAACAATAAATATGTAGATTTTCAGGTTTGTTTAGCAGCAGGGAAAGAGGAAATGTATGTGCCACTGCAGCTGTTCTGGCCTTTTCATTACCCAGGACAAAGTCGGCTTCCCCGGGCACCAGAGAGAGAAGTGAAAAGGCGGCTCTTCCTGCCATCTTTAGACTCTCCCTTCTATCCATGTCCCTGGGGGACCCAAAGAGGCAGCTACTTCTCCCTTCACACCCAACCAACACAAACAAGGAAAGAAGCCAAGAGGAAGGAAGCGGTCTGGCTGCTCTGTAAGGCTGAGGGGCACCTCTCCCCCAGACCTGAGGTCAGCAATGTGGCCCCCGCCTGTAGGTCCCAAGTGACAGACTCAGTCAGGACTTGGAATCAAGAGGTGCCCTCCATTCCCAGCAACAGTCCCTTTCGTGGACATCAGGCTTCTCTGCCTCCCATCACCCAGAGCAGAAATGGTTCTGAAACACAGAACAGGCAAATCAGTAAGCCAGTGTTTAAAACAGGCACCGTGAGGGGCAAAGTGACAGGCATCTGGGCAAACATGGCCAAAAGACACTGCCTGGCTTGCAGAGTGTGTTAAGATTGGAAAAGTTCACATGTAAATCTTGAATTCCAAGTTCTCTTGAAATGTTGAATGATCAGACAACAGTGGGTTTGCCTTCCCAAGTAGAATCTGAGACAGGCCACTCTACTCAGAAAGGGCAAGCCCCCTCCCGTGTTGCCTCACAGGGGCCCTGGACCCAACAGCCTACCGTTAACTTACAGCACCTCCTGACAGCCATACAACACAAGTCTCCGAGCCCTGTCCTAAGCGTTACAAGTTTTGTATCTCCCACTATACTGAATGGAAAATCAAGCAGCACAGATCTAGAGTAAGTAAACATTAAGGGTTTTAAGATTTATATTTTCACCTCTCTTACAACAGTACCCAAACCCTAACACAGAAGCACCTGCTGAGGATAAGGGGGGCAGCAGGGAAGGAGAGGGTAAAGGAATAACGGCAGTCCGCGGAGAATGAGCAGAAGCACGCCACAGGCCTGACACACCCCATCGTGGGGCCCACGCTCACTCTCACGACCACAGTCCAAGCACAGGGCAGGACAAAGGCCTCAAACGTCTTCATCCCGTGCATGACGGCTTTGACCAAACACGGAGACTTAATGACACACACAAACCTGAACTTCAGACTCCGAGTCCCATCTGTAGGGCTGCTCTCCCACCTCCCTACAAGAAAGTGAAAAGAACTCAATTTCCTTTCAGCAGTTCCAGAGAAAAAGGAATCAAGAAGGGTGAATTCAACTTGCCCAAATAGATGTGAGGAAGCAGGCTGAGCAATCCAGGCCCAGGCCTACCTAAACACAACTTCAACAAAAGCAAACCTCAAGCTCACCGCAATTGCAGAGGCTGGTCACTTGTTCTATTATCTTTCATGTTGTCTGTCCTAACACGAATTATGAAACCAAAAAAGAGGAAGCACCTTTTAAAGAAGTGAGACCTGTTTCTGAATCCAAATCACACCACTTTATACAACTCCTAGTCAGAAAATTATAGTTACATCATATTGGTTCTTCCAATACAACACTACTAATAATTATTGCTATTTATCATTCACATTTTTAAATATATTTAGAGTGCTTTATAATTCTCAAAGTCCTCCTGTCCCTGAGGGATAGGTAAGTTGGCATAGAGCATTTGCCCTAACAAATGAAGGCACTAAGGCACAGAGCCTGCAAGTAAGTTGCTCAAGGTCACACAGCTGATCACAGTTAATACAACTCCACAGCTCATCCATGAATTCCAGATATATATATATATAAAGTGACCTGGTAGTCAAGGGAATAGTAGACCCTGATGAAGAATAAACACAAAGATGAAACGCTGTCATTTGCCTACTTATACATACACACCGTGATATACACACACACACACAGATGCCAAAGCCATATTGTAAAACTTACAATATAATGTTCAATAAAAATTAATTTAATGTTAAATATTTTAATGTTTAAAAATTATCCTAATGTTAAATCAACTGGATCTGCCTAGTTATTCTTTCTGACAGATTATTAAGAAAAGGTGACCAGTCTGAATTACAGGTTTAAAATAAAATTTTTGTCTTACTCATAAAAGAGCACTGTAACCACAAAGCAACCACTCACATCAACTCTTTCCATAGTTGAGTCAACATTCAACATAATTACTCCTAAAAGGGCAACACTGACGTTCCTTCCGACGAAGTATGTCACGAGAACATCTGGGACTCTCGGTCCTGAGTACATGTCGCCCTCTAGTGGCATCCCCCTCCCCATATCCTGGGTGAAGTCCCTCATTGGAGACAACTGTGCTTTAGAGAGCTTATAGTGTGATTTTAATTCACAAATACAAAACTTGGGGGGCGCCTGGGTGGCTCAGTCGTTAAGCGTCTGCCTTCGGCTCAGGTCATGGTCCCAGGGTCCTGGGATCGAGCCCCTCATTGGGCTCTTCCTGCTTCTCCCTCTCTCGCTGAGTCTCTGTCAAATAAATAAAATCTTAAAAAAAAAAAAAAAAAAAAATACAAAACTTGGGGCGCCTGGGTGGCTCAGTTGGTTAAGCATCTGACTCAATCTCAGTTCAGGTCTTGATCTCAGGGACGTGAGTTCAAGCCTTGAGTTGGGCTCCATGCTGGGCATGGAGCCTACTTAAATATATATATATATGTATATATAATTTAGATAATTATATATACATAGATTTAAAACTTAATTTCTGCCCTTGATATGACACTCATCATTTCCTCTTAAGAGTGCCAGTGAATAACTTAAGTCTCTGTGGGTGAATGGGGCATGTAATTGTGAAGTTGGGCAGTTCATTCACCAGAAAGGTCTACAGTGAGGCTAACCACAAAACTCAAGTGGTTTTGGTGCACTTGCTAAAACGCTCACAAGAGAACAACACAATCTTTACTCAACACTTGGTGCAAGAAGCTTAGGAGTCCAAAAGGACATCTTGAAGTTTAGGTATCTCAACTTTCCTTCCAGGTATCTCACTTCAGTATATTAAAAACCTTAGTAGTCTTGCAACCTTTTATCTAAGAAAGTCTTTATTACAAATGGACACCATAAAAGAACACAGTAACACCTTAACTTGTGTCAGTTAGCAGAGAATTGTGCAGACTTATAATCAGTGTACTCTATGGAAGTACCAAAGCATTGCTGAGACTTCACAATGAATGAGAAAATATGCCCAGTCTGTACCTCACCCAACACTCTGACATTCCACTTGGCAGCCGTGAACTTGCAACCTTATCTTTTAGAAGCAGGGTGACAACACAAATTATTCCAGAAAGAGGAATAGCCTACAACAGGATCCCATCAGGTTCACATCAGGGTGGGATAAGGAAAGGTTTTGGGTTACTGTGTCTGTTGTTTAATCCCTCCTTTCCCCATACGCATTCCCAAAGGCTAGTCCGAAAATCAAAGATAATAGTCATCAGTCAACGAAGGTGTTCCTTGAAGGCCGGTACCATGTCTTAAAACTTCCTCATTCTTGGTGCCTAACACAACCTGGCTATACCACGGGTGCTTCCCATTGCAAAAAGAAGGCAAACTTGTTCATTGTCCCAAAATAAGGCTGAGGAAAAAAAAACTGAAAAACCTTTGTTGACAGGGCAGTTCAATAATGAAACAATCTAATGCAAGAAAGCATAAGATAATAATTCTCTGTGATGGTTAATTTGGTCAGGTCATGGTACCCAGTATTTTTGGGCAAATTCCAGTCTAGATGTTGCCGTGAAGGTATTTTTTTAAATGTGGATAACATTTAAATCAGTAAACTTTAAGTAAAGCAGATTATCCTCCATAATGTGGGTGGGCCTCACCCAATTTGTTTAAGGCCGTAAGAGAAAAGACAGGTCTCCGAGGAAGGAGTTCTGCTTCCAGATGGACTTCAGACTCAAGACTATGACATCAACTGTTCCCAGGGCCCGCAGGTTGCTGGCCTGCCCTGCACATTTCAGATTTGCCTGCCCTCATAATCATGTGAGCCAATTCCCTAAAATAAATACTTCTTTCTCACTTACATATATGTGTGTATACATATGCATGTGTACACACACACACACACTCACATACACATATTTGTATATATTTTCCCTTCCCCATACTGGTTCTGTTTCTCTGGAGAATCCTAATACGTTGCATACAGATTTTCCAAAGACCGTGACCACAATATTCATTCACTGCTCTAATATTAAAATAGACTCCCCCTAAGTTAAAGCCAAACCATTATATAAAGTCCAATCACTAGATGAAGGATATTCTGCTAGAACTAAAATGATGGGGGGGTGGTGATGATAAAAAGTCCAAGAAAAATCTTTCCAACAAATACACCTAGGTTGATCAGCCCAAAGGACATTTCATTTTAATAATCTGGGGGCATTTTAGTCCAACAACAAAATCATTTCAGGGTGACACCTTCATAATCTCTTACACTTCACAGAAAAGGCTTTGCCGGAATTTACTGAATGAAAAAAAAAATATGCTGAGAAAATTTAAATGAAAAGAAGAAAAATATGAACTACCTCTTGGTTATCTTTGTTTTGGTTTGCCCAGAAAATCTTATGATAAAGCGTCTCCATTGAATTGCTGGAGTCAGTCCGGTCAAAACAATGTCGATCCAACACTTCCAACGTGTGCAACACCCGACTGATGGTCACCCCTGGATGTGGAAATTAAGCAACTGTCAAGAGGTCAAATAAAGCCACAACAGCGTAGTACAAAATCATCATTAGGCAGGGCAAAAGGGATTTTAAGAAAGCATCGTTCTCGGCACGTAAGAATTCCCAATGAAACCAAAGCTGACATTCTCGACAGCCAGGAGCTACAGGGCACAAAATGAAGAGTGCCCTCAGAAGTCAGAAGGTGGCCCCACCAAAAAGCACCCTTACTCACTATGTGGACGGACAGTTAAGAATCAGAAATGCAGCACGAAGTCCAACATTCAAAAGCACCCCTTCTTCTCTCGTGCTCTGTACCTGCTGTTGATTCTTGGCACTTGTCAAAGGACCACCGAACCTCCACTGCACGGCCTCTTTGTTTGATCTGCTGTTCCGCCTCGTAAATCCTGGCCCGAACCTGAAAGATAAGCACTTCCACTTAACTTGTGCTTGGAGAGCCACAGTGGCTGTCTAAATCAGGTCAGGTTTCCCACATGAGCACAGCAGCGTCCTACAGTCCATCTCGACTACATCATAGCAAATTTAGCCTGTTGTCCAAGAAGTGCCCTTTAAAATTTACAAGTGGCGGTTCAATGCCAGTTTTCAATAACAAATGCTCACCAAAAAAAAAAAAAAAAGTTTGCTTTACAAGTGAAAATTTTTTTTTGCATATCATATGGAAAGGTGAAAGCTCTAAAGTATCATTTTTGAGCCATTCTTCTATGTATGAAAACAATGAGGCATGTTTCATTTAATTTAAGAAAAATGCTTGCCAAAAAAACAGGGATCTTATTCTCAACATTAGTCGCGATCCTGTGGTTTAAGTTTCTTAAGTCTCTGAACCAAAAAAACCCAGCACTAATAAAACTAACTCATAAAAACATAGTTACTAAATATCACAGACGACCAACTAGGAGCACTGTGGTCATGTATTAGAACCACCACCGTAACTACCCTCTGGGTGGCAGAACGCTCTGCAAGAACTGCCCAGCAAGAGGGAAAGAAGAAAGGGAGCAACGTGATGAACTTCTGTGGTTCAGAGAGGCGAAATACTTCGCCCAGGTCCCCCAGAGAGATGGGGAGCAGGGCTGGGAACGGTACCCAAGCACCTGAGATGCTGAAACCCACCTGGCCCACTATGCCGTGATGCCTCTCAAGAATGAACACACCCATCAAACCACCATAACAGGAAGTCTACCTGCTGATTGAAAGCCGTGTTCCCACCCGGCATGGGGAGGCTGGAGGGGGCCACCTGCAGCAGATCCAGGGGCGAGCCTGGGTTCGCGCTCTTATTGTCGTTTGTGGAATAATTCCACACCAAGGCACTTGGGCAACAGAGAGTGACAGTCTAGAAATGAAGCAGGAAAATCCAGATATTTAAAGGAATGAGAAAAGTGCAACAACTTAAAAGTAAAAATGATGCCTTGTCATAACGATATTATAGTTTCCTACCAGTGAGTTTAAAATATGGACTGCTGACCCCATTCTCAACTTTTCAAGTTCTAAGACAAAACTAAGAATTATTAATTTGAGGGACGCCTGGGTGGCTCAGTCAGTTAAGTGTCTGACTTCAGTTCAGGTCATGATCTCAGCATCCTAAGATCGAGCCCTGTGTCGGGCTCTGTGCTCCGCAGGGATTCGGCTTCTCCCTTTCCCTCTCCCCCTGCTTGTGTGCACTCTCTATCTCTCTCAAATAAAATCTTTAAAAACAATTATTTTTTAAAGATTTTATTTATTTATTTGACAGAGAGAGAGCACGTGCGCGCGAGTGAGCACAAGGAGGGGGAGGGGCAGAGGGAGAGGGAGAAGCAGGCTCCCCCAATGTGGGGCTCAATCCCAGGACCCTGGGATCATGACCTGAGCCAAAGGCAGATGCTTAACGGACTGAGCCACCTAGGCGCTCCCCAAAAAAGAATTATAAATAAAGGGAGGAGTACAGCTACTGAGAAATCAAGGAGTATTATAATTCATAAACTAACATTCCAACACAGAAAACCTAGGAAAGTTAATAAAAACACAGTAATTATCACTGAAAAATTGTCACTTAAAACAGTTTCTTCATTCAATTAGAAAAATGAGATGGAATTAGAATATGTCATTTCTAAAGTTATAAAATCTAAAAAGGAATTTTTTTTTTTTAATCTAAGAAATAATCTCTGAGATAATGCAGGAAGTAGCTTCATAGATGCTGGATAGACAGTAACCCTGGACCAGCGGGTGGCAAATTTTCTATAAAAAGCCAGACAGTAAATGCTTTAAGCTTTGCGTGTCACCTCTAATTTCTGTCACATATTCTTTTTTTGTTTGTTTGTTTTACTAACTCACTGAAAATATAAAATATATTCTTAGCTCCTGGGCTGGACTTGGCCTCCAGGTTGTGGTTTGTCTACCCCTATCTTAGACCCTTGAAGACATTTTTTACTCAACCAGCTTGCATGAAGCACTTTCTAGGACCGCCTCACTCACAGGTCACAGCAACCCCATGAGGGAGGTAGTGCTATTCTCCAACTGTACCAAAGAGGAACATGAGCCACGGAGGAAATTTAGTAACCAGCCAAACTGATTTCAGCACACATGCTTGGAACCACTATGCTAACCCTGCTGCCTCCTAAATGGAGACGAAATATTATGGCTCCAGCGTAATTAAGCCCTTACTCTGTACTGTGCGCTGCCCTGGAAGCTTTCAGTCATCGCAACCCGAACTCTGTGTGGTAATGAAGTAGGAACTGTCACCATCGCCCTCACGCCCAAGAAACAGAGGCTCAAGGTTCGAGTTAGTCAGTGGCAGAGGAGAGGCTAAAGTCAGGTCTGCGATGATTCTTTAAAAACCAGGTCTTCACCATCGTGCTGTGGTGACACTCGACAACAGACTGTGAGCTTATTAGAGAGGGAATGCAGTATTTCCTTTCCTCTAAAATGCAAAATTAAGTATTAAGAAAACTAGATTCTGAGGTGTAGGGGACGTCTGGTGGAAAGCAGATGGCAGACGTGAGGAATGTCAAGTCCCTGAGCCCCACCAATGTATCTGCCTCCACTGGCCCACATGCCCAGCTCCCTCCTCCTGTGTGTGAGCAGGGCGGGGGGGTCTCGTCTCCCGTCCATGATGGCACTCTTCCCAGTGTTCTGAATTCCAAAGCCTCCAATATCCAAGGTGCTGATCTCTCAAACAACCCACTTCTCCTGTTCTCTCTACCTACTAGTTTACCCTCGCCTCAGAAAACAAACAAAACCTTTTAAAACTCTCCACTCGCCTAGCAGCAATCTCCCTCTTCCCTTCACAGACATGTTTCTCCAAAGAACAGGTAGCATTATTTCTCCCCATTCTCCATCGCTCCTCAACCCACCTCCATATGGCTTCTCATCCACCACTCAACTGGTCATCAGTGACCACAGTCTTCCCAAAGACGATCCAGCCATCTTCTTACCAGACTCCCCCAAACCGCTGGGTACTGCCCACTACTAACTCCTTTGGGAAACTTCCCGCAGTACCCAGAGAAGCAGCTTAGCACGCGGTGTAGACTCTGGATCCAGACTTCCGGGTGTGAACTCCAGCTTTGCCACTTGCTTGCTGTGCGACCTACACCATTTCATCACTAATGCTGCAGCAATAATTCTGGTTCCAATCCCACAGGATGGTTCTGAGAACTAAATGACTTAATAGAGGTTGCAATTTACAACAGTGCTTAGAACACAATAAATGCTATTACTAGGATTGTAACAGAATCATAACAATCCCGGGGCGCCTGGGTGGCTCAGTCAGTTAAGCGTCTGCCTTTGGCTCAGAGCACGATTCCAGAGTCCTGGGACTGAGCCCCATGTTGAGCCCTCTGTTCAGTGGGGAGTCTGCTTCTCCCTCTCCCTCTGCCCCTCTCCCATGCTCATGCTCTCTCTCGCTCTCTCTCTCAAATAAATAAAATCTTTAAAAAAGAAAAAAAAGAATCCTAATAATCCTATTTTATTCTCACTGTCCTTGTCTCTATAACCGCACTCCCCACTTTCTGTTCTCTCCAGTCTGGCCACACTTTCATGGTCACCTCCATGGACTTCCCTTCTGCCACCTCTCAGCCACTCAGGCCCCCCGGGGTCCACAGGTCGCGTCTCACTGCTAACTCTTTGAGTAATCTCACCGCCTCTGGAGGTTTGGGTGAACCTAGTGGCCCTGAGTGATTCAAATCCACACATCTAGCCGGTTGTCTCCTCAACTTCAGAATGAGACATGTAACAACCTCTTGAACATATCCATTTAGTGATGCTAAGGGATAAAATAACTCAACATAGTCCAAACACGAACTTACCTAGACTCTCCCAAACTGACTTCCTGGCCTTGTCTCTCTCTCCACCCCCCCACCTCACCACTCCCACAATTCTTCCCTCTACTGTGGCCAAAACAATCTAACTAAACCACACAACCGACCATGTCATTTCCCTGCCTAAAACCCTGCAATGGCATCCCAGTCATAAGACACATAGGGAATCTTCTATGCCCTGACCCTTCAACAGGCTTTATGCTTTATGTTCCATTAATACCAACCAGCACACACAATGACTAATAGACCTTCTGGCCTTTTTCTCATGCTGTTCCCTCAACCAACTGTTTTTAGCACCTTTTATTTAAAAAAAAAAAAAAAAAAAAAAAAAAAAAACCTCCTATTATAATAAGCACTAGTCAGGGCCCTTCCTTCAGAAAGCCTCTCTGAATTCTGGGTTGAACTGAAGTTCCACTGCTCAACTCCCTTAGTCCCCTGTGCATCTTCCATCAGCCTTTGCCAACAGTGTACAGACACTGTCCATTTACAAGCCTGTCTTCCCCACAAGACAATAAACGCTACCAGAGTGAAGAATATGTCTTTATGGCCAGCCCTGCCCTGAAGCCCTGTAGGAAACAGAAGGACACAGTAAGAGCCCAAGAAACGTGACCTGAACATAAGCTGGGAGCTCCTCGAGGACAGGGTTGGATCTCATTCCTGACAGTATAAGCCCAGTGGCCTACATGCTACTGGACGCTCAAGGACCGCACAAGCAGTGATGCTTGGCAGAGGAACAGAGCCTGAGAAGTTACCTGGATTTTAAAGAAACAGAGAAGGATGGCAACCAACTAAGACGCGGGCTGTGGAAGCTACGGAATGCCGCATGGAGGAACGGTCTTTCTAGAAGAGAAGTGATATAGCAGACTTATCCTCTGGGTTCCCTGAGGGTTTTATCACTGAACTGCTGCATGGCATACTGAAGGATGACTACAGTAACTTTCTTCTACACAGAAGTAACAGGTCTTCCACAGAGAAATAAAAACATGAGATTTCACTTTGTCAATTACTTGGGTGAGGAAGAAACCGGAGTGTGACGTGAAAGTTGAAGGTGCAATTCTCAACTCCGTTGTTTCCTACACTGAATTGTAACATAAAATAGCAAGGGCCAGGGACTTACCTGCAGCATACAACTAAGTCCATAAACCAGGGGGCCATGCTGTGCACAGGACAGGAAGTCTGAGAAGGCCAGCTGCACGGGACTCATGACGGGGCCAGGGGGTCCAGGGCTGGGGGCCCCGATGCTTGAGTTGTTTGGTCCTATCATCATGTGGGGCGAGTGCACAGCAAGGAGGCTGGGACTATCGCTCAGCAGCAAGGCAAGACGCCGGGCACAAAAGTAGGCAAGACGACGAGACAGGTAAGCCGACTGAACAAACTCGTCCGAATACTGAGAAGCACAAGGACACCAGGCTTCAGTCACGTCTGATGCTAGTCAGTGAAACAACTATTTTAACACAGATTTTTTTCATTAAGAAAAAAAAAAAGACCCTTCAAAAGTACTGTAGAGACCAGTGCCATCCAACAGAAACAATGCAAGCCACGTACTTAAAGTTTTCTAATAGCCATTAAAAAAAATAACAGGCAAGATTAAAAAGAGTAAGGTCTTTTCTCTAGCCCATTATATCCAAAATGCTATCATTTCAACAGGTGATCAACACAAAAAGATTTAATGAGATATTATACACTTTTTTTCTGAACTAAAGCTGAAATCTGGTGTGCATTTTACACTAAGAGCACATCTCATATTGCACTTGTCACATTTTAAGGGCTCAAAAGCCACATCTGGCTAGTGGTTACTCCAACGACAGCATGGGCACAGACTGTCACAGGGAGGATACACAGGACACTAGCGCAGTGTAGTCCCCATGGGGGGCACTAGGGAGAGGAAGAGAATCACTTTTCACTACATACTCTTGCATAGCGCTTTAATTATCAAGTTCATGTACTAGTGTTTCAAGAAAACTTTCTTTTTTCTAAATAAATTTTCTCCAAATAATCCAAATTTTAACAGATCTTAAAGCAATCATTAAAATAGGAAGTTCCCGGCCCCAGGGACTCAAAGAACATCAAAAAATACAGAAGACCCTCTAATCCTTAAAAAAGGGATGATTTGTTTTCACAGAAATCTGTGTGAATCAGGAAACAGTATTTAAAAAGCTATCTGCTTAGCTCAGTGATGGGAGAAATCGGGGTGGGGGGGAAGGTGAGAATACTTTAGAAAGACAGGTGGTTAAAAACTATGAACATGGACAACATAAATAATTGGCTTTTGATCACTTCATGTGTTGTAGCATCAAGACATCCTTCCCTTCCATTCCAAAAAGAATTTTTTTCCCTTCCCCATCCACATACTTAGTCATCCTTATCAGACTCACTTCTTGCCCATAAAAATCAGTGGGCTCAGGGTCACACATACTATACCTGCAGCATTAGTGGTAATAAGAGTTTAAGAAGATCATCATCCATTGGTCTGATCTTTTCTAAAACATCCAAGATCCATGTCAAATATTCATGTTTCTCTAGCATTCCTTCCTTCAATGAACAAAGAAAAGTTACACTGATAACGTTAAAGCAAAACCAATTAACATTCAAAAAAGAGCACTATTACTCTTAACTCTTATGCTTAAGTATAATTTTACTATTATTATTTTTGTTGTTGTAGTAAAAATACAGTCTCCTGGATCACAGTCCAAATTCTAAACAAAACAAAGACCCAGTGTGATTCTGTGTGGTCGGTTTGGGGCGAGTATTTTTGTTGTTTTTGCTTTTTTTGGTAATCTGCTTCATTCTAAACTGAAAAAAATTAATTCCTATGAGAAAGGAAATTCAGAAGCTTTCAGACTCCCAGGGCATGTCGAGCGCCTGGCTAGATTTCAGGGGTGTATGAACTTATACTCACAGGAGAAAACTTGTCCAATGGTGCTAATTATGAAGAACAAAAGCCCCCATCATACCAGCATCTCAGCAAGCAGCTGAAAATCCCATCATATCTAATGCTCTCCTAATAACCCCTGCCTCTATCCTAAAATGAATTTCAGATACTATAACCTATGTATAAAATATAACCTTAAAAATCAATATAATGTCCTAATTAACCATTAACATAAAGAAATGAAAAAAATTTATTAGAAAATAATGTATACATATTCCAACATAACTACACTAAAAGTAACAACACACCTCAAATTTCCAAAATGCCTCACAGGGGTGGTATAGCCCCTCTTAACATAAGCACCATTAACATTTTCATCTATTACCTTCATATAAACACACATGCATTCATATAAATACACAATTCTTCTATGACAGTCTACGCATGTATGTATTTAATGTCATGTTCTAGTTTTGTATTATGATTCACATCATGAAAGAATCTTCAAAACAGAAACAAAAAGATACGTTTTCTGGGAAAGACACATATTTTTATGGTCACTGTGGCAACAAGCTTAGTAGTAAATATGAACTCCTACTTTATTCCTAGCAACATTTTCATACCTATTTATCACCAGTGCTCCACTATCATGATTATCAACAATTTGTGTGAAAATATACTGATAAATTATAGCTTCAGTATTTAAAAGATTACAGTGTCACCACACTGACGTGATATCAAGGTATCTACTTGTTGCTCATTTCTAATTTTTAAAAAGCTTAATATCAAAGAGTTAAAAGGTTAGTCACAGAAAAAGTTCAATTTAAAATTTTAAGACCTGTGATGTGAACTTTAATAAAGAAATGAAAAAAATGGAATTTTGTATTTAAGGCAGAAGAGATGGCAAATGTAAGGTTCAAAACAAATCTTTCTAAACATGACTTTCAATGGCTACGTCATATCCATCCTCAAGATGTTTTTGTGTATTTACCCATACCCTTATTTCTGCACAATTTCCTCATGTTTCAGAATATGGCCAATTAAAATATAATAAACTTTTAAATTTAAACATTAATGTCCCAATTAAATTCATCTGTTTAGGACCCAACTGCCTCCTATAAAGGAGATACGGATTTCAGTGTTCCCAATACATAAAGTAATCCTTCCAAAAATATTAAGCATGTTGAGAGACACTTTTTTCAAAGATGTGGACTAAATCCTCAGCTCAATAAAAGTCATAAAGGCTCAGAGAAGGTACCAAGGTAGTCCTCTGCTAAATGGAACTAGGATTTATAAGATGATTTTTAACTGACTTAAAACTAACAATGCTACTTCCCAAAGAACCGGGCTTACTTTAAACTCTTAGAAAAAGTCACTTACAACCTGGAAATTATAAAGTTCTAAGGGGGGAATTTTGAAACCACACATCCCTTTTACCCCCTTCCTCTCTGAACAAGATAGCAGGTAGTGAAAGTCTCTGCTAGTCATACAACTTCAACACATTTCTCCCTCCTTGCTAGGAAGAGGCAAACAACAGCACAAGCGCCCTCTTCTGGTCAATATGATTTACATCAGCTTGTCTGAAGAGCATTCAGGGCTTGCTCCGTGCCCTTACTCATCCTCCCAACTATATTTTAAACTGTCCCTGAGCCAAATTAAGACGACCCTTCTGTGGAGAAACTAAGCCCTAATGGAGATCGAGGAGATAGGAAGCACCAACAGAAATATTTTTTTGAATAATCGTATCCAAATTTTTCAAAATAAGAGGTTTGGAAGGGATACTTAATAGAGAAATTACCAAAAAATTAACAGCATCAAAAGAGCTAAGATCACTGAAAGCTGGAGGTCAATATATAGAAGCAGCGGCTGTCATCTCGAGGCAAAGGTGGTACCGTGAATACAACTCAAGGTGAGAAATGTCAGACTGCTTTCTCTGAATGTATTTGGTTCATATAAAGATAGCACTTAAACTGTAAGGACTTTGCTCTCTTCTTAAAAGCATGCTCAAGGGCCTTGAGGCTCTTGAGAAGGTTACCTGGAACATGTGAAAGGCCAGCTTCTCGTTGTACTCCCACTGCTTCATGGCCTGCTCCACATCCGGTGGCACCGGGACAGGACCATCCCCCGCGCTGGAAGCCACGTGGTAGAAGTCGGAAATCTTGGCCAGCT